>NW_028277067.1:11270000-11578750 GCF_059951505.1 Python bivittatus | reverse complement strand
TCTTTAACCAAGGGCAAGATCTGAGCTATGGAAAAACTAAACTACCACTAGATGGCAGGAAAGAATATTTCTTTGCTGCCATCTAGTGGTTGTATGGATTTGTCCAGCCCAGATCTGGTAGCCCTACTTTGACATCCTGCCCAGGAGATGTTCACACCAATGCTCACTATAATCTGGAGTGAATTCTCAAATCATGCAAGGTGACAATAAGATCCATGAAGTCCAGGCACCTCTCAAATTTAATGATTTTTCTAGAATCTTATGCGATGGCAAAGATTTCCACCAGAAAACTGTACAGATACTTTCCTAAGATAAAGACCATGCTATTCACTAGTCCAGATGGTCAGATTTCTTTTTAAAATTCTATTTAGTTTGGGGCTACATGTCTGCACATAGGCACACTCCTGTCCTGTCTTCTTAATGTGCTCCCTCACATAACAGCTTCCTTGTTCTGCATCCATTTACAGCCTTTTTAGGAAAGGGAATATGATTACAAAGCTGATTGCTATACTTTGTGGAAGGAATTTTTAAAAACAGTTATTTGATAATTTGTTGGGGGGGAATCATTTTTTTTATTTATTTATTTATTTATTTATTTATTTATTTATTTATTTATTTATTTTCTCCAGAAGCCAACTTTGCTAAATAGATCATTGTTTCAATGATGTAGCTTGAAAAAAAGAAATCCATCTGAAACAATTCATTAAGAACCCTTTCTAAGCAGTCTTTCAGACTCTAAACAGAATCAAAGCTCACTGTAACATACTCCACAGTACAGGAAACCAATCAGTGAGCCTCACAAGCTGCTTTGGTCAGATACATGTCTGTGGAAGCTGATAATAAGTCCTCTGCCCTGAGTCAGCATCCCCACTGCCTTTCTAAATCCTAATTCAGCATAGAAGTCATCAGCCTTACCAGGTAGATCAGACATGAAACACAACCAGATGAGCTAATTCTACTTTATTGTAAAGCTACATTAACAGAATCTTGCAAGTCTGAAAGTACAATTCTCCTCCCATCTCCTATACAGCCCAAGAAACTAGGGAGGGTCTCTTCTGAGCCTCTTGAGCTGCCCACTATCCAGCTGCAGACTATGCTGTCTCTTATCTGACCGTCCCTAGGCAGCGTCTCTGGGCCCAGTCTCCCAAGATCATTCCCACATACCATTACAGAAGTACAATGCTCTGTCTCCTAGGTCACTACTGTCAGAAAACGACAGACACGGGTTCGGTTATCCAGTAGACAGAAGTTTTTATTGGGCACGTTTGCAAAGGTGGGTCCCTCCCGCAGCAATGGAGGAACCCCGAAGCAAGGTCTGACAGGTTTTTATACCCCCTATCTGTCCTCCCCCTCCTACGAGGGCTTGGCTCACAATCTCACCTTTTTTACCGCCCCGGAGCGCCGCTAATTAACCGCAAAACCGCAGACATTCCACTTTCCGAATCCAATCAGCGCAATACACATTCCAATCCCCACTTGACCCGACAGCCGCCCCCTGCCGTTTCTCTTCACTCTGGTGCGAACGTGCCTCTTGCCTGCAGTCTTTCCTCCCTCCTGCCGTCCTTCTCCACTCTGATGCGAGTGTGCCTTCTGCCCATCCTCCCTCCTGCCGTCCCCCCAAGGCTGCCCCATGGTGCACAGCGCTCTCCCTTAGCAAACATGGTTCGTTTGAGGCCCTCACTTCTCCCTGCCTTCTCACAATCCCCCTTTTTCTTTTCACGCCTCTGTTGGGCCTCAAACCTGGCTAACAGGATTGCTCCCTCGTCCCGGACCCGGGGCTTCACACACTGGGACAGGTAATTCCCACAAGCAGGGAGACATTGCATTAAGCAACATACTAGGACCAGTAAGGCAATGAAACCAATGGCTAGTACAAAAAGTTGTTTTAACCAAGCAAAGTTAGGTAACCAACTAGTGAGCCACGACCAATTCCATCCCTCTGGATCCTCGGATATGCGAGAGGCTAAGGTCTTCAACTTGGCTAGTTTTGCTTCAACATAATTCTTATTGTTGGTTAGGTTAAAGCAACAAAGACCTTGAAAAGATTCACAGCCTTGTCCTGCCCTTAATAGGAGATAGTCTATAGCTATCCGATTTTGAATGACTGCCCTCCTGATCTCAGTGACTTCTTCAGTGAGGGCTGCAATGAGAGAGGATGTAAGGTTGACACTTTTAGCCAGGAGGCAGGCCACCTTCCTTAGGTCCAGGTAAGCCCTTCCACTTAGTGCAGGAACCCCTACTAAGGAGAGGGCCAGAGCCATGGCTTCTGTTTCAGACAAGAGTGTCACATCACTCTCACAATCAGATGGCAGCTCCCTTTTTCTTTTTTCTTTTGATGGGTGCGCTTGTATTGGAGGCAGGGCATATAGAGAGGTCAGGCGCCCTATGGCACAAGGGCCCCTGAACTATAGGCTGGAACATAGGTGTAAGCTTCATGTCCACATAACAAAAAGAAACCTTTAGGTAGGTATAGAGGGGTTGAGGCGTAAGGGATATTATAGATCCCTCCACAAGTGAAAGCAGGACCTTTTGAGGGCAGTGGGTGGGTACGGTTCTGGGTATTGTTGAAATATACACATTGAGTTGCATTGGTTATTCCCAAGAGATTTAGAGCTATTTGCCTTTGATTAGTCCAGGGTCTTGGAGTGGGAGAAGACCCAAAATGATAGAACATCCCCCCCCACGGGGGATCATCCCCAGTGATATCAATATTCGCTATCTGAGTAACATTCTTCAATGCTTCCAAGCTGATGGGCATTCCAAAGAAACAGGTGGAGGTGACACCCTTCACAGTCAAGAGTTGCCCCACACAAAAAGTTGTGCTGTTCAAAGCTGTCTGTGCCAATTCTACAAAAAAATTGTTGTTAGAGCTGTGCTGTAGAGCATCTAAGCAGTGACATAATAGAATAACCTGGATGCAAGCCTTCATGTTGTTCATCTCCTCCCCTGCCTTAGTTCAGTTCCTTTTAAGTTTTACTTTGAGTCCGTCTCCTGGTTGGGCAGTCCACGGTCGGGGGTCGGGAGCTCGCTTAACCCGATGGTAGTGGGTCCAACCCCCCTGTCGGGTTCGAACCGCCGATTCAGTTGTCAGGAGAACTTGGTATGGTCCCTCCCAAGACGGCTTCAGTTTCTCATCCTTCCACGTCTTTATCAGGACCCAATCCCCTGGCTTGTGGGGGTGTTGGTCTTCCAGCAAGGGGGCCGTTGAGCGAGGAGTCCCTGTTTTCTTAAAGATAAGAGAGATTGTGACAGTACCAGGAGATACTTTCTCAGGAAGGCATCCTTTAGCTCGGGGATAGGCTCTCCCATTGGAGCCAGGAAAGGTCTTCCCATCATCAGCTCGAATGGGAGACCCCCACATCCTTGCGAGGGGCTGTCCGCATTCGAAGCAGGGCAACCGGAAGTGTCTTTGTCCAAGGTAGCCCTGTTTCCAATCCCAGTTTGGTGAGATGTTGCTTCAATACCCCGTTAGCTCTTTCCACTTTCCCACTGGATTCAGGATGCCAAGGGGTGTGGAGTTCCCATCGAACCCCCAGGCTTTGCATGACCTCCTGCAGCACCTTGTGGGTGAAGTGGGTCCCCCTGTCAGAATCCAGACTCTCTACTATCCCATACCGGGGGACGATCTGTTCCAGGAGAACTTTTGCTACTACCTGTGCAGTCGCCCTCCGGCTGGGCACCGCTTCCACCCAGCCAGTGAGGTGATCTTTGAGTACCAACAGGTACTTCAACCCAGCCACAGGAGGGAGTTCCGTAAAGTCCACCTGGACTCGCTGAAAGGGCCATATTGCCAAGGGCCTTCCTCCCCTCTCCCTTCTCCTCATGGCTTTGCGATTGGTTTTCTGACAAATCAGGCATTTCCAGCACACAGCCTGCGCCTCTGTCCACATCCCCAGGCTCCAGTACCACGGCTTTACAGTATCTATCAAAGCCTGCACGCCCAGTGAGACCCTTCGTGCAGTTTCTCCAACATCCCCCTCATGTCAGCACGGCTCACTACTGGGGTCCCCTCAATTGTAACCCAACGACCTGCTTCCTCCCTGCAACCTTCCCTTTCCAGCAGCACCTCGTCCAACTTCCCCGGCGTCCAAGCCGGAGGTTCTTCTATCTGGGGGATTGCAATCATGATGGCAATGGGGACACCCTCCGCTGCCTCCTTTGCTACTCGATCAGCAAGTCGGTTCCCTCTTGCCTCCATCGAGTCCCCCTTCTGATGTCCCATTATATGCACCACTGCAATCCTGTCGGGTTCTTGAAGAGCTTCCATCATCCCCTCTATCAGTTGCCGAGCTTTCACCTCCTTCCCAGCAGTTGTGAGTAAACCCCGTTCCAGCCAAATTTTCCCGAAAGTGTGCACTACTCCCCAGGCGTATTGCGAGTCTGTGTAGACGGTGAGGGACACTCCCTTTCCCAACTCTAGTGCCCGTTTCAAAGCGTGCACTTCACACAGCTGAGCCGACCAGTCCGCTGGTAGTGCCCCCTTCTCTATTGTCTCTCCCTCCGCAGTCACTATCGCGTACCCTGACTTCCTTTGTCCCTGCTCTACTCGGCTAGACCCATCCACGAACCAGACCTCACCCTCTTCCAGCGGGACCTCCTGCAGGTCCTCCCGGGTCTTTGTTTGCAGCTGCAACAGGGTGGAGCACTCGTGCTCCGCCGGCTCCCATTCTTTCCGCTCCCCCGCAAGAAACTCCGCTGGGTTCAAATTCCTGTCTGTTCCTACCACCACATCAGGACTTATCCGGAGAACTGTCTCATATTTCAACATCCTCCCTTCTGTCATCCAAGCAGCCGCCTGCTGACTAAGCACACTTAAGATCTGATGGGGTGAATGGACAATCACGGGGCTCCCAAAAGTGAGTTTTTCCCTTCTGTCACTAGCACAGCAGCGGCAGCCACTGCCTGCACACAAGTCGGCCATCCCCTCACCACTGGTTCTAGGGCTTTGCTCAGGAAGGCCACTGGTTGATATTTCCCAGCCCGTCTCTGAGTCAGTACTCCAATGGCAGTTCCCCCATGGGCTGTAACGTATAGGTGAAAGGGGAGGGCCAAGTTCGGTAGAGCCAGAGCCGGGGCCGTCACCAGGCTCCTTCGTAATTCCCCCACTTCTCTGTGTCCCTGTCTGTCCATTCTACCCTGTCAGATGATCCTTTCAACTTCTCATACAGAAACTGAGCCTTGCTCATGTACTCATCTATCCATAGCCTGCAATATCCTACTAGACCCAGAAACCGCCGCACCTCCGTTTTAGTATGAGGGGGATTAAACTGCATTATCCCCTGTATCCGAGAAGGATCAATCAACTTCTCGCCCTTCCGGAGTACATGTCCTAAATACTTGACCTCCCTTTCCACAAATTGGACCTTCCCTTTTGACACCTTCAATCCTTCTTCAGCCAACCAGTTCAATAAAGCCACTGAGTCTTCTCTCACCTTTACTTCCTTCTCTCCAGACACCAACAAATCATCCACATACTGCAGCACCCGAGAACCCCCAGGGGCCCGGAACCCCTGGAGTTTCTCTTCCAATGCCTGTCCAAACAAGAGGGGGCTCTCGGTGTACCCCTGGGGCAGCACCGTCCATCTCAGTTGTTGCTTCCTCCCAGTCTCCGGATCTTCCCACTCAAAAGCGAACAGATCCCTACTTTCTTCTGCCAGAGGGCATGACCAAAAAGCATCCTTCAAGTCTATCACCGTGAACCACCGATCCCCGGGAGGGATCTTCCCCATCAAAGTGTAGGGGTCAGGCACTACCGGGGTCCGGGCCAAGACCAAATCGTTGACCCTCCTCAGATCCTGCACCACCCTGTAACTATTGTCCTTCTTCACAGCTAAGATAGGGGAGTTGAAGGGGGACATAGCCGGTTCCAACAGCCCTTGCCGCCTCAGCCCATCTATGATGGGCTTCAGCCCACGCCTCCCATCCCGGGACAGCGGGTATTGGGCTTGCCGCAAACCAGTCACCCCCGGTTTCAAGGGGATGCTAATTGGGGCAATGCGGAACCGACCCGCCCCCCCTTCTCCTGCCCATACCTCAGGGTTCACAACCTCCACGTCCGCCTCCCGCAACAAACACATCCTTTCTGCCTGTTCCACATTCCACAACTCCACTCCTAGACTACCCATTAGATCCCTTCCCAGCAAGTTCACCCCTGCCTGTGGGATCAGTAACACATCTGCAGTTACCTCCTTCCCATTCCACTCCAGTCTCACTCCCTCCAGTACGTCTGCCTTGACCGGAGAACCTCCCACCCCCATCACCGATACCGACGCGCCCCGGGATTTCGCAATCCCTGGGATCGGTTGGCACAACGATGTTCGAGATGCTCCGGTATCCACGAGGAACTGCCGTTCCTCGCCGGTGGGACCCACCGTGATGTTTACCAAGGGTTCCCCGTGGGTCCCGGTTGGGGAACCATGACCCCCCTAGTTGTACAGGGGGAAACTCCTCTCACCCGTGGGGCGATCCACCTGGCAGTCCCGAGCAAAGTGTCCTACTCGCCCGCAGCGGAAACAACCTTGCCTATCCCCAGTCCACCTCTCCCTTCTGGGGTCGACGCCACCTCTCCGGGGCCAAGGTCCCCGGACCAGATGGGGAGAAGGTCGCGCCTCCCTCAGTCCCTCTCCCTTCGTCTCATTCTTGGCCGCCGCCTGAACGGCTGCCATCATCATTTGAGTTTTCTGCCTGGTCTTCGCCTCCTCCCTCCCCACATAGGTCTGTTGAGCAATCCTTAGGAGTTCCCCTATCCCCTGTTCAGTCCAACCCTCCCGTTTTTGTATCTTCTTCTGAATGTCTGGCCATGCTTTGGTGACGAACTGCATTTTTAACAAGGTCTCAAAGGCTGGGGTGTCCGGAGTCACGCCCGAGAATTTGGTCAGGCCAACTCGGATCCTCTCACAAAAATCTCCGGGCGATTCATCCTTCCCCTGGGTTACCTCAAAAGCCTTGGTCAAATTCTTCCCCTGGGGCACTGCTGTTCGGATGCCCTCCAAAATCATCTCTTTCATGTCTCTCATGTTCTGCCGGTGTGCGGCATTATTGGGATCCCAATTTGGGTCTGCCAGAGGGAATTTAGTATCTGCGGCCGGGGCATTTGGGACATTTGCATTCCTTCGCTCCCAAGCCCCGAGCGCAGCTCGCCGAATCTGGCCCCTCTCTTCTGGCGTATAGAGGTGGGCTAAAATGTAATTCAGTTCCCCCAGGAGTATTCCACCGGGCCGAGAAAAAGTTCCAATTGTTCGGCGGCGGTATGGGCATTCTCTTGCATACGAGGGAGGGTCTTTTTTAATTCCCTCAACTCACTGGGTTTGATGGGAACTGTTACGTAACTGGTGACGGTCACCCCCTGTGCGTTCGTTCCGTTCGGGACTTCCCGGACGGGGAAGGCACTGGCCGACCTTAGACTAAAGGGCAAGTTCTGAATGTCTTGGTTCAGCTGGTCCAGCTCTTTCCGCAGCCCGGGATAGGGTGGGGGCGCCGGAGGGGGAGCGGTAGGAAGAGGAGGAGGAGGAGGAGGTGGCGGCCCCCATTGAGGTCTAGTCAGCCAGAGGTCCTCCTCCTCATCCTCCTGTTCTTTTTGGACAAAAATTTTGGCTAACTTGGGTCGAGGCCCCTCCCAATGAACATGGAACCAGACTTCCACATAGGGTTCCTGTGTTAACATTTTATGTTCCACAATGTAGTTTTTTAGTTGGGTCACCCAGTAATTACTGGGGATTCCAAGAGTATCCCAATGGTAGGGGAATTCGGGGTCCACTAGTGGATATTTTGGCCATTCTTTAGTGCACAAAGTTATCATGGTTGGTTTTTCCAGACCCCTGGTGAATGGACACAACCAGGGTGTCTCCCATTGTTGCAACAATTGTCCTAATGGAGAATCCATGGGGATTCCCCCTACTGCGTTTTTCCCACTGGCCCCTGGCCTTACACTCTTACTCTGCGCCTTACCCATCCTTCCTGACTACGTTTCCCACCTTACAGAAGGTCCCGGACTCTTCTGTCCCCTTGCGGCGTCCAACGCCTCGTAACCACGCTAATCTCCCCGAGATTATGGGTAGGCTGTACTCACCAGACCTCCCGGAGGTCCCCTCGTCGGCCGACTTCCTCTTTACTTCTGTCTGACTGGCGATTGGAGTCCCGTCCTGGACCCGACTCCGGGGAAAACGGGAGACACCTCAACGGGGTGTTACGGCCGATTACTCACCGGTTCCCCACAGTCCGGTCCACGTCGAGGACTCCTGGCTGGCTCGCCAATTTTGTCAGAAAATGACAGACACGGGTTCGGTTATCCAGTAGACAGAAGTTTTTATTGGGCACGTTTGCAAAGGTGGGTCCCTCCCGCAGCAATGGAGGAACCCCGAAGCAAGGTCTGACAGGTTTTTATACCCCCTATCTGTCCTCCCCCTCCTACGAGGGCTTGGCTCACAATCTCACCTTTTTACCGCCCCGGAGCGCCGCTAATTAACCGCAAAACCGCAGACATTCCACTTTCCGAATCCAATCAGCGCAATACACATTCCAATCCCCACTTGACCCGACAGCCGCCCCCTGCCGTTTCTCTTCACTCTGGTGCGAACGTGCCTCTTGCCTGCAGTCTTTCCTCCCTCCTGCCGTCCTTCTCCACTCTGATGCGAGTGTGCCTTCTGCCCATCCTCCCTCCTGCCGTCCCCCCAAGGCTGCCCCATGGTGCACAGCGCTCTCCCTTAGCAAACATGGTTCGTTTGAGGCCCTCACTTCTCCCTGCCTTCTCACACTACTACCAACTACAAAACTCCTTTGTAGAAAATATGAAATTTGGGAAGGAGTTTTGGACCTGTAGCCAGAAGGCCTGGGTTTAAATCTAAATTAGCCACATTGTAGAGTATCTTGGCTTCAGCCCCCTCTCACTATAAAACTGGAATCTTCATAGTTTAATACACAAGTTTGTCTAGAGAACAAATATTGTAAGTGTTTTGGTAATCACTCCAGCTATGGAACTGAGAAATTCAAGCGCTTGGAAACGCATACTACTCAAGTAGTAACAGAAAGCTAAAGAAAGCACAGGAACTTGCGTGGAATAGGTAAAGCCACCACTGCTAATTTTCATCAGTGTCTGGGAACCACTTTACATCCAAATTCTGAGTCACAGTAGGAGAATTATATTGGAGGCTTGGTCTGCTCTTTGCTGCCAGGTAAACCCTCTGCCTTTCTGGGTGGGTGGCCCACAGGCTTGCACCTGCTAAGGACAGGAACAGGTAACTTACTGCTTATGAGTAGCATAATCAGCCAGTGATATTTAAATGAACATGAAATTTGATTTAATGAAGATGGTCTGACTCTTTGCATCTAGAACAACATAACTTTTCAGATAACGGCTAAATCCTACAATATGAATTTATATTCTTGGTATATGATCCACTCTTGCCACCACATGAGCAACATCTGTAGACTTATTGCATACCATTACTTTGCAGGGTAGCATCTCTTCTAAAATCAATATACTGGTTACAAGTAGGCTTCTGGGCCCAATTCAAAGTGATAGCCATCACCTACAAAGCCATATGTGATGCAGCAGGGGCTATAACATATGCCCATCCAATAAGAACATACCAAGAAGGTCTGCTAAAAGTCCCCCGCCAACCCCCTCCACACATACACACACACATATAGGATGTTAAAGGGACATGGACCAGATGACAGGTCCTTTCTATTATGGCCTCCATGCTTTGTAACTTCTACCCCAAGAAAAGAGAGCTAGTTTGGTGTAGTGGTTAAGGCATCAGACTAGAAACCAGGAGACTGTGAGTTCTTAGGCGCAAGGCCAGCTGAGTGACCTGAGCCAGTCACTCTCTCTCAACCTTGGGAAGGAGGTAGTGGCAAACCACTTCCAAAATCTTGCCAAGAAAACTGCAGAGACTAGTCCAGGCAGTCACCAGGAAGCACCAACCTCCAACCCCAGCAAAAAAATCCCAAGAAAGCATGCCTAAAATTTATGTGCATGCTCAGAAACCTCAGAAAAAATATATGTGAAAGTTTAGTTGTACAACCATCTGCACAACCTCAGAAATACTCTCTTTTCAGCGTATCACAGTTTACATACACCATTGCCAAGTTCTGACTACTGTAATTCACGTTCCAGTTAAATTCTGACAGGTGGCTGTCATCGAATTCTTTGGTGTTTTCCTTCTTTCTAGTGGGAGCAACACCCACCCTGCAAGTCCTGTGTAGGGGGCAAGATGAGCCATTTTGTTCTTGGTCCCGAGACTTTGATTCTCTCCCCATGATGAGAAAATTAAAATTTGCAAGCACAACCAGCTGAGAACTCATCCTATGGCATGGCAGACTTGCTGTGCCCTTGAACAAAGTATTGCAAAAAACCTTCCACATTTTACCCAGAGATAAGTAGCAATTAGCAGCTCATCAATTGCTCAAGAGCAGCTAATGAGCAATTTCCCTTGGAATCTGTTTTTGGTATTCTCAAGCAAGCCCAGATCTGAGCACACCAGAGATTTCTGAGGTTTTGTCCAGAAGCAAGTAGCCTGCATGGTTCCTTGAAGAAAGCAAAGCAGGCTAAGAAGAGCTGTACTTAGGAGTTGTCGTCCATGCTGCTTTCTGAAGTCACCCAGAGGGAATAATAAATAAATTCTTCTAATTTGAGCATCATCCGTATTTCCTGAGTCCCAACACTCAGTGGTGTACTATTTCTCAACCTGCCTATTATAAGAATATGAAACTTACTGTGAAATTTTAGCTACCTTCAGAAGTGACATGGAGCTTGGACTTTATTATTATTAAGCCAAGTGTCTGTGGAATTGAGTTCTGAAGCAATGAAAAGTTGCAGAAAGAAGGCAATTTTTCCATAAGTTTATTTAGAAGGACTTCCCCATCAGCAAGTAAGTTACAAGGCAGAGGGATATCTTCAGACTTGCAAAATCTACTTTTTTATTATTACAACCCTAAGGGACTCCAGTAGGGACTAGGCGCAGAACTTTTTCTTAAGAGATACTCAGACCCATCTCCGTCCTACTCCTAGAATATATATACAGCTATGTTTCCTTTTCATAACTTGGAAATGGCGATGAATGTCTACTATTTCTACTTCTTGACTTGCTTTTCAAGTTGGAAAAAAAAGTTTTCCATAATTAGCTTCATAGCCAAATAGAAATGGTGTATCTTACAGAATAACATGATGGGGGAGCCAGAAACTCTTGGTGATCTGTTCTAAATCACCCAAGGAATCAGTCATGGAACATGAAAATCCTTAGTTCATCCCTGATTTACAGTACAAGCAGCCAACCTACAAAACAATTGTCACAGATAATAAATGAATGGACAGCAGCAAAACAATGCTCTTGCCCACTATCATCTGTTTCAGCGCTTCCTCTCCAATACAACTTTTTAATGAGCCGGATGCCATAATAATTAACAGGAAGGATTTCTGCTTTGGGTCCTCAAAATCTTGGGGGCTGTTTGTGGCATGTGGCACTGCTACTGAGAAGGGTAAAGCCAATGCTGACCCAGAATTCAACCAAAGCATTCTGCCTTTTACGAATGCATCCAATGCTACCTAATTGGGAGAAATGAATGTTTTGTGTGGGATGCAATGTCTCCAGGCTTAACACATAAGCACAGTGTCCTCATAATCATAAAACAGAAGAATGGGGGAGAGTTAATCAGACGTCAGCTGAACTCACCCTTGAGATATTCCTCAGACAATGGGGCTATTTTTTGGTTCCTTGGGCCTCCTCCCAGTCAGTTTAGAAAACATAACTGTCTCACTCTCTGGAACGTATCACCAGACAGTGACTGGACGATGACAGGGAAAGCACATGTTGATTCCCACAACAATAATGTGCCAGTGCATAGAAGATAGTATCCCAGATATTTGGATCACTCTCTCTTCAATACGTTTCCAAACAGTTGTGAAAATATGGCTTTTCAGGAGAACATTTGGGGATGAGGGAAGACTTTACTACCTCCAAAGATTAGTGAATCAGTCTGGCTGTTATTAGTTGTTATGTAACTGCTGCTGTCATTTTTCTTGTTGTAATCTTATTCTGTATTGGTCTGATGTAAACTGCCCAGAGTCTTTGGAAACGGAGCAGCCTATAAACTGAAATACTTAAAGAAATAAATATCAGCCAAAATTCTGGATGAAAATATCAACAACTTGGTGGGCTTTTAGTAAACTGGCTACAGAGTGACACATCTTGGAACTTCATATATTTGTTCCTCATTTCAAAAAAGTTGTTTCCTTTTCCTCAGCATATTATGTTATCTTCTGGTCTGATCAGGCTAGCAGATGGATGGTACTTATTAAATCTGTTTTGTTTATTTTTGCATGAATTTACTAAGCAGGAAGAGATTATGCTATAGAGCAGTGTTTCTCAACCTTGGGAACTTTAAGATGTGTGGACTTGAACTTTGTTCACCCAGCCTCTTTCCCAAAGGACAGAGCAGCAAGGATGTGCAGTGGTTCTTGGTCCAGCTTGTTTGTTCATTGATTCTCTCCCTGGCCAACAGAACAGCTTATGGCAGTGGCACTCAGGAGGTAAAGGGCTCATATTTTCAGGTGGATTCCAAAACATGGAGCTAGCACTGGAAATAAGTCAACCGTTTGTACCGTTCGTACACTCTTAGCATCAAGGGTCCTGCCCTACCATCCTGATTGCAGAAAAGAAACACACGCAGAGGGCCTAAATATCTTCCTGTTATAAGCATAATAAAAAATAAAATAAATTGATAAATCCGCAAGATGCTTTCAATGTAAAGCCTCTTACACTTGGCATGACATTGTACTGCAAATTGCAAGTTATATTAGCAGAAGTAGGCAAGCACCATCTCATTCATTTGTGTTGGTTGAATTCTAGTTGTCAAGGCCTCAGGTACAGAAAAGGTCCTCAGATAAATCTGAATCGGTATGTATAATGCACTTCACTATTGGCCTGTTCTATCTAATAAGGAAGGGTTAGTCAATTGGTCCAGATAAATATTAAATCCTCCTTGACAGAGATACTGTTATACTAATCTCTGTGAAGAATCCTACCCTGTGCTCAGAATGTTCCAGGCTCCTTCAGATTAAGCTGATTCTCTATATATGTTTCAGTCTGGTTTAGATTTGGGATTAAAGCAGAAACTGCATTGGTTATCCTGCTAGATAAGCTCTTCCAAAAATCAATGAATGAATATTACAGGTCACAGATCAATTCAAAATTTAAAACAATAAAGTACACTAAAATAATTTATGAACAACACAGTAGTCTAATTCCCTACTCAATTCAACTAGTAATCAATCCCAAATTAATTGGCTGTTAGCAAAGCATGAGTGGTACAGGCTACAGATCCAAACATAGCATCTGCTTGTGTTGTTCTAAGGTCTTTGTCTGCCAAGAGAAAGAGAGAGAAGGCGGCAACCTGTGCTATTAAGAACTAGATGCAACCACCGGGGGAGGCCATCTTGGGACATGAACTGTGTTATCATCAGTATACAGATGGCACTCCATTTTTCCTCATGTGCTTTTTTAACCCAAGTGAGACAGTGGGTATCCTGAATCTAGGCCTGAGGAAGGTAACAGATTGAATAAGGAAAATAAATTGACATTCAGTTCAAATAAGAGGGAGGAACTGTCTGGATGAATGGTGTTCAATTTATCCTATCAGAGACGGCATTCCCATTAAAGGACCGGAGACACATTTTCAGGATAGTTCTGTATTTATCATAGTCACTGGAGTCACTGATGGCCTTAAAAGGTAGCAGTGCCTTTTATCAGTTTAGACCAGTTGTACGCAATGTGGCTATGGGCATTAATTCGTCTACTAACATTTCCCTTGGGATCTGCTAAGATCTCTTTTCCATCTGACTTTAGCTTTTCTCTGATATGCTTTTAATTTTTTTAAAAATGAATAAATGGGAAGCTGATATACAGCAAAACATCAGCATTCAGCATGATATATATTTCCAAGAATGCATTTGATCTCCAGGTAGCTCTGTTGGTACTTTTTAGAGATTCAGATAATAGGTGAGTGTAGTCCTATATTTTATGTTGAAGTGTGCCTCTACCAGTTTACATTTTGGTAAATCAGCCTTTTGTTAATGACCACACCGGCCTGACAAACATTTTGTGAACAAGCAAGCTGTCCCTGGTAGCCATTTTGTGAGAGTGCCCACAGTTTGCTCTCAAGATTCTAAATCAGGCCACCAGCCCAAAACATTTATCTGCCCCTAGCTTTGCCTAACAACTGTGATATTGCCTGGGCAAAGATATCATATCATCAGATACACACAAGATGACAAGTTGGATTTCAGCAATGCCTTGTACAGGGGCTCTCCTCAAAGACAATTTGGAAACTTAACTTGGAATTTAAGATTGTTTTATATTGTATTTTAATGGATTTTATCTCTTCTGTAAACTGTCCAGAGTCGCTTTTTGGCTAGATGGGCAGTGACAAATTTGATATATAAATATGAATGAATGAATGAATGAATGAATGAATGAATGAATGAATGAATGAATGAATGACTCTTAGCCCAAAATAGGGCTGTTAGGTTATGAACTGCAACTACTTTGTCCAAGGTCAGATGGGGAACCCATTTCCAGGCCCAATTCACTAATCTGAATCATTTCAATCCACAATTCTGAAAGACTGGAAACCTTATATGGACTTTTTGCTGAAAGAAGAAAGGAATGAAATGATGATTTATGGATTTAAAGATTAAGAAAGATGTGGATTAAATAAGGGACTGAAGGGACTTGTATAATATCTAAGTGGGAAGAGGGACAATAAGATCGTAATGTATCTGTTGAAAAGAAGGTCAGAAGTCATTTATATATTTCTTAACTTTAGTTTCGATCTTTTTTTTTCATTTCTTGCACTTTTTTGTTTCTTTTTTGTTTCTTTTCTTTTTTTTTATTTGTCTTTTATTCTATGGAAAAAATATTAATCAATATAAATGTTTAAAAAGAGAAATAAAGAAGGCTTTAAAAAAAGTATTTACAAGAGAATGGGTATTCCCATCCACTTTTGTCTCTGGCCTCACCCACAATGCTATTCTCAACAGATCTGGCATTTGGAAAACTCTCCATCAATATAAAAAAGTTTAACCTTGCTCATTGAAAGGGCTGTCTGACACTCCTGCCATCTTTGAAGGCCCTCCTTGAGGGCAGTGCCAGAAAAGCTGGGTCCAGCTGCAAGGAAAGCTTGAGGGATGTTCTCCTCAGAGAAACATGCCTGGCACCCACATTGCATCTTCCCTTCCCTTTATAGTTTCGTTTTGATTTTTAGTGCCCCTACTAAACTGAAATCATCTTTTTTAAATGATAACACTGAGATACAGTGGTACCTCAGGTCACGAACGCTTCTGTTCACGCCAATTCAGGTCACGAACAGCACCGTTTGCAAAATTTTGCTTCCGTTCGCGAATGCCGGATCGGGTGATGAACAGGATCCACGGCCATTTTCCCTGCCGTGACACATGGTCGTGGCTTCCTGTAGGTAGGGGGACTCTCCCTCCAAGCAATAACTGCCTCCCCACCCGCCTTCCTGTCCTTCACGCCAGAAGTCACCTCGAGCAAGGTTAGCGTTCTCTCTCTTCGTACTGTATTTTGTGTCATATTTTTGTGGTTTAAAAAAAAAAAAGCATATGGTTCAGAACGGATTAACCGTAATTACATTGAACCTTATGGGAAAATTTGATTCGGGACGCGACCAATTCGGGTCGCGACCAGAGTTGCGGAACAAATTAAGTTAGTGAACCGAGGTACCATTGTACTTTCATGTGATTTAACTGCCACTGTTTCACCATTTGGATTCTTTTAGACCTCTGTAGGCCATCCACAGAACCTCAGTTATTAAGTGAATTTAAAACATGGTAAATAAGTAAATAAATCTATATTAATCCTGATAGGGCTGATGTTTGGTTCTGACCAACACTGACTTGATTTCCACTCTTCCCCCACATGTCTTTCAGTCAGATGAACTTAATTCCTCAGAGTTTTAGCAGCCAACAACTTATCCCCAATAGCTGGTCCATTACAGCCTTGATCCTCCAGAACGGAACAATCCAATCAAGAGTCCCCCTGACAGTTTTCCTTTATTACAACAACGTCTGGCATCTCCTGCTCTTTCCCTTTCTTCCAGCCATGGCCCCCTGAGGATTTTGTATCCTCTTGCCACTTCCCTCCTTTCTTCCACTGAATAGATTGTTAGAAACTTTTGCACACACCCCCATTCATTATGTCATGGTCTTCTTCCCTTCCTCCATCCCAGGAGATAAGACACCAGAACAATCCACACACCTGTAAGCACCTTCCCCCTCTCTTCCTTTTCTGTCTTACATTTCTACCTTCCCAAAGCTGATGAGACATAAAAGAACTTTTGTGATTGCAGAAAAGGGATTTGCCAGAAATGCAAACCCCATTTCCAACCATACTACCATACATCTGTTCCATGCAGCTGGTCTCCAGTGCAGTAAGGAACCTGGGTATGTTTGTATTTTTTAAAATAAAACAGGAACACATTTGCAGCCAGAAATAAAATCAGCCGTGAACCTCTCAGTGCTCAGGATTCTTATACAAAGTGGAATAAAGAAATTGTGTTTTAGATGTTTGACTGAGAAAGATCTCCAGTGATTCATGAACCTTGAAATCTGTTTTTTTCTTTTTTTCTGGATATGGTGCTGGTTGAAGACATGCTTGTTCATTTCAGCTGCTTTTTAGACCACCCACTGTCTCACTGACTGTAAATAACAGCAGCTGTTTGTTTCTCCCCATCAACAATTTCCCTATTCTCTTAAAAAAAAGTTACACATCTTAGATGTTGTAACAGCATCTAACTCTGAGTTAGCAATACATAAATATGCAGTGTAATACTCTTCTTTATTTAATATCTTTATATATCCCCTTCCATCCTGCAAGCCTTGATATAGCCAACTTCATACGCAGAGTAGTTTCAGATGGCCAGCTTTTCTGATTCCACTATTAAAATGTAGCAGAGCTCTTCTTTCTGTTTGTCAATCAGTAAATATATCAGGACAACATGGGAATGGGCATTTTTGTGAGTCTTTAGCATTCTCGAGAACCAACAATTAATGAGCGTTTGCCTTTCTTGGTCAATTGTTGAGCACTGAGAACTATTAGCCAATACACTGTTTGTTTGATGACATGTTTCTTACCCGGCCTCCTCACTTTCACAACAAAATACAAATACCTTTTCCTTCTCTAAAAAAGAGACAGAGAAAGAAATTACACTGATGGTGTTGCTATGCTTGTTAAGGTGACAAGCGTTGCCTTCCAAACTATTTATGCTGCCCTGATGGCTATAATGTTTTTAGGATACTTGATTCAGTTATGAAAATCCAGCCACCAAATCAAGATACAGGAAGCTGGGGACAAAATGAACGAGAGTTTCTGTCCAACGCATACACAGTCCATTACATGCAATGTAATACAGAGAATCTCTGCTGCTCTGGCAGTGACAGTGCTTGAAAATGGGATTTCTTGGAATGAGATAAACCGAGATTTATGGCAATGATGTGCCTGGTGCGGCATCATATTGATCAGTGAGCTCCACTCAGTTCACATTTAGATGTGCATTGCCATCTGGAAATAGCCAACATGCATCTGAACAAGGCTGAACAAAAGGAAAATCAGAATCTATTGGTAGATCTCCAAATAGACATTTGCAGTAATTAACAAGAGTTTTTAATTCACATTTTTTAAACTATACCAACATCAAACTTTTTTTTTCTCCTAAAATCATTATACAATCAAGAAGGTTTAAGGGGATAAGGCATGAAATGACTGGAAAAAAATCAAGGCTACGTACATACACAGAGACACTTTGTTCCATGATTCTCTACATATCTTTCTGAAACATCATGCATCAGGTTCTGCTCGCTAGAAATCAAGGTTTCTACTGAGAAACAAAACTAATCTCCCAAACTTAAAACTAACTCACTTCAGCTCTAGAACATACTGGAAACAATCAACATGCACTGAAACTTAAATTAACAATGCAACCTTATACATATTTATTTGGAAGTAAGTTCCATTGCATTAGTTATTACTAAGTAACTATACCTCAGATACAACTGTAGGGATTTTTAGACTGAGCTGATTGTCATAAAATCCAGTAAAGAAGAAATCCAAAATTCAGGCTAAACTTTGTGAAAAAATAAATATTTTAAGATACTTAATAAAATAGCAACCACTTATTTCCTATTATTCCACCAGATTTTTAATTATCATCATCAGCACTTGAAGAACGTTATTAGATGTGGTTCCAGATATGTGCAGAAAACTGCAACCCTGTTGCCTGTGTAGCTCCCATCTTGATGATGTTCTGGAAGTCTTAAAAATGTAGCTGTTCTCCCAAACCTTGAGTTAGGGTGGTTGTGGGGGCCTGTGGTTGTGTTTTGGTTGTGTTTTATGACATATGGAGTGCCACTTGCCTGGACACACATTATTTTTTTTTCTTATTGTTTTCTATCCTTTAAGCCATTCAGAGTGATTTTGGAGTCAAGCAGCCTCTAAATTTAATATCAGCATCAATTTCATTGCTGTAGAAGGAAACTAGTACTTTGCACAATGGAAAGAGCCAGTGGTTCTGTTAACTGATTAGTGGGAGCTCAATTTGCTTTCCATGCAGACCTGAAGCCATGTCTGATGAGTTAATTGTACATCTGCTTAAGTTTTACTTCCAAAAAGATGCTTCAGAGCTTCCAAAGATGCAAACACAGTAGCTCTCTACAACTTCATAAGTCAGCTTTTTCCTGGGATCATGCTGGGATCACGTACAGCAAGCAGCCACACAACCTGGGGAAAAGATGCAGCTACTTTAAGAAGTTGCAGATTGATTCTACATTTCCACTCCCATGTACTCTGAAGCACCATTTTGGAATCAAATCCAAAATCCAAACCCACATTTCTACCACAAAATTCCTATTTCTGTTGTTACTCATTATAGGAATAATATTGGGTATGGTGAAAAATAGATCTACAGTAGCTTTGCACATCCTTTTTGAGTACTCCTGGAACAACTTTAAAGAGGGAATGCAATGTTCATTCACTGATAAAACTGACTAAACTCCATCAAAGAGAGATGCACCCTTCATAGCAAGAACAGATTTTACAGAAACAGGATGAGCAAGTTCTCATTTGATTCATTACTCTGGAAGTGTAGATGATGGAACTGGAAGGTTCTTTTTTAGGTATCTGCAAGAAGGAATGCTCCAGGGAACTCTGGAACATTCTTTTTTCACCACACTGATCCAGCCATTCAGGATTGGAAGATTTACTTCCTGAAAACTGCTAGCACATCCCTGGAATGGCCAGATTAGCATGGCCTGGTCTGGAAAACAAATGGAACGTTCAAGAGCTCCTCAGAATGTTCTGTCTCCACAACAGAAAGTTTTATACATCCCTTTTCTCTTGTGTCTGCTTTTTATTGCTTTCCATATCATACCATACCAGAAACTGATCCAAATCTTTCTTAGATCCAGGAAGTGCTACAGTATTTTGTTTGGAACAGTTTTTAATGGCTGTATTTAGGATTATACTTTTAGTTTGGTCCTATATGAACTAGATGGAAATATAGCAGGTGGCAGCTTCAAGTCAAGCTTCCCTGATTTTGAAAAAGCTAAGCAGGGTCAGACTTAGTTTGTACCTGGATGCGAGACGACGACAACAACAACAGCCCACCTCTGAGAAGCAGGCAGTGGCAAACCACTTCTATCCTAATCCCAAGAAAACCACGTAGATGTGTCTATGTAGTCACCAGGAATCCTTAACTTGAGGGAGACTTTATGTATAGAATGTTTTGTAATTAGGTGAGCATTTTGTTTGTCTGATTTCTACAAATTAGGATAAAGGGGAAAGATAGACTTCAAGCATATTATGAGCCCCACTCTTTGATCCAGAAGTGACAAGGAATACTCTGAACATGCTCAAGAACACTGTCATCTTTACTGGTATTTGATGTATCCCAAGGCTAAATCATACCACTGAAAATACATGCTGGTATCTCCTTGGTTCAAATTAAGCCCTTGTTTTGTCAAATAGTTTGAAATGCTCATCCATGTCCCAGTTGCGAGAAACAATGAAAAAAAATGGAATGAAACATCGGCTATTGCCTTCTCTTCAGTTTTGTAAAATGTCACATCAGTTGTGTCCAGCATTGTTTGAATTCAGATTTATTTTTGTGAGTTTGAGACTGAACTTAACCCGCACACAATCATGTGGAACAATGACTCACCATGCTTGAAATACCCTCCTGTTCTCTTCCACACACATGGCCTGTTCATTCCGGCTTAATTATTTAACAGTTCATTAGATGACTTTTGCCTCCATCCTGATAAACACATACACTAGAATGCTTACAACTTAATAAGTGACAAAAGGAGCTTCTGAGAAAGAATATTCCTACTTGGATGGAGTGATTCCCAACTCTCAGTGGACATTCACCTTTGCCTTTCATGATTAATTGCTATTCATAATTCTCCATCTCTGCTATATTTCCTCTTCACCAATGTTTTACTTTCATTTCATCTTCCAACTTCTCAGCTCCCCTCTTCTGCTACTCAGATCACTGAGGGACTTTAATTAGGCTCCTTAAAGCAGGAAAATGACACTCTTGACTAATGGCCTACAACAAGACTGACTTGGCCTGATCCAACAAGACTTAAGCTGTAATGGCCCTTTCAACTCTATCATTCTATGTCCCATTGTAGAAGTAATAGTAATAATGTAATACCATTACTACTATTATAAATTCTACTAATTGAAAAAAAAATCTCAGCGATAGATTTTGTTAAGGAACTACACGCAAAGGACTGTACTAAAAGAAGGCTTGGGCCCTACCTAAGAATTATAATTTCTGTACTATCAACAGCTTACACCTAATAAAAATGTGTGTGTGTGTGTGTGTGTGTGTGTGTGTGTGAGGGAGAGAGAGAGAGAGAGAGATATTCCTATTATAAGTTTTACTTTGCTCCTTAGGATTTCTTTTCAAGACAAAAAAGTGTTTCCTCAGAACATGGAAGTCAACAGCAATGCTAAACTGAGGTTCAGACTCCATGTTACATTCTAGTCCTGTGTGGCAATAGGCTAATGATTGCTTTTCTACTCTTCCTTTGCAATGATGAAGCAGCACGGCTTTATGTAATCCTTTCCCTTTCTTCTCATTTTCCACAAAACACTCTTCCCCCTTCAGCAGCTCTTCTCCACATGGATTACATGATTCTGTTTGGTTTGTATGAGGTAAACCAGACTTTGAAAACCAAATAGAGAAATAATAACAACAGAACGTAGGAATTTCTGGAGCAAAATAGTAGAAGGGGGCAGAGTTAAGCAAACAGTTTCTAATGTCCAGTGATATTTTGGAGGAGAAAAGAATCGATTGTTTTCTTACTTACAAAGCAATGCTGAAATGAGTTTAGCATTATGGCTATGCAGTCATCAATGTGTCCCATTCATTTTGATGGGACTTAGAGGAATTTCCCACTATATGGTACTATAAGTACATAAGGGCAGACCTATCATTTGAAGCTGTCTCAGGCTGATTTTGCATTTCATGAAATGATTAGGGTTTTTTCATTTAATACTGTTACACTGTCAAATTTTTGTCAAATTTTAAGATTGCATGTTATCTCTATGTGGATGGATTTCAAATATGGAAGTTAGCAGTAACGGAAACACCTGTTACTGAGGTATAGTTTTCCTACTGAACAAACAGAAAGCAAGTAGATGGCAAAATATTTCAGCAGATGGTAGCCCTGGCTGACTTAGATCTCTTCTCCAAAGCTCAGTTAAAGGGGTCTTTCTCAGGATCATGTTAATGTGCATTCCTAGGCTCCTTGAGTCGGCAGAAAAGTATAAATTGTGCTGCCCCCACAGCCAAACCTGATTCTGCCATAGTTGCTACTGTCCTTACAAGTTTAATGCAGGACAGGTTAAGGTAGTGTTTCTCAACCTTGGCAACGTTAAGATGGGTGGACTTCAACTCCCAGAATTCCCCAGCCAGCCAGCTGGCTGGGAAATTCTGGGAGTTGAAGTCCATCCATCTTGAAGTCCACCCATCTTGAAGTTGCCAAGGTTGAGAAACATCGGGTTAAGGCAAGCAATTCCTTTGGCTTCATTTCTCCTGTTACCAAGCACTACCTGCTGGTGGGAAAAACAATCTCTAATCACTCTCCTGAGTGTATATGGGGTGGGATTAGGCAAATGTAGGTGAGTTCCTGAGATGGAAGATTTAGCCACCTTTTAGATTCCCTGGGGAATAGGTTGCAAACACAGAAGTGTCCCCAATCTTCCTCCCACCTCATCTCCTCCCCCTTTTCCGCACCTGCAATGGGTCACCTGGACTATTTTTGGGCATGGGTTTAGTTTACTTTCAAGAGGTTGCTATGTTCAGAACTAGTCCAAATGATGGGTTGCAAGCCCAAATCAGGGTTTGCCAGGAGGATTGGAGGGATCCCCCACTTCAGCCCGAGCCCCTCCTCAATACCTGTGACCTATCAGTCAGATTAACAAGTGTGGAGGTGGAGCATGGGTGATGTAGCAGGGAGCACTCAGTAAGTATGGAGTCCATCCTTGACTAGAACTACAGGAAAATGGTAATGCTGGGAACAAGGAGCTGTGTCTGGCACCACCTGGAAAAATCTGTGGGAAGACAAAGCCATGTAAGAGTTGGCAAAAGTGCACAACCCCCTCCCCTCAAATAACAAAAGCATGCCCTGCAAACGCCTTTGTTGGCTGACATAGCAGGAAACTTCTGATACCCTTGGTGACAGAATGAGCAACACCCAGCTAGCAGAATTCAGCTCTCTTTTCCAGATAAATCTAACTTCTGTGCAAGCTCTCTGAAGAGAGGCTAGACCTGTGTTTAAAAAAACAGGTCTAGCTCTTTTTCAAAAGAGCACTAAACCTGTATATGTCAGAAGCCCACAGAAGGCCTTACAAACATTTCAGAAAGTGCTGCTCAGGCATTACACGGGTAGATGTCTCTGCAGAAGCTAGACATCTAGTTTCTCCTGCAGCATAAGCCCCAATGGATATGGAGGGCAGGTCCCCCTGTGTGGAGGGGCTGTGCCTGCAGCACATCCAAGCCCATGACCACATCATTGACAAACCATCCTATAACATGTCCATGGCAAAAATTATGTTGGGAGAAGAGAATTGGAACAGCTAAGGACAGTTTTAATACTGTGGGCTACCGATGGGACAACAGCATCATCATGAGGCCATGCCATGTAAAAATTCTTAGCAGGACATCTTAATGCTATGGGTAGAGGAATATGAGGATGAGTCCAAAGTACTCTCCATCCGTCTGTGAGCCAGCAGGAATCTAAATCAGCATAGCAAAGAGGAGCAAGATTAAAGTACTAAACATGTGCTCACCCTCTGCCTAAGCATGCATAGGTTTAGCCATCTGTCAGAACTTGCCCCCTGCCCTCCTTCAGCTGCCCAGGCTGGGAGAAGTGTCAAGTAACAGGGAGGACAAGGCTCTTTACCCCACAGATCAACTCCTTTGTAGGATCAGAGATCTGGGAGTTGAGCCATCTCATTTCATCTGCATCTCTTCCAGGCTGGGAGGTATGGCAGGAAGCATGGGTGAGGTAGTGCAAAGAGCTGATAGGTGCAAGCAGGGTGATGCAATACAGCTAAACCCATGTTCAGAAACAGCCTGACCATGGCTGAAACTCCTCCTGCACTGTACAACCCTTCTGACTGTGCCCATAGGCTCTTTAGGCCAGTTCTTCCCCTTCTCCTGCCATCTCCTCCAGCCAGCCTTACTTAACAGCTGACAGGTATTGGAGGGCTGTGTGGTTCCGTGGGAGAGACTCCCACTACCCCTCTCAGCTGCAAAGTCAGGCTGGCTGCACTATGCTCTCCAGCTACCACATGCACCTGTCAAATGTTAAGGCAGTTTATTTTTAAATGTAGGGCCAGAGCACTAAATCTGCGTTAAAAGTAGCCCAGCTAACAGTTGTCAGGCATGGTGGGAAGGACTGTGCAGTGCAGTGGGAGTCTCCCTCCTGGTATATTACATAGCCCCCTCCCTGCTATTTTGCACCTGTTGCCTATTACTTGAGTGATGCATCTTTTAAAGCTTTTGAAGGGGGATAGAGGGGAGAGGCCCCTGGCCACACCAAAATAGCTCTGGAGGAGAGTGCTGAGGGACCAAAAGGGAGGGAATGTGCCTGCACCAGCCTAAAATTGCCAGCAGGAAGTTGGCTGATCCCATCCACCCCATGGGGTCACGTGACTGCACCACTGATGGAATTGTTGGTGAAGTGTCTCTGATTGTATCCATGGCAGAAAATGTCTTGGAATAAGAAGGAAAACACTAATTTAATACCAGAACAGCTGAGGATGATTTAAAGTTCCTCAGGAGTGGCCTGAAGATCAGGTGAAGGCAGTGTCATGAGGACCCAGAATAAAAAAAAGTTATCAGAGCATGTTTGTGCCATGGTTAGGTGTAAGTGAGGAAAAGCCTTGGTCTGGGCTCAGAAGGTAAGTTGTTTTGGGCCTGGTTAGTACCTGGATGGGTTAGGGTGAGGGTTTGGGCCTGGTTAATACCTGGATGGGAGATTAGCAGTGGTTTGGGCCTGGTTAGCACCTGGATGGGAGATTAGCAGCATTATAGGCTAGACTGGGAAGTCAAAAAGCTTGAAGAAGGTAGCAGTAAACTACTCTCATATGCTTGCCAAGAAAACAGAGTAAAACTCAACTTCCAAGAGATTCGCTATATAGCAAAAGAGAAGATAAGGGAACAAGACTAGTACAAACCCAGGAAGGAGGCAGATTACAATTAAACTCAACTGCTGCCAATCTAAATTCATCTCTTGTGAATCCATGTAGATGAGCACCAGAAAGAGGCACAAGGAAATTTAGGATTCCTTACAAGAATAGCTCAAGCTGGAGGGATGCAATCTCCAATGCCTGACGCAAACAGAGACCCTCCGCAGTCTCTGACTGATGTTTTGTGTTAAATGTAAGACAGCAAGACAAAGAGTCGGCAATAAAAATGATTTATTTAAAAGCTCATAAATCAGTGCTGTGCCATTGAACAAGGAGAGCCCTCCATTAGCGGCTGATTCTCTCTGACCCCAACCCCCCATTCTCTCCCTTCTTATTCCTCTTATGTTTATATGATACCTGATGGATGTCAAGATCCAAGCTGCTTTCTCGCAAATCACTAGCTCTGAGTCTTAATGAAGACCCCATGCTTTGGAGTATTAAACTGAAGGCAGGATGGGGGGGAAAAGCCCTGGAAGTGCCTAAGACACAGTGCAGAGAGAGGGAGGTTTGGCCAAGGCTTAGCTGATATGTGCTGAGCTGGATATATGCATGCATTATTTTCCCCCTTCTGGGATACAATCTGGGGGCAAAAGATTTGCTTCAGATTTTTAGCAACCCTGATCATTTGTCATCATCACCCCCAAAGTCAGATTACAGAAGAGGACAAGGATGCCTCCCAGTGGCCATTCAAGAGCAGCATTATTTGCAAGGGAAGGAAATCAAGATGGGATGGAAGTCAGCCATGGACGAACCATTTGTTCATGACTGTAGACCTTTCCCCACTTGCCCCTGTGGTACAAATGTGCCCTAGCCAAAGGAAAAAAAAAAAAAAATCTGTCACGTCCCCATGGTGTTGCCCTCACCTTATCCCCAGCCCCAGAGTTAGTTTTCTTCAGCTGAACTGGAGTTAAGGACGGAATTTCCGTCTTATTCCAGCTCCATCAGAAAGGCAGCCTTTGTCATCAGCTCCCTTTGAGGGAAGTCAGGTGCTTGAAGTGACTTGAAGAGAGGCAACAGACGGAAGATAGGGATCAGCAACAGGGGCTGCAAATTTCATAACTGGTATGGCTTTTTACCAATTCAAAGAGGGTGGATAACCGTTCTTCTCAGCAGCGGGAAAAAGCTCTGTAAGACCTTTCTAGAAATAGTTGATAAGCAGAATGAACACTATCTTAGACGTAATTATTACTTTCCTTTCCCACAAACCTGGTGCTTCCAAAACCGCTAGGAAAGGATTGTTGTGCTATCCAGAATTCCAGGGTGAAATGCTTGGACGTGGTTCCATCAGATGGTATCATCCAGGCAACGCTTTGGGAGAGGAATCCTGGAATCTGCTCAGCAGAAAGGGGCCCAAGTGCAGCAGGGCTGCCTTTCACTTTTTTTTTTTAAATCAGCATCCTAGGTAATACAGTCAAATCATAACTTCAAATAAAATAAAGGGGGAGTATTATTTTTGTGCTCAGTCCCCTTCTTTTCCCAACGATTCCCCACACTTTCATGCATCATGCAGATTGAAAGTCAGTTAAGTAAAACATAAGTGACTCATTTTAAGGGACGATGGGATCAGCGGAAGGCACACGCTGGTGACTTGTGCTCCAAAATACCAATGATGTTAGACATCTTCCACTGGATTTCCTGATGAAATCTCTTTTGTTCTCTTTTTACATCTCTTTTGACCAGACAAATATTTCATCTTTCCCCATTCATTTTTTTTCTTATTAAAAACTCAATTTGTGATAATCTAAATATAGATTATAGACTATATAGTCTACAGACTATATCTCCCATCATTCCCATTCATCCACCTTGACTGGCGATGATAAAAATTCTATTCCAATGCATTTGGTTGGTAATGGCTTTAAATTCATATTAGTTCTACACAGAAAAAAAATGTCAGCATAATATCCAGGCTAAGGATGCTGGGGTGGGTTGCAATATTTTGTTCTATGTGTGAATGAGTAAACAGAAAATAGAAAATAGAAAAGCAAAGAAAATATCTCCTTCCTCAGTACCGCTGCTCTTGTCAAAACTGCCATCCCACAACTGCTCTAAAGTTAAAACTAAAAATGACAGGAGACTCAAGGATAAATTTGCCTTCTTGCGCTGGGCTTGACCTTGTGGATGCAATATTGTACGTACAAGGTCAAAAGCCCGTGACTCCGCTTTCATGAAGGAAAAAAAATGTGACAGGACTATCTATACATGTTACACAGTTAATGTTTTAGGAGGAGTTGTACATTATTAATTCATCTGATTTAGCAGATTCCTTGGTTAAGATAAATTTTGATGGGCAATACACTTTATTTTTAGAAGCTATTTTGACTTAGGTGTATTACTTTGATAGCGAATAGATATGGTTTTACTTTCAAACACATTGTGATTATTATCACACAGATCCACGTGCTTTTCAAAAGGCACAAAGATTTATTTAAATATAATTAAACAATCCATCTGTTAATCAGTTAGAAGGCAAATGATCAATCAAGGAGATAGCCCTTGGGGTTTTTTAAAGGTTACAATTAAGTAGTCTTTTAAATCATTGCTAGCATAAATTACTTGTTTATTTAAGGAGCCTATGCTATCATTCACAATAAGGTTTCCCAGGATAGCTGATAGAAAAAAACAAGTAAACAAGGTCGCATGTAATACTATAACAGGAAATTTTAAAGTTCCATTGCAGATAAAAGTTATGAATATATCAATAGCTTTTTTAAAAATGAAAATTAAATTAAAAGTCCTTTTAAAAAGCTCCATTGCCTAATACTAAAAAAATTAAAGTAAATGCTGGCTGTTCCACATACAGAGCAGGACCTTTAAAGATAACTTGGAATTTAGGCAGAATATACAGACAGTGGCATTCCTTCAGCTCAAGTGTTAAGAGCTTTATAACTTTATAAAGTCTGCATGGTAACACCTTGAACTGGGAAAAAACTGAAATCCATGTAAGATTAAAATACAGGCACAGCCCCTAGTTTCAGTCACCATTCTTGCCCTTATATTTTGTATTAATTGAAGTTTGTGGTTTGTTTTCAAGGGCAGCACCATGTGGAATGCATTGCAGTAAGCTAGGGGAGAAGTACTAGGATATGGATCACTGAAGAAAGGCTATCTGGAAGTACATTCATAGTGGATATATCACTATGTATAAGCTGGCAAAAAGTGAAGCTGGATGCAGAGAATAATAGTATCTGTAATGACAAAGGTTCTCCATCACTGATATGCAAGTTCTATGACTCTTGGCACAGACTTAACACAGCACACCCAGCAAAATCCACTGCTCATTACAGGTAAGCAGTCACCCATCTATGCCATATCAGAGAAATACAATCCACAGAGAGCAATGGCTACAGCAACCTCATTTTCCAGCCACTCTTTCTTCCCTGAGGCCAAAAGGAGGAACTAACCATAGCTTAACATTTCCCTGCCCAGTTTTGGAATGACATACCAAACTCTGCTTTAAGTCAGCAATCCTAGAACAAACCTTTATAAATTTTGAATAATAAGCAGTTCCTCATTATCTACTCTTTAACCTATGGCCCAGGACTGGATATCATGCTAGGCCTAACCTAGCCATCTTACAGCAGTGTTTCTCAACCTTGGCAACTTTAAGACCTGTGGACTTCAACTCCCAGAATTCCCCAGCCAGCCTTGAACTGGAGAATTCTGGGAGTTGAAATCCACAGGTCTTAAAGTTGCCAAGGTTGAGAAACGCTGGCTTACTGTATGGCATCATACATTTTTCCCACTAGGCTATTAGATCTGGGCTGCAAAAAGCTGGACAACCACTAGATGGCAGCACAGATCTTTGCTGAGGTAGAGTGGTTTTTGCACGCCACCTCTGGCGGCCCTAAGAAAGCATTTCCCTGGGCTCAGAGTGTACATAATCCAAAACCTAAGGGAAAGGCTGCCCAGTAGGATAAGGCTGCTTATCATGCTGTCACTTTGCAACTTGGCTTTGAACGTTGGTTGCTGCAGAACAGAAGGCTCGGTAGCCGCTACTGTGCCCACACTCTGCTTTTGGGCTTCTAGGAGGCACCAAGTTAGCTACTTTGGATTTCTGATTACACAGCTCTTAGGTCAGCAAGGCTCTTCCTTTATCACTTAAAAGCAGAATGGGGTCCAGTCCCTAACAGATGCAGCTGCGAGAAACCAAGCACGGCAGGGAAAAGAAAGCCTCTTGCCGCCGATATTGGCTTCTGAATCAATCATTCTTGTTCATGGAGAGACAGGTGAGTATATTATGCCTCCCAAAGGTGCTCAGTCAGCAGATCCCTTGGCTTCTCTCTTTCTCTGCTCTATTCCTAGGAATGTTGCTTGCTCAGCAGCACCTTGAAGGAAAGAAGGCAATTTTCTGCTTTTTCTTCATTTTTAATGGAAGGTATATAATGGCCAATTGCTTTGATTCTGCCTACTTAGTGCTTAATGGAGGTTGAAACTACAGCCAGCTGAGAAGAGAACTAAAAAAAGGTGGGAGGGGGATAGAGGTGAACAGACGGGGATAGAAATATCATCAAAGGCAGCATTTTGTATGTGAGATATTTTCTTACAGAATCTCAGGTGGGTCAGAGAACCATCCAGTGATATTCTGTTCATATTTGCAAGCATTGCTGTCTTTACTGAAAAGCACATTCAGGGCTGATGAGCCCAGCAATGGAAACAAATATTTTTAGGGTTTATTCTACAATTTGTTTATTTCATCTTGGCCATTACACTGAGGATCTCATTCTTAAATGATTAGAAGACTTTCAATGTAACTGACAGCTGAAGTTCAAACCCCCTAAACAATACTGAGATTAGACTGGATAAACTCTTGGAGCGTTACAGTATTCCAACTGCAAGCAACAGACATTTCCCTTTACACCCACAGGATTCTCTGTCTCATCTTTTATTGTAGTTTTAAATATTAGAAAATATTAAATTGGAAGCCAACATGCTGCACGGTGCTAAATTTTACCATCATACATATTTACAGGAATGCCTCTGGATCCCACATGGGCTCTACAGATGTTAAAAAGTGGTGAATGGCTGAAGCCTAGTACTTTGGAAGAGTGACCACTTGATTAGTTAAGTTACAAAGATGAATTAGGAGTAATAGAGACAATAATAAATAAGATCTCAGCTATGTTTCCTTTGGCTGCTATTTTGTGAATAAGCAAACCTTCTGCAGGGTAGTCCTTTTCTGAGAGCATTCAAAAATGCTATCAAAATTTCAGAGATGTCCACCGCCAAAAAATGTTTACCTTATCCTTTTAATAACTGGTATCTCGATGCCAAACACTAAACTAAGGCAAATCAAACAGTAGGGTATTTGCTATGAAATGCTTGTCAATTTAATTATAAGTAGGGTAGTATCTTCATTTCTATTAAATGGAAATAGAGGTGGTTGGGGGAAATCATGCTCCCACTTTAAATCTGTAGGATCTGCTGTGAAAATGCCTTCTACTCAGTTGGCTTAGTTCAGGAGGAGCAACAGAGCATGGGGAAGCTGAAGGAGACTGAGGATCATTCCACCTCCCCCCACTCTTGGATAGGAAAAAAAAAACCAGACCTCATCACCCCAAGTGACCTGGCTCTGATTTGCCAGGTGCTTTCTTGAAAATACTGTATTGTCTTATTAATTATATTCATATCATTTTCCAAGGAGTTCCCTGGGCTATGGATTTCCTTCAGTTTTCACCTTGAAACAAATGAAACAGGTTAGACTCACATTACAGGCAATCTGAATTTTTTTAAGGCTAACAACCTATGCTCTATTGCAAAACAAAATTTCTCACTAGATCCTGAATGACGAATTAGCAAAACAATGGAGGAAAGACTACTAGTGACAGTATGAGTGTTTGGTTAGGAATCATACCTTTCTAAGTAATTAAACTAGGATTGTGCAACTTTTAGAGCCAGCTGTTGCTCTTGGGCTTAGACAGACAGGGGATCATATTCCAAAAAGTAGTGGCTATTGTCCGTTCAAAAACTAAGCTCAATTTCATTTGCATGTATTTAAATTCAGTACATATAGTTATTTATTCTGTCTTATATTTCTATTAATGGCCATATTATCACATTAAAAAAAAAGTTAGTTTCTGATAGTTTGAGCTGTATCTGATGCTGCACCCAACCCTGGGCCTCATATTGTGACCTCTTAAATCATTAAACCTTCTGGAATTTGCTACTGAAGCCAACACGTGACTATTTTTCAAAACTTCAAGCAAGAGCAAAAGCTGTAGATAAAAATACCTATGACCATCCATCTAAGCATCTCATGTAGCAATAAGCTGTTTTTCCCCATGATGTAACAGACTCAGCTTCATAAATGTGTTCTGTATGCATGAGCAGGGCTACATGAAAGAAAGTACACAAATGGGTAGATGTTTGCAACTTTGGTCCCAACTGCACTGCCATGTAACTTCTGGAGAGTTATCTATGTCACAGTGAAATCCTCTCTTACCTTTGCATTTTAAATATTATGCTTAAAATGTGTAAAATTTATATTATTTTTCTCCTGCAGAAAAACTAATGGGTGGGGGGAAAAGACACTATTGTGTATTATCAACCAAAATACTGGGTATTCATCCATTGGAATGTGATCACTGTTCACTGAAAAGTGCTGTTCTCTTGGATAAATATTCAAGCATCATGGATGTCTTAGAAAACAGGTACAAGAGCTATGATCTGATAAAGTGGATGCAGATTTCTCAAAATGGGTACAGTAGTCAACCATTGCTAAAAGAATTCATATGGACAGGAGAAAACCATATATATACTTTTGTATACATATACATATTGTAATGAAAAGCAAAGGCACCTTTTGATCTTACGCTTAAATGTTTGTTTGAAAAGATTGCTTCCTTCAATTCAGTCAATAGTTGAAAACATTGAACACAGTAGCCATTATTTTAAAAATGAAACTATTTTCATTTGAATTATAGTTCATGAAGGAGCCTGGAATGCATGACCAATCCAGTTTTTTGGATTCACATAACAAGCTGAAGCATAAACTAATCACGTCAGTTAGGTTCACACAACCAAACTGGGTTTGTAGCTTAGGGTGCCATGTGAATGTAACTCAACTCACTTACAGAATAAACAAATTTCAAAATGAGGTGTAACTTATCTCACATGTGAAAGTACCTTTACATACTGAAAACAAAACCTTCCCCAAAGCTTTTGGTTGAAATAGCACGTTTTTCAGGTATATTCTCCCAGTGCCAACAATAACATTGGAACAGCAATGTTGCTTTTACTAGTTTACATATAGCGCCCGTACTTGTGTAAGGTGATGTAGCCACAGACAGCTTTAAAAAGATGTTAAATAAACCTAAGAGTGGCAGCTGAAACTAAGAGTAGCGGGTTGCCGAGTATCTTTCCTACCAGGAGAAAAGATATGACTTTAACTATAAATAAACTACAAAACTCGCTGTGGTAACTCACTATCTATGGTTAGTCTCTCATTCACACCCCCTACATTTCATAAACCATGGCTAAGTAAACCATGAGTTATGTCACACGAACACAGCTTCCGTTTTTCGCACAAAACCTGTTAAGCCGCTAAAAACTTATTTTTAAAATCCCACCCTATACAGTATTCCTAAATACGTGCAGGACTTCCAGAAGCGAGGGGGGGAATATTGTGTACACATCATTCTTCTCTCTACTAGTACAACTCCAAAAATGGCATATTCTAGCTTTAAGTTCTTCAGCTCCAAATGGAAAAGAAAAACATGAAGAACCTCACACACCCCTTCCCGCGTGTTATCGCCCAGCTCGGCTTAACCCGCGAACAATCCCCACGTAGCCCTGCGCCAGTAGGAAAAGGCGGGGCTTTGTATCGCGATGCCGCTCGGGATTCGAAGTTTCATCGTGCTTGTGTATGACCCACGGTGCTGAGGCTATCGTTTTGACTTTACCTTTGTAAGAACTACGAATCCCGTCAGGCACCGCGGCAGCTAAGCAAGAGCCGACGCTTGGGTGCGCTGATTGTGCGTAAGTACAGAGGGACCAGGTGGCTCGGCGGCGTCTTCATGTGGAGGTCAACTCTGCCCCAGGAGGTGAGTTAAGTCAAAGAATTGGGCGGCCTTGCCTTCTTTCCCCCCCCAGCTGAACTGGGTGCACCGTTGGTATGAAACAACTGTGGAGAATTAGCAAAATGAATGAGTGATAAAGGAAATGAAAAAGTATGGAGTCTGAAAAATTCTGGGATTCGGGTTTTGCTGAATGGATGGGGTGCAAAATTCGCACAAATGAGCGTTTTGTAGCCGCAGGGGGAAAACGTGGCCACAAAAAGTAGAAATGGCTGGGGTGGGTAAGAGGTAAGGATTCTGGGGGTGGGCGAATTCTGGAAATAAAAGGAATTGGAGATGCTCGTGTAGTCTTCTAGAACTTGATGCTTGGGATATCTGTTCCAGTATAGATAACAGGTAACAGAGAGAGGGTTTGCAAAGAGCGGGGTGTGAAAGGCAGTGGTTCCCGAGAGGGGAAAGAGATGTTATGATCGGATAGAATGAAAGCTGCTCTGGAAATTTATATTAAAACACATTCAGGAGCTTTGGAAAGTTCCTGAGAGGGGTCGCCTTAAAAAGCTTCTGCTTACTAGCTTTATTCAGTGAAAAGCAGCTTGCCACAGCTACTGAGTTAACCCGCGGTTTAGACGGCCAGGGAATGTAGGATGTGTACTGTCTTTGGAAAAAAAGAGTTCATCAAACCCATCAGGCTTCAACAGAGCTTTGTATGAACAGTACAGGGTTCCTAAAATATGTCCCCAGAACCTATTGCAATATGTAAAGACTCTTGGCGACAGTTCATATATAAGGTTTCCTCAGGGTAAAGCATTTGAAAGCCACATGTATTAGAGATAAAGGGATTGTTGAAAGTTGCCCAGACAAATGCTTGTTCATTTGCCAGTTTACTCTTCTTGATGTGTTTGCTGCTCGCCCCAAGACAAAAAAATGTAATCTGAACAGATATGTAGCAAAATCATGTTTTCCCTTCCTGGTTCCAATACTGGTTGACATGTCTGCATATTCATTTTTGTTCTTTCTTTCCACAGCAAAAAATTTAAAGGCAACCCTAAATTTTGCAAAAGAAAAACACTTCTAAAGAGGGATGTGTTTATGAAAATTAGCATAGCTTATTTAGAAAATTGTAGTAGCCTTTTTGGCAAAACTACGACAAAACCTATGAAGCATAAAGTAACAATAAGGCAACCCAATTTGAAATCAACTTCACTAAGGACAAATCAAAAGAATTAGATGAGCACTTGTAGTTGCTAGAGGGCAGTTTGTTTGTTAGTTTGTTTATTAAATTTATATAGCTGCCCATCACACATTGTGACTCAGGGTAGCATACACAGTCAAAAAACAAGAAACCCAAATATTCAAAATTTTAAAAACCATTAAAATACAATTAAATCAGTTAATCAATTTATTAAAGTTTACTGAAATAGTCTAGTGTCAGACTGCATCCTAATACTTTTCCATCATTTGTATCCAATAAGAAAATTTTATCCTAGGACCGACTGATTTAACACTCTTAATTCACGCTCTGATATTCCTAGAATATGGGAAAATAAGTTTTTGGAGTCTGTTCTGTGTACAGACATGACAAGATACTGCATTTGGAGAATTGGTAGGGCTATGTGGCAGTCTGGATTGGAAAAGGTGATTTGGGGTATTCACATTGCAGCTTCAACATCTTAAATCAAGCTTGCCTTTTCCTGGGATCACATGACTTCCTTAAAGAGGGTGGTGTATGAAGCACTCTAATTATCTTTTTCCCTTAAAACCTGGATTGCTGCCTATTGCTGTAGGGATTGTATCTTAAATAACCAAATAGCACTCTGAAGGTGCTACTCTATTCTAGGGAGCTTTTTTCCAAGTAGGTGCAGGAAACTGCTCTTTATATGCAGAAGTATCATCTAAGAAGCCATTTCATGGCCTCCAATTTCTGATGTTACTGGATCTTGTCCTCACTACTTGTATAGGTGTGACTGTCTCAGAAACACAGAAGCAGGACTTAAATTGACACCAATGGCTTCCAAAATCTTTGAGACTGTGGGCAAACTTGGCCTGGGGCTGGCGATTGTTGGTGGAGTTGTCAACTCTGCTCTGTACAATGGTAAGGAAGACTTTCTTTCTCTAGCATTTTCTTTCCTGTGAGATAACCAAGTAAATATTAAGATAAGAATTGATGGAAACTAGTAATTTCAGCTTGTATAGCAATTGTTTTGTTTAAAAATCTCAGGTCCACATTCTTGGAAGGCACATTCTCCATCAAAGGATTTAAAAATAAAACTACAAAAAAATAGCAACACGTTTCACTGTTTTTTCTCTTCTGCTATGGGGGCAGGAAGGATGATGGTTTTGACAGTATTAAGCCTAAAAGCTATGCCCTCTCAGCCTCCATTTCCTACTTTTCTCCTGGAACAGTTATTCTTTAGCCATTGAAAAAAAAAAACGTATCTAACTGGTTTAGCATTTAGCCCAGTGCTGCTTGCCTGTCATAGGTCAGTTATATGCTTATTTGCTGGGCAAAACCTTGCAAGGAGGTTTGCAAATCTGATTAAAACCCTGTGCAATTAAATGTCAACATTTTAAATGCAGTATTACTCTGTTTTACTGAACAGAAGTTGAAACGCTTTTTAAAAACTAGTAAAAGAGGCAATATGTACTGCCTTAAAGGAAAGTCTCAGTAGGTGGCAGCACCTAGCTGACCTTCTCTGATCTTGAAGAAGCTAAGCACAGTCAGAGCTGGGCAGTACTTTGATGGAAAAGCAGCAGGAAACCTCAGGACTGGGCAGGCTGGGAAGTTTGAAAAAAAAAAAAACATTCTTGGAAGAAGTTAATTACAAACCACTTCTGTGTTGTTGCCAAGAAAACAGCATAGATGTAATCACCAGGAGTTGCACTTCACTCAAAGGAGATTTCACCTTACCTTTACTTTTTAAAGATATTTGTACAAAAATATGAATCCACTGCTGAAAAGGTCCAGTCTCTAGTGTCTGACTGAGTTCTGATAACATCCATAAAGAGAGCTTCTAAAGTCAATGTTGAAGCAGGTAGTAGCTTATTTCAAAAATTTTAGGAGATTAAAGGACAATAACAACACTTACAGAAACAAATAGGTAGCCAGTGGGATTGGCACACAACAGTAAACTGTGATCTGAATGCCTGGCCCTTACATTGTTCTAGCAGTTATATTCTCTACCAACTGAAATTTCCAAGCTGTCTTTAAAAGCAGATTGATTGGGAGAAAATTGTATTGACCATCAGTAATGGTTTCTCAAGTACAGCAACTGTTTGTGATCCAACATAAGCAAGTCAATTCCTGTGTCTTGGAGGGTAGTGTGGAGACTCATGGTGAGCCTAGGAGAACTTTCCCAAATTGTGCATTTTGTCTTTGAGAAAAGAGAGGCAAAGTTACACAATTCCATCTAAGTAGATGATCATCAAGGGACAGTACAATTGTGTTATCTTTTTCCCAAATATTATCCAGGTGTTTGCCCTTAAATATAGTTTCCTGGTCTGGTGTAACTGGTGGGCCTGGCATATAGCACCATCCCTACAAAAGGGAATATTAGCAAGCTTTAGAAGCCACAAGGTCTCCAGAAGTATAAGAAAGGAAAATAAATTGGAAAAAAAGCTCTGGGTGGGATGAATTTTTCAAAATAAACTCTGTTGTGGGGTGGAAGGGGGTACAGGCTAATTTAAAGAGTAATTGGGTACGGCACCCTAAAAGAGGGCATAGTTTGTTGGCTGAAAGCCTGAACAGTAGCACTGTATGCTATTACAGGTCTCACTCATAAGTACAGGTAGTCCCCAATTTAAGAACAAGTTCTGTTCCCAAGGTCTGTATTTACGTTGAATTTGTATGTAAGCCAGAACAGTATTATTGTATAATACTGTATAAGTAGTATTATGTAATTAACTTGAAGCATTGTGTATTTAATTTGAATTTTGCTACAGTAGGCTCCATTCTTAACTATGGATCATCCTTAAACTAGGTGTTCTTAACCCAGGGACTACCTGTACACAAAATGGCATTTGTCACAGCTTCCTCAATTAGGTGCTTTTCATGTGTTGGGATGTCTCACAGAATGCGAATTCTGATAGTTGTTATACTTCAGAATTAAGGAAGAACCATCTTAAGAGGTACACTGGTGATGCAGAGATGATTAAGATAGAAAATAACAAAGACAAAATTAGAATAAAATCTCAAGGAATTGATTTTGATTTTTCTTGACATGATCTGACATGAACAAGAACATAGAGGAACCACAGTTTCATGGGAGAACAAAATATTTGCATTTAGAAAAGTCTATATTTAATCCCTAACGTCCTTAATGAATCAGATTCGGCTGGACTGGGGTCTAGGGAATACTGGCAGAATTATAAGTAATCCAATCTTGATTAAGAAGCTGCTTTGAATTGGTCAGTTAATGAAGTAATTGGCACAACAGTGGTGCTTCTCCCTTTATTTAATAGGGTAATTTGTTGTATTTGGCCACAGACCTATCAAAACACATGAATTGGAGATTGTTGCTTTTCCACATATAGTACTAGCAGCGAATGAAGAGAGTTGTACTTCTATACATCTAATGAGCACCTGTTTGGGGAAAGCTGCCATCTGGAGATAAATCATAATACAAAAAGGATTTCATATTTCCTGCTTTTCTTGCATTCAAAGGATGTTATTTGAATTTTTCCCCCATTTGCAGTGGATGCGGGCCACCGGGCTGTCATATTTGACCGATTCCAAGGGGTCCAAGATATAGTGGTGGGAGAAGGAACCCATTTTCTCATTCCCTGGGTTCAAAAGCCAATAATCTTTGACTGTCGTTCCCGCCCTCGTAATGTTCCTGTAATCACTGGGAGCAAAGGTAAGCAGTGAGACAGATCCTATTTTAATCAATGGAATTGAGAGTTGGGGCTAGGTAATTTGAAATGTAAAGCTAGAGCAGATAACAGCACCTAGTAGATCTCTATTGATCCCCCCAAACTAAGGAGACTTGCAGTTGGTTAGTACTTAGGTGAGAGACCACCAGGAAGTCCCAAGATGATAAGATAGGCCTGCAAATAAGAAAAAAATCCCTGAAGAATTCAGTGGCAAGCCACTTTTGTATCCCTGCCAAGAATACTACCTGGACTCAAGAGTATCTTTACCTTTAATGGAAAACATATCACAAAAGCAAATCATCCTATTATATTTCTATTATGGAAACAACAGTTAAAAACACATCAGCTATTTATACTTCTCTTCCCCCTCCACACACACTCCTCCATTGTTTTGAGGGGGGGACAGTGGTTTGCAAATCATCTAGGTTTAGGATGTCTTCCCTTTCCTTCATTGGATCCTGCATCCTGCTGTGGAGCAGGGAAGTAAAAACTAGTGGAGTTTACAAGATCGGATTGGATTGTGAAAAAAAAATTGTAAGAGTCATCCTTATCCTCACTAAAGTTGGCCTATAACTGTTTATGAGAGAAAATTGGGTTGGTTCATTTGGTAGCAGATCATTCTTTATTTTGGCTTCCGGTCAATTCTGCATGCCAGAATTATCTAACATAATACTTTATGGATGGCTGTGCTGATGGAATTCTGGGAGTTGTAGTCCCAAGACACCTCAAAAACTAGTTTTGGGAAGCGTGGTATAGGCTCAGAACAGCTTCCTCCTTGATTTATCAAGATATAACTGCTATAATCTGCTTCCTATCTGCTGGGTAGATCTACAGAATGTGAATATCACACTCCGAATCTTGTTCAGGCCAGTGATGACACAACTGCCCCGGATTTTCACCACTATTGGCGAAGATTATGATGAACGAGTGTTGCCTTCCATCACAACTGAGATCCTCAAATCTGTAGTGGTAAGAGCTAGTGGGATAAAACCATGTCTCCTCTTACGAGGCCTAGACATTCTTTATCTTTATCATCAGTCTAGTTGCTTCATTTAGCAGGCTGCTGCAAAGGGCAGAAGCTATTTCATTTTATACTGTAGAGCCAATCATTCCATCTGTCAAAAGCCTTTCTGATTCTAGTTCCCTCCTTTTATTCTTTCTGTGTTTGTTGACACATTCTTGTGCAACCTGTCTCCTTTCAGTTTCCCATGTGGGCATTACATTTTTCTTTTCTTGGAAGGAGAAAAGGGGGAAGATGCCAGTACATAGACAAAGGAGGAAGGCATGTTAGAAGGGATACTTAAGAGTGATATTGGTGCAGTGTTTTCCAATATCTTCTTCAGAGCAAATAGTTTGCAGGGACCGAAGAATAAGTAAGAGGCATACTAGGCATCACATTTGGGGGGTGGGGGGAATAACTTGGAGAGGTAGAGGCATGAACTAGAAGGTGTGAATGCGTTGTGGTGATGAGACTTAATGTCTGTGCAATAAGATCTATCATGTGTTCACTCTGCACTGTATTTCCTGGTAATGACAGGAATAGTGTCATGTATTAAGGCTTTTTCCCAAGTAATTACCTCTGAGCGGAAGGATCATACATTAACTAATAAGGAGAGAAAACACTATTCAAACAAAGGAATGAAGCAAATGACTGCAGATCTTGCCACTGATCGTAAGTTGCTTGGGAGACGCAGCTTTCCTAGCAAATTTAACCAGTTTTTTAAGTAGGCTTTCTATTTTCTCTCTTTCCTTATTTAGTGACCTCTTCCTTTTGGTTCATCTCATCCAGTCTCCCATTTCCCATCCTTTCCTCTTATCCCATTGATATTTTTTCTTCTTCTTTTGTTCACTCTTTCTGCTGGACAAATGAGTGAATTAGAGGAGTATGTTTCAGTGTGTAAGAATGATTTGTAAGTGTGAAAGAGAGTGAAGTTAGACATGAAGTTCAAGATCAGTTTTATAAAGATATAGAGAATTAATTTCAAACATTCATTTTTAATGAAATTCTTTTTTTCTTTTTCTTTTTGTACTGTCCTGCTCTTTTTTGGAGTATGGCTTTTGACGAATATACACACATACATACACACATGTGTGACATATCCCTAACTTTATTAGAGAAAGAGATAATGAGATTTGTAGCCCAAGACATATTGGGGATACCAGACTGGAGTTCAGTTCCAATGAATAGAAGAACCCAGCTGGTTCAGACTGAAATCCAGTCCAGGCTGACCTGCTGTTTCCCACAGAGGCAATTGGATGCCTCTGGGAAGACCATTACTGGAAGGTCAAAATAATAATATTTGCTGTTAAATATTGTAGCTAATAGCTGTTGATGGGCCAAAATTCTATCTGTCTTAGGGTAAACTTTAAGTTAATAAATCTATAGTTCTAATTTTAGCCTTTCCGTCTATTTCTAAGTGCTGTTTTGCATATCTCATTGTTTCAGGCTCGCTTTGATGCTGGGGAGTTAATCACACAAAGAGAGCTGGTTTCCAGACAAGTGAGTGAGGACCTCACAGAAAGAGCAGCAACATTTGGACTCATTCTAGATGATGTTTCCTTGGTAAGAAGCATTTTGCATCTAGAAGCTATGTGATTTTATATATTATTTCCATTTATAGTCTATCCTTAATTAAAATATTCCAGAATGGAGGATGTAGATCCTAATTCATCTGTGCTGGGATACCTGTGTACCTCTAGCTGTTTCTAGAATCCAACTCCCATCATCCCTGAACAGTGCTGGGAGCTGAGGTCCCTCAGTACGATGAGAGGAAAAAGCCTCATCCAGGTTTCTAAAGTCTGCAGCCAAAGTCTCTATTATTGGTTTGTGTAATAACTTTCCATATCAAAAGAAGGATCCATCTCTGAGTTCACAACAGAATAGATTCTTTTTCTGTTTTCTCCAGTCACATTAAAAAGGTAATGTTTTGCTTTTTTGTATTACAAAACATGCACACTTTAGCGAGGAATATGAATATCCAGTTCTGCTTCTCTGCCTCACAGGTCCTAAAGGGGAGTTTCTCTCTTTCTCTCTCTCTGTTTTTTATTAGAGTTTTTCAATACAATAAAAGTATACAAAATTAAAAGAAGATTAAGAAAAAAAGAGAAAAGGGGGGGAAAGGAAAAAGGAAAGAAAATACAGAATTATGATTTCCGCTTTTCTTTCTATTGAGTAGTTGCCATCTTATTCTTTCCCCTTCCTCTTTGACCCTTTTTTAACCCCAATTCCATACATCATCAATTCAGTCTTTTCTTCTTTCAACAAAAAGTCCATGTAAGGCTTCCAGTCTTTTAAAAAAGTCTTTATTGTCTTTTCCCCAACCAAACTGGTCAGCTTTGCCATTTCCGCAAGCTCCGTCAATTTTATAATCCAATCTTCTACTGTGGGTATTTCATTATTCTTCCTTCTTTGTGTGTACAATAATCGTGCTGCAGTTACCATAAAGGGAAGCTCCTCCAAAAACATTTGTCCTTCTTCCATTCATGTCCTCTCACAGGGAAGAGGCTGCAAGAAGTGTTGGTAATACTTCGAAATAAGGCTGCCTGTGCTTTGCCCACCCTCTACTTTTCTCAGAATGGAAAGATACAAGTTGGATGAAACTGGCACATAAAGCTGGGTCTGTCTTATATTTCCCATGTTCTTGGAGAGAAACCACTTCAAAGCATTTGTGGTGCCTTCAAGTAGCATTTTTTCCAGGAATAGATGGTATTTATGGGAGGAAATTAGGGATTTTGTGAAGGGAATGGACTTTGCCATAACTTTGCTTCCTCTGTGGAAGAGTTTATAGTTGGATCCAGCTCTTGGGTCAAATCTTTTCCCCTACCCCTGCCTTAAGGTTAAAGGAGATCCCTAAAGTAGATACATAACTGCATAATCAGCATCAGACTATGATTCTCAGGGATAAGTACAACTGGTAGATCTAGGAAGTTCAGGAGCTCCCCCTGCTGGATATTGTGAGAACATTATCTACCTGATCAATTAATGTCAGAGAAATTATAATAAAAGAGCTGATGATATTTGCCATAAGTTAGAACTCCTTCTACCCAAACTGTGTTATGATAAATTAATTGATTATATCACCAACTGTAATTATCTGATTGACATTCAAACTAAAAAGCTAAGCAAAATATCTATATAAAATGTCTGCTGATCTCTTAAGTCCATAGCAGTTAATAAGCATTTTGAACTTCTAGTCACAAATTTTTTTTTTTAATCATCTAATTTGGAAGATTTATAAATCAGAGTTACTACTTTCCTAGTAGATTTGGAATTACTGCTTATATATGTTTGACCTATCCATCTCCTAGATTAAAAATCCTCCTGTGGGAGAATGAGAGCTTCTTGTAGAAAATGATTTCATATTTTAACTCACCAAATTTACTAAAAATCATCGCCTTTTGGAAAGACATCTAAGGCCTTTAACATTCCAGGAAACCACTAGAGATAACATGAATGTAAAAACTGTAGAAAGATATAAAAAGATTTTTTTAAACAGATATAAAAAGAAAAAGAGCTATACTTACAAAGCATGCTGAAATAATAGCACTTGGAGGTCCCTCTCCAACTAAAAAAATATTAAAATAGTAAATATGACCAAAACAGATTGCTACTTCTGAGCCCATCTGAATAAATCTCTCTGTAGCTTTTGAATCAGAATTTCTCCTTTTGAAATTCCAGGCACAAAGAAAAAAAAATAGCTGGAAAAAGACAAAGTTTTATTATCTTTTGTCTTGCTCCCAAACTTGCTCCATCAAATAACTTGTATTGCTGAAGTATCTGAGGGGACAGAATCAGGGAAATCATTATCTTCTAGTCTTTCCATTCCAAAGATCCAACATGTCTAAGCAATAGTAAAATGTTATCAGACATCAGTTCTGAGAAACTTAACCACAACAAGGCTGAACTTCTGTAAGAACGAAAATGGAAGCTTAGACACTATGTTGCTTCTATCTCCAGCTTACATTTAGGCTGTGCTGAGGAAATCTCACACAAGAATTTTTCCGTATACAGCCCCAAAGACTGATATAGCTCAGCATTATAGAAAATGTTTAGACAATTTGTTTTTACATAACACTTCTGGGGAAGAAATGGTGAACTGAAGATGGTTCCACCTAAAGCGGAACCAATGACCATGGCACAATGAAGAGCCATTGAGTAGACCAACTCTTCGTAATAACTCTGAACGAGGAAAGGACTTGAGATCACCCATGAGTGTTCCATACAGTTGCTCCTTGCAATGAGACTGCAAGACAGTGTTCTACAGTAGGTTTGGGAGATGAGGAAATAACCATCTTGCTGAAACTGCATTTGGCACCTTCAGAAAGGACATTGGGTTCACATATTCCTTTTCTAATCACTTTTGGATATTGCTTGTTAACTGCTTTTCAGCAGGAACCTTTGGATCAACAAGTTTTACAGCACCGGGTGAGTTTCCTTCAATCCTTAGCAAAAATTCTAAATACAAGTATAAAGACTTTAAAAAATATATAGAGGCAGAGGTTTGGAATAAACAGCAAAAAGGGCAATTAGAACTTTGATTTTGGAAAGTTATAAACAGACTAAGGGTCCAGCTGGATTTGAAATAAGATTTTGGAATTAATTGTAAGACTCCTTCCCATGGGAAACTGCTTTTGTTTTGAATTATCTTTAAAAAAACATGATTGGATGAGACTTTGAAGGTTGGACATTAGAAGGAACCAGAAGGTACTAAAGATTACAATTAAAGAAGAACACTTAAATTTGACTTACTAATACAGAATGAAGTAAAATATTTTAACGTTGGACATATTGAAGGTTATTTTTGAACAATGGATGCAGAAGTTAATTTTAAGAGTCTCCCCCTCTATAGATACTGTGTTTAAAAGATGTTATGGAAGAGGAAAAAGTTATAACTGACAAGACTGAGACTGATCTGAAAGTGGTTTTAAAAATGACAGGCTACAAGAATGATATGGAAAAACATGCTACACTAGACATACAACAGAAACCAGCTGATGTCTTAATAATTAAAAGGGATATACAAATAACAAACCCAGAGAGTGATCTGGATAATTTTCCTATATTGGATTTGCAAGATTCTTGTTAAAGCTTTGAAGAATCTTGTGAGAAGGGACAAAGAAGAAATGAAAAGAAATCAAGTTTTAGGATGTTATTTGAAGGGACTAAAGATCAAGATTGTTAAAAGTAAAAGGAAGGAATATAAAGTTGGTTTATTTGATCAAGGTTAAAATAGATATGCTGTTATCTCTGGTAACCCTTAATGGACTTTTGCTGATCAGGACTGAAATGATGAGGCTTTAAGGATTTGTTTATAGATAAGAGATGGCATATGGGAAGATCATTTATTTTAAGAGAAGGTGACAAGTTACTAAAATTGTTTATACTTGTTGTGATGAAGAGGGAAATTATTTCTTTATATATTCTTTTTCTTTACTATATTCTTATTTTTTCTTTTCTAGTTTTTTCCTATTTTTTTCTGCACTTTCTATTTTTGGGGGGTTTTTTTAATTGTAATTTTTAATAAAATTACTGTTAAAATTATGTTTACATAACAGACTGTGTGCATATGACACTTTTATCTTGAACATCATGATTCTCTTTAAATAGCCCAAAAGCTTTAGCCCATTGCTCATCAGCACATTCAAGTTGACTTATTCTTTTCTCATGAGAGATTGCTTAAGCTCTACAATTTTTTTTAGAGAAAAGTCAGTCCATGTTTTTAGAACCTTAAAATACTTTTTCAATCACAGACAAGAGTTTTTAAAGTGACAAGGAATTCAAGATTAGAATCCTCTGGAATCTCCAGAATTGCAGAAGGATTAAGGTTTAATAGAATCTTTGCAGTTCTTCAGAGCTGGGAGCAGCTGATTTAGCTTCAGTGGCTCTACTCTGTGTTGCTTGCCAAAGAGGACTGAGGAGTGGGAGAAAAATACTTTTTCTGAGCGTGTGCTTTAAGACCCGTGTCTCACTCACAAATAGCGATCACTTAAGAAGAGAACACTAATCATGTTTCTTCGTATCAAATTATGGAGAAGTCCAAAATTAAGAGAAAACTTCCAGAACTAACAAAGGAACAAAGATTGTAGATCAAGCAGCTACCATTAGAAACTGGAAGTCTCCTTCCCAGTTTGGTTGCCATAGAAAACTAGAACTTCTGGTTTGTTTGTTTGTTTGTTTGTTTGTTTGTTTTTGACTTGTGGAAATGGAAGAAGGGAAGGGACTACATATAAGGAATCCAAGGAAGATTCATGTCACAGCTTATTAAGATTATTTCAGGAAAATGACTTAAGAAAGCTTTCTCCTTATCTAAATAGTATCTTTAGCATTTTAAAAAAATAGTACTGCACTACTTACAGTATAATTCCTTGAAATATGTTAGTTTCCTCTAAATAAATGGATGAGAAAAATTGCCCTCAACTAAATGAGTCCTAGATAACGTCAAAAGAATCCCCTCACCAAAAATGTTGGCTCCATTAAATTAATGTGTGAAATGTGCTTGAAACTTTACCAGATGCTGCTGCTGTCTTCTTAATTATTCTTGGGTCCTATACAACCTTTCTTTTCCTTGCACACAAAAACCTCATACAGCCTTGCCCCTTCTTATCTCTCTGTATGCATTCCAACACAGTGCTGCCTATTAATTTTGTTCAGGTTCCTCATTCGTTCCTCGTCTTCCACAACCCTGCTATGAGATTTACTCTCTTGCAGCCTTCCCAAACTTAATCTCTTCTCAATACCCTGCTACAGCTTCCTATTTGTATCAGAAACAATCACATTCTGTGCCTCTTTCCCTTCTCTCTTCTGTTGCAGGAACTGACCACCCACAGGCTAGTCGACCCCACCATAGAATCTTGAGATTGTGCTACCAAAATTGGGCAGCACAGTGCCTGATTTTCTATGGTATATTTTTCTGACCAGTTTTTAACCAAAACAAGCATGTGAATGGGATCAGAGGGCCCCTAGAAGCCAACCCATTCCCCACTTCCACCCTTAAATCCTCCAAATAGCAAAAATATAGGATGAAAAAAAAAAGCCAGCTCTGCACTTCCTATGGTCCCTAACTGGTTGGGAGAGTAAATTACTATACCTGACCCAAGGGAAGTTGTCCATCCCTTTTGTGTTGCTTCTCTTGGAGATACATGTATGTTTTGTTTTGTTTTGTTTTGTTTTGTTTTGTTTTTTTGTGTTTTGTTTTGTTTTTTTGTGTTTTGTTTTGTTTTTTTGTGTTTTGTTTTGTTTTGTGGCTTCCCAACTTGGTACCCTTTAACATTTCACCATGTTGTCTGGATGGTTATGGAAATTGAAATCTTAGCTCCAGGGTGAGCACAGCTTAAGGGGTTAAGCCTGGAATTCAGTCTCCCAATCTTTCAGTGGGGTACAGAAAACTGTCTAGTGATGTGGTTTATTGGGGTGGGGGGTGGGAGTGGAAATAGAAGCAGGAGGCCTCTGGAAGGCAAACTGTTCTCATTTTTCTCTATAGTGTATGGACATACACTTATATGTTTATATTGTTAATATGTCATGGGTATTATTTTTTCCTTTGCCTCTCAGACACATCTGACATTTGGAAAAGAGTTCACAGAAGCGGTAGAAATGAAACAAGTTGCCCAGCAAGAAGCTGAAAGGGCCAGGTTCATAGTGGAAAAGGTGAGAATGTGAATACACAGCCTTCCTGAAAGGATTTTTGCCTCCTTTTTAATGCTCCAGTTGCTCAGAACTTGTCATTTCTAGCACCTAGTGTACAATATTCTTATAGTCATAAATAGAAATCTGTAAAACTCACTAATTCAAGAATAGAGCGTTCCAGAAACTCTAGAACATTCTGTTGCCCCTCCAGACAGTGCTGAACCTCCTCTGGATCACATTATCCTTGGGACAGTTTGGTGGATTTCAAAAGTAATTCTGCTGAACTAGAAGTGATGTCTTGGACATGGCATTTCAGATGAAAGTTGGCATGTATTGGAACTGAACTACCAGTGGGACATATAAAACTGCTTTTAGATCAGAAGATTTACTTCCAGAACCACTGAACAATACTAGGAATAGCATGATCCAAAGGGAGAAATGGAACATTCCCAAATTCTCCAAAACATTCCTGATTTGGTGAATTTGCACATTCTGATCATAAGATAATAGTCTTCAGTCTTATAACATAAGAGCAACTGAAGGAGACCAAATACACAAATACACAAGTGGGATATGCAACTAATAGCTGTTCCCACCCTGCACATTGTGTATGTTTTTGATCTAACATGTTGTGTGAACCCAGCCATTGTGGCTTAAACCATGGTTAAAATAAGACATGGCTTGGTATGATGACAGAATCCAATCTCATAATATGGTCTCACCTTTATTAAGAATACTGCTATCAGGAGGACAGCCATGTTTAACATCATTTCCATCTTTTTCCTCCTCCCATCTGCTGCTGTTTTTCTCCATCTGACACTCAGTATTCTTAGCAACTGAGCATGGTCATAGGGCTGTTTGTTTAAACAGAGAGTTGCTTCCTTTAAGGGACTGTTTTATAGCCCATGGGAGTTTCCATTCTGGGGTAGGAAGAAGACCTCTAATATCAGATATACTCCCTGGCCTTTTGAAAGTATCCATAGTTCTTCCTTCCCTGATATTAGAGTTCCATATTCAGTAAAGGGAATAAATGAGAATCTAGGACATGGCATAAACATAAGCCAAAATATCAGAGTCTCCACCATGCTTTCAGTACAGTGGGAAATTTCAAACTACCTATTTAATTGGTCTTAGATCGTTCTTTCTAGCCACTTGCCCTGGGAGAGACTTTTTTAATGATGCCATCAGGAAGGGGAGCCGGCATTGCTCTTTCTTGACATCTGCTGTCTGTCGTGCACTGAGAATATTAGTGATACCAATATTAGAGCATTCTAACATAGCAAGCAGAATTGTTATGCTTGCTTTAATTATTTGATATTGTTTTTCCAAGTATATTGATTCTCTCCATCCTATTTTTGTTTTCTTAATTGCCTTATTTTGGCTACTGTTTTATAGCTACCACAGTTCTTTATTAGCTAGACAGTAAGTGACACTTACTTTTTTCTCCTGAAGTCATTTTTGCTTCCTATTACATTTCTACAGGCAGAGCAGCAGAAGAAAGCAGCTATAATTTCAGCTGAGGGGGATTCAAAAGCAGCTGAGTTAATTGCCAATTCACTGGCTTCAGCAGGTGATGGCCTTATAGAATTACGAAAGCTTGAAGCAGCCGAAGACATCGCTTATCAACTCTCACGGTCCCGCAACATCACCTATCTGCCATCGGGACAGTCAGTGTTGCTTCAGCTACCCCAATGAGTGTTCTCCAAGCTCACCCACTGCCTCTCCGCCCTTTTTTCTACTCTATCCTGGGGGGGGGGGGGGAACCAGATTAGTCAAAAGTAATCACTGAGCTTTCTCCGTTTTGGGTTGAAAATTCAAGAAATTAAGATGGATTGAAAATCCCTTCCACTAATAAAGGCAATCATTCTTCCTATTCCCCTTCTAGAGTATTCTTTTTAGCAGATCAATACTTAGAACAAAAGCTGTAAAGGATTGCTGAATTGGCAAGATAGTGCTGAGTAATCTAACTTGTATATCCTCTGGAGAAAGCAAGGTCTTTCCATATGAGCTGATTTTAGGCAGTCTGTGGCCCATAAACCAGTTTAGGATATATTAAGAACTCTCCAATTGGGGATCATGATTACGTTAAAGGTTTACTTAGCACTGAAGCTGCCAACAGTGAGAGTATTATTTTCCTTTTCATAAACGATCAAATGTTTTTTAATGATTATAGATAATAAAGTAAGATAATAACATCTAACATCAATGCCATATTTCAGTAGAACAGAAATTTTAAAAAGAAATCAAATACTCTGTTTTCTAGAAACCTCATAAAATAGATATTTGTCAGTATTGTACAGTTTAAAGCACAGTTGGACCAAAATTGCAATAATTGGATCCATTTCAGGATAAAAACAATATGCTGACCAAGTAGAAATAATAATAGAAAAACAAAATGTAATCAGATGCAAGAGTTAATGCCATGCTGTAGGGATGAAATACTAATTGTAAATACAGAAAATATATCTAGAATGCCTGAGAAAACAGGAAAGTTCTAGCTTGCTATTGAAAAGATGAGCTTCCCTAAGGGGAGCAACCACCAAAAAAGTCCTTTTTCTTATGCCATGAAATTTAAGGCTTATTTGAAGGCCCTCTGTAGATGACCTTAAGTCAGGAAGAGTACTTATGGGAGAATCAGAATCTTATCAGAAATTAGGATTTCAAGTTCATAAGAAGAGCAGTGCTGGATCAGATCAGAAGGGCATCCCTTCCTACAGTGGTCAGCTAGCTGCATATGAGAATAGCATCTTCAGAAAGAAGCGCACAACTAATGTTTGACTGGAGAAACTCGCAGTCTCCTTATCAGTGGAGTACATGAAGGATTCACTGAATGCTGCAATGGACTAACTGAGAGGGTAGCATTCATCTTGGAGAGGAAAGGCTCTACATTTTCAGGTAGAGTTTCAGGCATACTGGGGAATATGCTGGCAGGGATAGGTGGATGATGAAGATAATCTGGTAGCAATGTGTATAGAATTCACAAAGAGACCCAGAAACAGGTTCTCTGTCTTTAGGAACAAAGCAACATATCAGGATGGAGGAAGTAGTAAGTCACCTTTTGGGAAATTGGCACAAATAGCATGTCTTGATACAAGATACTTTTCTGGTATGTTTTTCATTCTGTTTATGGTGCTGAAAAAGAACAGGACTTGGGGAGCCATCCTAAATCTCAGATCTTTGAATCTCTCAAGTTCATCATGCACCAAGCTTTCAGGATGTAGACATATAAAAGCCATCATTCATGATTTCCTAGCCTCTGGGCATCTTGGAAGCCTACCTGCATAACATTGTCAGACTGTCCCACTAAAGATTTCTCTGGTTCATATGTGGGAAGAACCAGTTCCAGTTCACAGTACTCCCTTAGGGTGTTCACCAAAATGTTGGCAGCCTTCATGGGGCATTTCTGGACCCACAATCTTCATAAATGTATCACTGAATATCACAGTCAATTGGCTGCATTATCAGCACATTTTATAGACAATGTCTTGCACTAAGAGATCTAAAGATTTCAGAGAGGGGGGACACCCTGCAATCATTCTGTTTGCCACAGCAGAGGACAAGTAAAATGCTTCTGATTCCAAGATGACAAGGTAGTATGAACCAATGCCCTATTGGTTTTGTGACCAAGAGAACAGCTCTATTCCTTCCCACCAATATCTATACTGGCCAGATTAGTTTGCAAGGTGAGGATGTTCAAGGCTCCTATGATCCTAGTTGCTTTCTTCTAACCAGTAGATTCTATTATAGTGGAGGTGAGGAGCCCCCATAACCTCTCCCAAGATGCCTAAACAAATGATTCAAAGCCTGGCTAGTACTTTCTGCCTGGAAACTGAACAGGAGCTTCTCCTGAGTTCCAGTTTTCAAGGATAAATAGTGGAAACCATCTTGGCATCCAGATGCCTAGCCACCATCAAGATTTGCCAGCTACCTGATGTCTACAGCTGCAGGGGTCCCAGAACTATTAGGATTCCTCCAAACAGAACTATAAAAGGGGTTGGCAAATAAACTTATGTAGGCAGATAATCTTAAGTTCTAAGATCCCTAAAAAAGGGATGCCCTTCAGGCATTACAGCTCATTCTGTTAGGCAGCGTCTATTTCCATAGCACTTTCAACTGGGATCCTCTAATAGATGGACTTACCATAAAGTACTATTCTGGTCACTGAAAGATGGACTCAACAACCCAACTGTGCTACAGGAGTAGATACAGAGAAGGCTCATGTGACCATGGCCAAATCTCTATAAGGATTAAATTAGTCACATGGTGCCTCTTGATGGCCAATATAATCGAATATACCACACAGAATATATACCATGTAAAAATAAATTTCTCCCACTCCTGCAAGAGACAGAGTGGAAGTCACGTAAAACCCTGTACATGAGGGCATGACATAATGAAACATGAGTATCTCTTTGATTTGAGAGTTCAAGGGAAGGTGGACTGTATATACCATCCAATAACTTATGATTATACTGGTATGGATAAATAATCCGACCTAATATATAACAAATTCTTATGATCCTTAAGGTTAAGGAGAATAGATCATAGCTCTGGTTACAAAATGCATTAAAATTGGAGGTGCATCAAAGCTAGGACCTCAGGGCCAAACCATAGGTGCCTTCAACATAGAAGGTCCAAATAACCACCCAAAGAGTGGCAAGCACTTAGTGGCAAAATCTAAGACACTTCACCTGCTGCCATTGCTTATTTAAAAAAAAAACATTTTATTAGGTGGTGAGTAGTTGGATGTATAATTGCCAAAGTACAGTTGGGGATGTCAAGAAAAACGTAAAAGTTAAATGCAGCAAGAATGGGTTCCTTAAGTGCGTGTGATAAAATAAGAGAGTCAAGAAAAAATGAGAGCTGAATGAATGTTGATTGAATATAACAGATAATGGCCAATATAAAATAAGTAATTCAAGTGGTTTGGTCATATAGAAAGAATGGCAGTTGGACTTACCATGAAGAGTCATTTTGGTCATAAGAAAACAGACCCATTAGGAAATAGTTAGGTCTATCTCTTCCAATCAGACAGCAAAACTAAAACTTAAGGATGTGGTGGAGGGAACCTCTTCTAACCCAGTCACCACAGTTCATATGCAACAAAATAAGTTACCACTATCTTGAGCCCAGTTGGGTTGGACCTGTGAGATTCCAGACAGAGATGAAACTGGGTGCAGGATGAACCCTGGCTCAGCATATTCAGCAATGCTGGAAAATGCCACAGTTATCTCAACAAGGCTTGAGTATCACAGTCTCCTGGACCAAAAGAGGGCAATCTATCACTTGCATATCTAGCACCTACACTTTAGGTACTACCCTTGAGTAAACTACAGTAAGACACAGTGGAAATACACACAGGAACCACAACAGTGTCAGTTCTTTCTTCCTGTACATCATGAAAATGGGAGAAAAACTGGTTCACTTTTCTGTTCTCCCATTGCAAAAAAGCTGACTTGGGAACTCTGTTCCCAGGCCTGGAGTTAGAATGTTTGTGGAACCCCTGGCGATTTGTGGAACACTTATTTTGAAAAATAGTACATATATGATTCATAGAATAGAAAAAAATGGAAGCACGTTGTTGGAAAATTGAGATTCATTTGCAAAAAGTCCTTTAAACCCTCCACTTCCCTTCTGTTTGGTCAGTAGATAAGAAGGTGTTTCCTTCTCTTTCTCCTGTCTTTCTTCCTTTTTTGTAGGTACATTGTGTGCATGTGTATGGTATGTGTGTGTTTGTAGAAAATGCTCTAATAAAGTAGTTAGAAAATGATTGATTGTGTTCCTGGCTTATGTGAGGCCCCAACAACTACATTGCTATAACATTGCATATACTGTAAGATCCTTTGTAACAACTCAAGGTTTTGGTTAATAGTTCTCAACTTTGTTCTTATTAGAGCTGGAAACAGATTGGCTTTAAACAGTCTTTAATTATCAACTCTCCCATTAAGTGGTATAGATATAGAAGAGGTGGATCAAGCAGCTCTCTCCTTACTCTGTCCTGACCATGGCACATTATTCTACTGCAGGGTTTCTCAACCTTGGTAACTTTAAGACATGTGGACTTCAACTTCCAGAATTGAATTCTGGGAGTTGAAGCCCACACATCTTAAAGTTGCCAAGGTTGAGAAACCCTGCTCTACTGTGTTTAGAGGCACTGTATTCATCAGTCATAATGCCTTTCCCTTTTCACATTCTGCCCTCAGGGTGATGTCTAGAACAATCTAAATAATTAGTGAAGAAAGGCTGCCTGCTAAGAGCAGAAATGGTGGGAATACAGACCCCAGGAGGGCAAGGATAAGGATTGGAGGACTGCCTCCCTTTAGCCCCTTCTGTGACTGCTTCCTTGTGACCTGCTATTGTGCTCTCTCCTTTGTACTCTTTTGTTAGAAACTGGGTGCTGAATCTTCCTTCTTGGTCCAGATGGATCAGAGAAGAAAAGAAGCCTCTCTGTTTTACCAGAGGGAGAGTTAAGACTGAATTGGGACAGGTTCCTTCTACCACATGCAGACATTTTAGCCCTGCCTTTCGACTGAAAGAGGTGGAATTAACCTTTGCCTGTTGGCTCCATTTTCACTGACCAAAAATATATAAAGATCAGTTTGCAAAACAAATATATAAAGGAAGAGTGAATGGGCTAAAAGGAAGGGGAACACTAAGGTTTTGATTGGAGTAAACAGGATAAAAGACAATGTAGGAATTGGTGATTGGATATACAGTAATGGGAACAAGGATGCAAGGACAGAAATATATGGATGAATGAATTATTGGCATAAACTAGATTTAGCTACTTTCATTTTCTTTTTTCTTATGTTTTTTAATTTATTTGGTTTACTTTTCTGTAATTTGCATGACATTGCTTATCCCAAAAGAGAATAGCATTGTAAGTATAGTATAAATGTTTGTAGTATTCTTTCTCTTAATAAAATGGAGCTTATTCCCAAGTAATATTCACAGCTGTCAAAAGGTAGAAATCTAAAACCTTTAAGTCCAGGGTCTAAAATTATCTACTTGTGCCACTATTAGAGTCAAGTAGGTGTTTTAAGATAGAGAAGCCATGTGTTAATTTAGAAGACTTCAGGTTCTGAGCTGTTGCCGAGTGAAATTGCAGGGATGATGTGGAAGACAGTATCTTTTGGGATCACAAACTAGAAAAAGGCCATGAGAAATACTAACGGTTAGAAAGCATCTCTGTGGAAAGTAGCTTCGGCATCTACAACTTCCAGAGCCAAGGAGACAAAAGGAAAATCACAGAGCTGATAAGGTCTACAGCTAAGAAACAGGTGTGTCACTCTGTCTGTTGGCAAACAGGCCACAGAGCAGGGACAGGTGTGTTTTGTTATGTTTTTTCTTTTCTTCTCTGCCCAGGCGATATGTCCTTTCATGCCAAAACTGAGATCAAAGGGGAGGAAAAACTGCAGATAATTGAAACTATCTGAAAATAGGAATAACACATTTGCCCATGGAATACTTTGCACATGATGCTTTGACTTGATCTCTGAGGGGGAGGGTGAAGGATATTGTTTTAATGGAAATGATGCATATGGGGCAGTGCCATAGTTTTCCATTTATTTCAGTGCAGGGGAAGACTTGGATTTTGGATTTTAAACCATATTATGGCTGTATTAGGTCTTACACTATTATTTTTATGTATTTCTGCCATAATATGACAGAAAGTCATGTGTTAATTTTAAACCATTATGCCATCAAAACTCAGGAATGGGATCCAACTGGTGCACCAGTTGTGCCCTTTCCTAGATCGGGGGCCTTTGAGACAGTCATTCATGCCCTGGTCACTCATGGCTTGACTACTGCAACACGCTCTACATGGGGTTGCCCTTGAAGACCACTCGGAACCGTCAACTGGTCCAGGATGCAGTGGCGCAAGCAGTGAAGGGCATGCCTCAGTATGCCCATGTAATACCTTTGCTTTGGATGCTGCAGTGGTTCCCAGTTTGCTTCCAGGTGCAATGCAGGGTACTGGTTGTCACCTATAAAGCCCTACATGGCATAGGGCCTGGTTACTTGAGGGACCACCTATCTCACATAGTATCTGTCTGGTTGATTCAATCTGGCATGGTTGGTGTGCTCTGGGTTCCTTCAATTAAGCAATGCCATCTTTTCAGGACCCCAGAAGCGTGCCTTCTCTGTTGTAGTACTTGCTGTATAGAATGAGGTTCCCCCCGAGACCCAAATGGCCCCACTCTGCTGGTGTTTTGAAGGGGCCTGAAGACCTGGATCTTCACCTAGGCCTTTGGTGAAGATGACCTCCTTTTAACCTAGGTTTTCTTTTGTTTCCACCCAATTTGGAAACTCTGGGGGAGATGGGCAGCATATAAATTTAATAAATAAATAAATAAAATTGTTATTCTGACATTTCTACTCTTTGTTTCTTGATGTTTTTACTATCTTGTTTTCATATTTTAAATAATTTGTAAACTGCCTGTAAACAAATTTAATAAATAAGAATAATTAGTTTTGTCTTGGGCTGAACATGTCCTTTGGGGCAGCTGAATAGTTTCTAAATTCTAGCTCTACCTAGCAGCAGTTATGACTGAAGTATTTGGGCTCAGTAGGTTACAGTTAGTCAATACTGTGTTTATTATATATGCCCAGTGACAGTTGTACAATTTGCCTCTATTTAAATAATGAAGAATGAAGAAGAAACCAAAATGCTTTTATTGATTTTAGACCTACCACCTAGATAGATCTAAACCTTCACTTAAAACATAATATTTATTGCTGCAATAATATATTGCAGCCTTCCCCAGTCTGGTACCTTTTAGATGTGTTTGGACTATAATTGTCAGAATATTCAGCCATCCAGAAATCCCAGCCAAGTTGAAGGCAGCAATAGTAATACATAATACTGAAGACGAACCTCACATACTGCACAATTTCTGTACTTCACTGAGCTAGGTAAGCTGTGTTTCTTGTGGTATGTTCCAGCAAATAACTTAAAAGTTTTATTGTAGTAACTGAACTATTATAGTAACTGAATTATTTGTTCAAGTTAGCCTAGTTTGTACTACTTTGCACAATTTCTCTGCAGAAGAATCCACATGTGGTTATCCCAAGTTTTCCCCACTGCAACAATATAATGTTGTCATTCTGTTGCCACTATACAGTATAATGTAAACTAATATTTATTTATTTTGTGCCATTAGATTCCAATTTACTTTCTGCCTAGCTCAGCACTAATGCACTAAAACTGTTACCTGGAATTTTAAGCTTTAGTATTAGCATTTTAATAAAGATGATATTAGCATTTTAGCATGGCATCCATGCCTTCTTTTGAAGTTTAGGAAACCATGTTTTTCCTTTTAGCGAAAGCCATTTCCTTTGATGTGCAAAAACTAGCCCAAGTCCTTGAGTGTTGCAAGTGTTAAAGAAACAAGCCTGGGAGGGAAAGGAGGAGATGCAACATATTTTAAGGATGTCTTTCTTTTCTCACATCTAATCAATGTCTTTTATTGTTTTGTTGCTTTCTGATGCATCACATAAAGACTTGATCCCCCTAAATAAAATCCTTTTTGCTTTGCCTGAAGTGGTTTGTATTGTGGGGTGGGGGGCACTTTGGAAAGATATTGAGTGTTTCTCAAATTCAGGGGCTAGGTTCTTTCCAGCTCCACACCACTCAGGTGCCTGAGTTTTAAAAGCAACAAAACATCATCAGACATTTTTTTTCTGGGTCCAATCTAGTACTTTTGAATTATTTTTAATTAGCAGCTTTGGGTCTTTTCACATTAAGAACTTTTAACAAGGATGCTTACTAAAATATTCCAAATAAAGTTGTTTTATTCAATGAAAAAATCTGAACCAATCTTAATAAATATGTTGAAGTGTTGGGGGGAGGGGAAACCAGACGTTAAAAGATATGAGGGTCTGTTGATCTAATTCGATTCAGATCAACCCAATCCGATGATTCGAAACTACTCTCAAAATCCAGTAAAAATTTTAACAAGATTATGTCTATTGAATCATCCAATCGGTTTGAAGGTACTCAGCTTATTCGACTTTCGATTCTATTCAGAGATCTGTATTCTCCCCAAATTAAATCTTTGCACAGCTTAACTTTGCACATATCACGCACATCAAATATGCGCTTTCTGCTTTTTTTCCTTTCAATAACACTTCGCGATGTATCAGATGTTATTTGCGTATCAGCAGCTTTCTGAGAAAGAACAGGTTTTCTTCAGCACTTATGTGCAGAGGCTTCTTCCAACAACCCCCCCCCCCGCCGGTCCTGTTTGGTGGTGGGGGGGTATTTTTATGTTTTATTTTCCCCCCGCCCTTTTTGTCTTCGGCTCTCACCTGAGGCAAAGAGAACAGCGCGCGAACGTGGAGACGTTAATTTTTACCACGCACGCGCTGGCCAACCAACCTTTCCATTGTAACGTGAGCGCGTTCATTCGCCCGGGACGGGGAGGGGGAGGCAGAGCTACAGTGGACAAAACAAGAGATGACGATGGACTCCTAAGCTCTTTAACTGGTGCTCATGGTAGGTCTCGCGCCTATGCGCGCGCAGGAAACGGACAGGGTGGGGGAAAGGAGAAGAGAGAGAGAGAGAAATCCCTGAAAAAGGAAGCCGAGGAAAGCCGCGCGCTCTCGCGCGAGAACTTTCACGCAGGCGCATTCGTCGTCTTCCTCAGGACTAGCCAGCGAGCGACGCTTAAGGAAAAGCGAGTGGGGGGCGGACGTAATCGCGAGGTTGACTGTCTGACTGACTTGGTTGGCTGCGGCGAGGGCCACGTAGCGCTGCGGCGGCGGCGGCAGCGGTGGGGAGGGCGAGCGAAGGATAGGCAGAACCACGGTGGAGGTAGCTGCAAAAGGGGCCAAGGCCTGGTCCTAAAAACACGCGGGGGCTCTGGCCAGGGGAGGGCAGGAAGGAAGGAGGGCCCTGGCCGCCCTCTCCCTTCCCCCTCCCCTCCCCCGCCTAAGCATGGATCGCGGCGGCGGCGGCGGCGGCGATGGAGCGGTGGAGGCGACAACAGCGGACGATCCCGGCCTGGGTGAGTTCGTGCAAGGCAAGAGGCCCAGTTGGCAGAAGGGGCAGGACAAGTTTCACTTAATGAGCCCCCGAACCTCATTTGTTTAATTCGTTGTTATGTTCCACTTTTCCAGGAAGTGCAGTGGTACAGGTTTCGAGCACAAAAAAAGTATGTTTCGTCAAATGTACATCTGAGCATGTACAAAGTAACTGGTATTGATATGCTTTGGATACAGTTAGCAAGATTTAGCCCAGAGGACATGGCTTTCAGGTAGGCATGGTCATCTTGAAACTCTTATGTTTGAAGCAGCATTTCTTACGACTATCCTTCACTGTGCAGAAGTGGAGATTATAGGTCTAATGGAAATGATTATGAACTTGGTTGTTTTGAAGATTTGAAGCTGAAGGTTATTTGAAACACAAAATTTGGAAAAGTTGAGATAGAAGTTGGCTTAAGAGATAATATTTATTTAGTTTGATACTTTAAAAATGGTTGGATTACACCACCTGAAATGTTTGGCACTGAAATATCTTAAGATTAGAAAGCAGTATTATGTGTACTTTGCATCCTTACATTAACAATTCCTTTTTGTTTTCTGAATTCCATCAGGAAGAATAGAAGTTTTTGGTGATTATACACAAGAAATACTATATAATATTTTTCTAGCATATCATATATGGTTTTCCTTTTCCAAGCTACAGACATTGCATTCTTATATGTCTGTTCAGAAGCAAGTCCCACTGAATATGTACTTAATGAAGATTTACTGTAGTTAAAATAGTGTAAATAAAAGAAATCCCAAGTTATTTCCCATGTTCATCCCCAATTCTGAAGTATACTGAAGATGCCCAAATAATATCAATAAATAAAATTTCAACCTGTGCATGGTTATAAAATGCTTGACAGCATGTGGTTTTCATAAAACATAGCTGTGTATTAGGCTTTTGATGATACATCCATGTGAAATTTGTGTTCAGCCATTCTGTATAAGAATACTTCTTATTCTTCAAGTGCTAATCCTTTGCTGTATGTTGGAAAATAGTATATTTGTTCTGTAAAATGATATTGTGAGAGAAATTGAGAGATTTTGTTTGGGAAGCAAACATTGGTGACTGAATTAAGTGAAACATCTGTTCTCCTTGATGTTCTGCCTAATATAACTTCTTTCAAGTGAGCTGATCTTTGGGGTGTCAGTGATTGTTGAATAGGAAGAATGCAGTATATAAAACCATACTGCTCCCAAGAAAAAAGTATGTGCAATTAGGAAACAAACCTGCATTATTTTTACAAGGATGGGTTTTGCAATACTGTAGTTAAAATACCTTTGAGATGGAAATGGGCATGGGATTTCCCAGAGCAAGAGCAAAATGGAGAGAGATGCATCAGTTGAAATGTGTGGAGCAAGGAAGATACTGTACTTAGAAAACTCAAGGAGTATGTGTATTGTAAATTAGTGGCATCAGATGTTAATGGTGGCTGGCAATAACGGATAGAGAAAACAGGATAGTGGCTGGTATTATAGAAGTGCTTAACAACTTGGAAACCAACTCATCCAAAGTTATTCTTTTTTCCCTATTATCCTTATGCTTGATAAATAGTTACCTGGGTAATATACTTGCCAGTGCTATACCAGTTCAGATTTTGTTTCAGTGTACAACAACTTTATGGAACAAGGTAGTTTACAGATGCATAATTTACCTCATTAGAAAAAAGTAGTTTCCACTTTATGTTGAGATATGTAGATGCAGTTCAAGGTGCTGGTTGTCATCTTTAAAACCCTTCAGGGCTCTGGACCTGGGTATATTTGGAATTGCCTAGTTCTGATTATATCTGCCCATCCAATGAGATCAGGGGATACACCAGGCTAGAATCCAGGAGACTCTGAGTTCTAGTCCTGCCTTAGGCATGAAAGCTGGCTGGGTGAGTTTGGGCCAGTCACACTCTTTCAGCCCAACTCACCTCACAGGTTTGTTGTTGTGGGGAAAATAGGAGGAGGAAGGAGTATTAGGTATGGTCGCCACCTTCTGTTATTTATAAAAATAATAAAGGCAGGATAAAAAAATTAAAACCTGCTATTCCATCAGGCCTTGGGGATGGATATGTTATGAGTTTGTTTCCTCTTGGGGTAGGGTTGTATTTGTTGCTGATGAATGGTATAGTTACTTGGTCGATAAATAATGGATATTTTTGTTTTTTCTCCATTTTTATGTATTGTTTTAATCTTATTTGCAAAGGAGGGAATGTAAGCCACACAGTCAATAACAATTGGAACTCCATATCAGCCTAATAAATAATTAAAATAATAAATAACTGGGTATGTGGGTGGGTCAAAAATCTATTCAGGTCAATGAATTAATGAATAACACCACTTTTAACAAGAGAAAACTGTTTATCTAAGTCATACTTGTATTCTGTAATATTAATAGGTAGCACCAGTAGTACAAATAAAATTGCTGTTTGGTGGTATGTATGTCATATGCTGGAGAAATAAAAGACTTAAAGGAAGACATTAGGGTAGTTGTACCATGATTTGCATTACATGGTTAGAGAAAGCAAGGATAGCTTCTTGTACCAGCAGGCTTAACAAAAATAATTCCAGGATGTGGAGGTTAGCCAGATGCACTGAAACTTTGAGATGCCACAATTAGTGGGAAGTGTGTATTTCCCAGCAAACTGTTCCAGATAAGGGCAGGCAATGGATGCACTTGCTGTAATAATCTGTGTTGATTTGGGGGCACATTTGTTATTTCAATTTAACATAATGAATGGAATGTTTTCTGTGTTGGCAGCATGATGTGGAAGGATGCTTTAGCTGATCTGAAATTAATCTAGACTTGGTAAACACACTTTCATTCTGCATTCTGGATAATTTATTTACGACTTGGTTTTAATATTACTTATTCTTTTATTGCTTTCTATTATGGAATATGCTTGTGGTGTGAGTTCATGATAGGACAGTTTCTGGATAGTTACTAAGCCTATACCTCACTTCAAATTCAATTCCAAAAAGGTGTTTTGGAGCACGAATGTAGCACCTGCCTTCTGTGGTTGCCGTGTGATCTTGGCAGAAGGCCCAGCTGCTTTAAAAAGTTACAGACATGCTATGTTTGTGCTCCTGCATCCTCCAAAGTGCTTTTTTGGAATCAAATCAGAAATACCACACTGCCCTAATAGTGAAAAGCCTTCTTATACTGTATTGTTAGGCATGCAAACAATACTTACAGATATTCATAGAGTAGCAAATTGTTTGGTGTGCAGGCCTGGGATTATTTGGGACAAGATTCTATACCATTTCCTTCCTATGAATGTTTTGGAAGTGCCGATGTTAATGTTACAGTGATTATGATTTTTAGATAAAATGTTCCTTTAAATCTACTTTAGCATTGTTTTTGTATTTCATTAGAATTTGTTTAATATGAAAAACACGATAAGTTTTTAAAAAGAGGATACAGTGAATAGAAGTTCATTTGCTTGGATTGCCTGTGTCAATCCTCTTTCCACTTTGACCACCCCTTTTTCCCCAAATTACAGCAATTGAATGATGTAATAGATTCATTTGTTAATATATCCTGACTTCTTATGTTAATAGGGACTATAGAATCCCATATGAAATCAATATATGCTGCATTATTATGAACGCATCTTGTATATGTGCTGCATCCTACATGGAGGGTAGTAGATAAAGTACCTCATAAAGATACTTTATTTCATTTCAAGAAAGTTACATCTACAAATATTTTATTGCTTTCAACTCTGAATTGTGTCATGTCCCTCAGGCATTTGGATTAAGAAGCTAAACCAGCCCTGTTAGTGGATCTGCCTCTTTTTGCCTTTATTGATTGAAAATGGGATGATTTTTAGACTTGGGAGTATGTTATATTGTTACTATTTTGGATGTTTTATATTTGTATACTTCACTCTCTACACTATATTATGTTATTGGGGGAATTTTTTTTGGTGTGTGTGTGTGTGTGTGTGTGTGTGTTTGTTTTGGATTTGACCCCCTTTGTGTTGCCAGTCACTGCTGTGAAATGGACAGCTATTTAAATGGTTAAATAAATAAATTTGAAAAATTCTCATAGTCCTAGTGTAGAGGTACATTATATCACTTCTTTCTTTAATCAAAGATTCCAGTTCAGCCAGTCTTTTTAACACACACAGAATAATAAAAATAATTGTAATTCCAAATTTTCTTGTGATTCAATTTCATATGTATATTTAAATGCAGTTTTCATGAAGAATGTAAATTAATTATATTTCCAATATTCAAAGAGTGGACTGTATAAGAAATTGCATTGTGTGCTTTGGTAAAGTAATTTTTCTTGCCTTTGTATCATTTATTTTCTCCTTCCCCAGCATTTCCAAATGCACGTGCAGCAAATGTGAAATGAATGTTGGGGAAGGAGAAAATGAATGATAATTATTTGGTTGTATCTGCCTGATTGATTATGTGCCATCATGTCGGTATCAACTCTTAGCAACCAGATAGATAGTTTTTCTCCAGGGGGATCTGTCCCCATCCTGGTTCTTCTGAGCTTCCAATGGTGTATCCATTGCTGCTGTAATTGAGTCCATCTACCTTGCTGCTGGTCATCCCCTTCTTATGTTTCCTTCCACCTTTCCCACATTACAGACTTCTCCAGAGAGCCAGATCTTCGCATAATGTGTCTGAAATATGATAATTTGAGCCTGGTCATTTGTATTTCAAGTGAGAACTCTGGGTTGATTTGTTTTATGATCCATTTGTTTGTTTTCTTGACTATCCATGGTATGCTCAGGAGTCTTCTTCAACATCAAATTTCAAAAGTTACACTATTCTTTGTATCCTGCTTCTTCAAATCCAACTTTTGTGTCAATAGAGTATCACAGAAAAAAAAACATTGTCTGCATGATCCTGTTCTCGTAAACATAGATACATCACAGTATCTGAATACAGTATCTTTTCCAAGACCCTCAGTGTTACTCTTAACGAGTGCTAGTCTGCTGCATATTTCTTGACTACTAGTTCCTCTACCATTGAGGTTGTATCTATTAGACTCTATTTAAATCATAACTAATTTTTATTACAGTGAATAAAATATATTTACTGAAATATATTTCAAGTTGAAATATAAATTTCAGCATAAATGTACAGTATATACAGTGGTGCTTAAAAGTTTGTGAACCCTTTTGACTTTTATGCATTCTGCATAAATATGACCAAAAATATGATTTGTTCTCCACACATGTCCTAAAATTAGGTAAAGAAAACCCAATTAAACAAATGACTCAAAACATTATACTTGTTCATTTAATTATTGGGGAAAATGATCCAAAATATTTGTGTGTGGCAAAAGTATGTGAACCTCTAGGATTATCAGTTCATTTGCAAAGGAAATTAGAGTCTGGTGTTTCAATCAGTGGGATGATCATCAGGTTGAGTGTGGGAGGGCCTGCCTTATTTAAAAAACAGAAGTTCTGGGTATTCAGTATCAAAGTCTGATCTTCACAACACAGGTATGGAAAGTGTGTCATGGCTCCAATGAAGGAAATTTCTGAGGACCTCCAAAAAACACTTGATGCTCACCAGGCTAGAAAAGGTTACAAAACTATTTCCAAAGGGTTTGGGCTCCACTAGTCCACTGTCAGGCAGATTGTGTACAAATGGAGGTCATTCAATACCATCGTTACCCTCCCCAAGAGTGGTCGACCAACCAAGATCACACCAGAAGCAAAGCATGTAATACTCTGGGAGGTCTCCAAGAAGCCCAGGATAACATCTAAGGAACTGAAGGCCTCTCTTGCATTGATGAATGTCAGTGTTCATGAGACCAGCATCAGGAGAACACTGAACAACAATGGTGTACATGGCAAGGTTCCAAGGAGATAGCCACTGCTTTCCAAAAAGAACATCGCTGTCTGTCTACAGTTTGCGAAAGACCATGCGGATAAGTCAGAAGGCTGTTGAAAGAATGTTTTGTGGACGGATGAGATCAAAAGAGAATGTTTTGGCTTGAATGAAAAGCATTATGTTTGGCAAAAGGTAAACCTTGCATTCCAGAATAAGAATCTTATTCCATCTGTGAAACATGGTGGTGGCAGTATCATGGTTTGGGCCTGCTTTGCTGCCTTTGGACTGGGATGGCTTGCCATCATTGAAGGAACTATGAATTCTGAATTGTACCAGCAAATTCTTCAGGAAAATGTCAGGGTATCTGTCCATGAACTGAAGCTCAAGAGAAAGTGAATCATGCAATAAGATAATGACCCAAAACACACAAATCGTACAACCAAAGAATGGTTAAAGCAGAAGGAGGTTTTTGTTTTGGAATGGTCAAGTCAAAGATCTGACCGTAATCCTATAGAAATGTTGTGGAAGGACCTGAAGTGGGCAATTCATGCAAGGAAGCCCACCACCATCTCTGAGTTGAAGCTGTTCTGTAAGGAAGAATGGGCTAAAATTCTTCCAAGCCAACATGCAGGACTGATCACAGTTATCAGAAACGTTTAGTTGCAGTTATTACTGCCCAAGGTGGGAGGGAGGCACACCAATTACTGAAAGCAAAGGTTCGCATATTTTTGCCACACACAAATATGTAGCTTTGGATCATTTTCCCCAATAAATAAATGAACAAGAATAATTATTTTGACTCATTCATTTGACTGGGTTATCTTTTTTTAGTTTTAGGTCTTGTGTGGAAAACAGATCACATTTTTAGGTCATATTTATGCAGAAATATTGAAAATTCAAAAGGGTTCACAAATGTTTAAGAACCATTGTATGTTCAAAGTACACGGTTTATGCAACATCTATGGTTCTTTTCATGCATTATGAGTTTTTTATAAATTTTTATTGCTTTTTAATTAATAACGAAAAAAACAACACAAAAATAATAATACAGTGGTACCTCAAGTTATGAACGCCTCTGCTTACGAATTTTTCGTGTTACGACCAGCTCCAGCCCCAAAAATTTACCTCGTGTTGCGAACCACCTCGAGTTACGAACCGGATCTGCGGCCATTTTTCTGCCCCTGACCCGTGGTCCACGGCCATTTTCCGCCCCTGGCACATGGTCCGCGGCCATTTTTCTGCCCCTGACCCGTGGTCTGCGGCCATTTTCCGCACCTGACACATGGTCCGCGGCCATTTTTCCGCCCCTGACTCTCCCTCCAAGCAATAGCCGCCTCCCTGTCCTCCACGCCAGAACGGATTAATGGTAATTACATTGAACCTTATGGGAAAATTTGCCTCGTGTTGCGACCAATTCGAGTTGCAACCAGAGTCACGGAACGGATTAAATTCATAACTCGAGTACCACTGTACACAAGAATAAGAAAGAAAACATTAAAAGGTATTACAAAAAAGTGACAAAAATACAAGAACAAAAAAACCTTAATGTAGTATACCATTGTACAGTAAATAGTTACACATTTATATATATTTATCAAATGCAAATATTCAAATGCATATATATTTCCAATACATTTATATAACTCTCTTTTTTTTTAACCTACTGTATTTTGTATAAATGAGTCCCATATTTCATTATACTTGTCCATATAAAGTCTATGTCTATAGGCAATCTGCTCATAAATGGCAAGTGTAATCACGTCTTCAATCCATTGACTAAATGGGGCCATACATTTATCTTTCCAGTGTTGCAGTATCAGTCTTTTGGCCATAGTAAGGACATGGAGAATCCATTTACATTGTCCAGATGTCAAATTCCATGTACTAGGTATATAGTTCAAAAGAATATTATCCTCTGAAAACTGTAGCTTTTGTTGCACATCATGTTTATATAGTTTATTACTTTGTCCCAAAACTTAGTAAGTATAGGACATTGTAAAAACACATGTTTAAAGAGGCATTGTCCTTATTATATCTCCATTTTCGTGCATTATGTTAACTATGGCTTTTTAGTGGACACTGTAATGTTTTGAGGGTAGATCTTAAACAAACAAAAATATAACCTGGAAACCTTGATCAGCAAACTCAAAGGTGTGTGTGTATGTATATATATTGTAGAATAATCTTTATTTGCATTTTATATAATAAGAATCCTGTGAGTGCAAGAAAGTGTGATGTAATGCAGAGGGCATTGATTTGGATGGTGGGTAGGGTTAAATTCCCTGTATGATGGTTGAACTAGTTGTCTCTCAACCTTACCTGCTATTTATTGGTTTAAAATACTTCACAGGCATATTGGGAGAAAATGGAATAATCTTTCATAAGCTATCAAATTCCTTTAGAAAAACAGACATATATAAAGCATACTTGTTTAGCTGCCCCTGGATTTGTTCCTCATATAATTTCCAAGTTGGTCCAGGAAACTAACTTCTTTGGTTACTGAGTGCTTTCTAAAATGCACCCCAACAGTTCTGAGGACACTGTTTTAATAGCCAGTGTTTGGAGGTTGATAGGTGAATCTGGAATTCTGAGACCATAGTGTAGGCAAAATGGAAGTTATAGTGGATACGTTCACTCACAACATAGTCATTTAGTAGTGGGATTTAAACAAAAGAATGATCCAACGGTGAGGCCTGAGCAGAAAAATGCAAACTTTGAACTTAATTTTCTGCTATAGCACCAACTTCATAGAAAATAATTGATGAAGATTAAAGACAGATATGTTGGACAAGAAACTGAACATAAGGCATATTTGTCTTAAAAATTACAACATAAAACCCGTTTCCAGACTCCAAAGGAGGTAGTATTCAGGGAAATGCATGCTGAAAACCAAAGAAAAACAGGTACATCCACGCTAAAAGGTATTGATACACTTTTCAGGGAAAATACTGTTCATAAACCAAAATGAGGCTGCTAAAATGAAACATGTTAGAGAAAACAAGTAAAATTCATGAACATACAGTGCAAGGAAAAAACCCTTCTCAGTCTGCTTTAGCTCTTAGGAATGTTCCCTATACCCACCCCCTTGGTGGATTTGCACAGTTTAGACATAGTACTAGATTTCAGCTCTTAAGCAGTTTCTTCCATAGTGTTTTAAGGCTGAAATAAGGCTGTGAGGCATTCTTGGAAATAAATATTGTGTGAAAGATGGTTAATTTACTTTACAGCATGCTAGCCATTGAGTTAAGAAGCAATATTATTTAAAAAAAATCAAGAGGCTGGTGACTAGACAGATACCAAAGAAGATTCTCATTCTCATTGATGCCACATTGAAGATACCTTTGCTAGAGCCTAGTGTGAATCAGTTATGTGTCACAAAATGGCTAGAATCTTCTGCAGTATACTATAATAACCATGCAAGCCTAACTTAGCAGAAAATATTCTATGGAATTTTCTCTCAAGCAGAAAGTTCAAACTATTTATTCAGGTTTTTTTCTTTAATGGAAAACGCCCATAGCCATGATCTGTTTCTCATTCAGGGATTACCTAATCTTATAACATTGTGCTGAGGGGAAAATAGCTCAGAGACTGTAAGATGTTTGCAATGTTGCACAGACTTTTGTAGCCATCACCTACTTGATTTTCTGAATTGTACACTATTGTTTTAATCCTGTGAATGGATTGTGGACACTGATAGATTGTAGCCCTTGATGAGATGTCCCTTTTGCATGATTTGCAATTTGTTTTAATCTCTGTAGTTTGTTGTATTTTTAGAATTGATAGTCTGAGTGTGTATGTATGCACAGATTGCAGCTTTTTCTTGCCCAATATTGTACAAGTAAATCAAAGGAACATATCTGAAGGTAAAAGCAGAAAATTAGCAAGCAGGCATGCTTCCAGTGATCAAATAAAAGAAACAACGGTTGGCATGGAAGCTTGCTTACCTGATCATCTTCTCTTGTTTATAAAGAAGAATTCCAGATGCTACAGGGAAATCTTCATTGGAATACAGCAGGACTTTGATTTGAGGCACACAATGTTTTAAGAGGAATATTGATGCTGTTTTTAAGATGATGTAAAATAAGTGGTATGTTGACTAAATAATACTGTTTTCTATTTTTTACATTCCTGCATTTCAAGTGGAAAGAGAACTGGGTGTAGAATTAGATTTAGTGGTACTGTATGTTTAACAAACTGGATAATTTTGTTCAATAGAATTGCCTTCCTAGTAACACTGTGTAGGATTACTGACATTTGCCAGACTGTTTATATTTGTACCACAGTTTTTTGTACAAGTTGAATACTCAGGGCTTATAACTTAAAACAAAAAAAGATTACAAATCAAAAACTAAAAAAAGACTAGTTTGCTAAAACTTCCCTTAATTCTTAAATTAATACTTAATTACTGTTTTCAGTTAATAGTACAGTATCCACATGACCCCAGGAAAATATATTTTTGAGTTAAGGAAGTGCTAGTAGCAGATCCATTCTTTATCAGGATCATAATTCTTTTCTTTATCAGTATCCTAGATATCTATGCTAGTAGTAACTTTTTGCCTTGATAATATAAAAAAATTATAATGGATTGGCAAAGGGTAATTTTTATTAGCTTTTCTTTCTTCTGCAAGCAGCATAGAAACATACTTTATTATTCTTTTAAGCTAATGACATTTTTGCTTGCTTAGTTAGGCTATCGGTATTTTTGACAGATTTCTGATTTGGTTTTATTTACAACAGTATGTTTCAAACTCTGTTCTGCAAAATGCTAGGATTCTGTGAGAGACTGGGCGGGGGGGGGGGGGATATTTCAAACACAGCCAAGGAAGTCCATAGCAATTTTTCTAAGGTAGTACAGAAAGGGCGGGGCTTGTTCTTCCACAAAAAAAATGCCATGGTTGCCATTTTGGGGATCAGAATTCTGGGATTTTTTTTTTTTTTAACTAACAGGTTCAGTGGGCTGAAAAAATTTAAAAACTCTTGATTTACAAGAACATGAAGAACTACTGCTCCTTGTCACAAATTAGATCTCCTGCCCTAACAAAATATAATAGATTATCTTGGTCATTCAGAAAAAATATTGGATCAAGCTAGTGAAAAAAATTAAGAGGTTATATTTATTTTTAGTTAGAAATAAGATATATTGAATTCATTTCTATTGAATTCAGTATATCTTCCTATATAGAAATAGGATTCCTATATAGAAATAGAATTCCTGTTTCTATATAGGAATGTATATCGAGCCAAAACCTATGTGTGTTTGCTTGGACTGAGAGATGACAACTGGCTGAAAGTGATCAAGTGAACATAAACTAAAAATGTACTTGACTGGCATAGTCTAGGCATAATTTATGTACTATACCACATTGGCTCCAACATGTCTCACAAATGAATTTTTTGGGAGAAAGTATTATGGATGCTGGCTAGGACATCTGGAAGAAAACAATGATATAAATCTAACAAACTTTAAAAACAGGTTAAACTTTATTAAGTTTAGTAGAGCTTATCCTTGAGCAAATGTGCAGAGAACTGGATTGCAATTTAAAGTTGATTGAACCCAGCACAGTTTAAAGATTGTTAGAGGTAGGAGCGGGAACTGCATCTAGTCTGAATAAATCCATTTATGTCTGGAAAAACATAGTCAAAATAGAAATATGAAATTTATAGCTGAGAAGTAAAATATTACATAATTGGGAAATTAGATTTTATTTGTATTTATCTGTTATTTATATCACATCTTTTCTTAAGGAGCTAAATGTGATATGCATAGCACTTTTTCCCTCAAGTTTCTACCCCACAAAAACAATCCTCTGAGATTGATTGGGCTGAGAGAAAGTGACTGACTTAAAGTAAGGTTACCCAAGTAAGCATCCGTGGTTGAGGATGAATTTAAGTCTTCCAGGTCCTAGTCTATCATTGTACACAGTGGCATCTTAACCTTAAGCTGCATTTTAACTGTCTTGTATGTTAAAAAGCAGACAGCGCATTTGTAATTTAAATCCAAGCAAATTTTAGTCTTACATGTTAAGCAGTACAATCAAGTCTCGATATTCATGGAGTTATGTGTCAACACTTCCTGCAAAAACATGAAAGTCCCTGAAAATCTGTACTCTCTCCCAAATAGCCCCAGATGTTTTCTACATATACCTAACACTTACCTAACAATTTACACTTAACAGAAAAAATGTTTAAATGTGTTTAAAATAATTTAATTGTGTTTTATAATAATGAGTAACTTTTTAGACCTATCTTTCTGAAAATACTGTATCAAAATTTTATTACATGGACCAGGGAATCCTCCACAGGATTTAGTACTCCTCAGTACAATAATAGGGGTCTCAGAGGCGGGAGAAGAAAGTAGGTTGACTGACATTAAGACTTCCAGTTCAGGGATAGGAGGAATTTTAGGCATTGATGGAGAAGTTGTCCTTTTCAGGTACATAGTGATTGGATTCTTTTGTTTGAACTCATTGAACATGACTCTGTATGGTGTTAAAATATTGTCAAGGACTTCTTTGAACTTCATTGTGTGAATTATGTTGTTATATTTGTGGAAGTCTGCAAAGTGTTTGGCATCATACCTTGCCTTCCTTCCTCTCTTAGCTTAATGCTTCCTTAACCTTGTCCTCATCCTCCCATTAGTGATGGTGCCTGTCCATCATTTAAATTGTTGATGTCCTCCTCCTCTAACTCCTTGAAACTTACTCCCCCTATTCTTCTGGCCAACTTCTTTATTTTTGCAATGATTTTCTTGCGTTGTTCATCTGGAATGGTTTATAGTTCTTCTTGACTTGTCATGTACAACCTCAGGCCACAGGTTCTTCCAACAGGCATTTACAGACTTGTCTTTGATGTCCTCCAGTACATGTTTTATTAAGAAGAGACTGTTAGCTAAGTCCTTCCAAAACTGGTTTGCTATTCATAGAAGGATGTATGCAGCTATATAGCACCCTACATTTACAGGAAGGAACCTGATTGAGCCATCCATGTGACTTAAAAGTTTAAAACAATTGTTAAACACAACCCAACATGTATCAGTAAGTTTCTTGACTGGTCTTTGAAGATTGGAAGTACTGGGGGGGGGGGATTAGTTCTATCTCCCTCCCTATTAATGGCAATTATTGGTTATGGCTCTTTTTCCAAATAATTTAGCAGGGCTACCTAGTAATGTGTGGAGATTTAAGCAAAACCTTTTTAGATTAAGGGATTATTTTATAAATAATTAAGTAATGCCAGAATATATTTTAAACCAAAAATTGGCATGTATGAAACTTAAGTGATTACAAATAAATGAGTTTTTTTGTTAAAAATATAATCTGTAAGACAGCAGCATTACAACTGCTAACAGCCTTTGAAAATCTTATGTTCGAATCTTCTAACTCTTCTAAAGGTCTAATAACCAACATATAAAATCTCATGTTAGATTTAAGACATAATATCTCTGACACACAGTGGGCTGTACTTTGGAAGAATACCACATTATGATCAATATCAGCAAAGATCAGAGAAAATTACTTAAGTCATTCGTAGATGGTATTATACACCTATACAGGTAGTCCTCAGTTTAAGAACAAGTTCTCTTCCCAAGATCTGTTCTTAAGTCAAATTTGTATGTAAGCCAGAACAGTATTATTGTATAATACTCTATAAGTGGTATTGTGTAATTAATTTGAACCATTTAACTCAAATTTTGTTACAGTAGGCTCTGTTCTTAACTATGGGTTGTCCTTAAACTGGCCATTTTTAACCCGGGGACTAGTACAAGTAACTAAAATTACTGGGAAACACCCATATAAATGTTGGAAGTGTGGCAAAGCCAAGGGTGCCTATATGCCTATATGGCAATCGTGTGAAGTTGTTCAGAGGTTCTCGTCAGAAGTGATTAGAGAGGTTAATAGTATGGGTACAGGAAAATTTACTTACAGTCCCAATATATGTTTACTGTCACTATTTAGTCAGATAACTCAAAGGACTAAAAAATGATAACTGTGCAATTCATGATGATTGCGGCAAGGCTGGACATAGCATAAAATTGTAAAAATCTATAGGCTCCATCACTAAATCTCTGTTATGAAAAATTATGGAAGATTGTTGTAATGGAAGAAAAGGAAGGAGGTATTGGGATATACCTGAAAGATTACATTTGATTCAGTTTGGGAAAAAGTAATCCTTTGTAGAAAGCATAATTCCTCTTTTTCTTTACCCCAGTACATACAAAAGTTGCTAGTGGAATATTGACTTGTTCTTAGATCTTTCTGATACATGTGTTAATTTTTAAATTAAGAAAGTTTATTAAGATTTATCACATTGAAACAAATTTATGTAACTCTAAACGTTCAGAATGTATTGTTTTTCTTTTAAAAAGGAAAGTGAGTTTCCCCAAGATTTTAATTCTTTATAGTTCTCATGCATACAATTATATCCTTACATTTAGTGTACAAAGCATATAATTATATTTCTGCAGTTAGTAGGCCTAAGTTGTAATGGTATAAATAGGAAATATTTGTTACCCTAATAATGAGAAGGTGATGCAAAACATAATAAAATTGTCTTTGTACTAGAACTTTTAAAAAGATCATTATCTTCCCATATTCTTCCATGAGAGCTAATATGATGTAGTAGTTAAAGGCACTGAGGTAGAAACTAGGAGACACTGAGTTCTAGTTCTGCCTTAGACACAAAACCAGCTAAGTGACTGAGTCAGTCTCTGTCTATCAGCACTAGGAAGAAGGCCATAGCAAACCATTAAAAAAAAAGGTTACACAAAACTGAGTGGACAGGACTCAAAGGCAACCCCCTGCCCCCGCCCCAGTCCTTCCATTAAAAAGCACAGAAGTTGTAACTGGGAATAGTTCTCTTGTAAGATGTTTTCTGTTACTGTTTACGGTACTTTTCATAGAAGTTTGGTTAAATGTTTTTAAACTATGGTTCATAATTAGATCTTATTTGAATACTGTGATTTCTTCATGCTTTCTTTAATATGTGTTTGCTTAGTATAGGAGAATATATAAAGTCTTTGAATGTGTTCAGTTTTTTTCTTTTCTTTTTTTCTTTTTTCTTTTTTCCTTTAGTGATGGTGATTCCACTTCTTAGTACATTTAAGACTGGGCAAATGCTGAGGAAAAGTGTAGTAAATGGAAAGCATAATTTTTAATTATTACCTTTCTTATTTCTCCCAGATGCTGTATCAGTAATTTTTTTTCATTTGTATATCTATGATGTATGGCTCAAAATGAATTTGTGTATGGATCCATTGGGTTCCTCCACCACTACCACCAAAGGAGAATTATACATATGTCTTATTCTTGCAGTGCAGTTCTATGCGTACTTAGAATTGGAGCTAACTTTTAATTAGCTATTTTTATTATTCATAGAAACTTCTATGTGGTCAAATTATATGCTAGACAGAAAATGTACTGAATAAAAATATTCTGGCCTTAATGACACTATTTCTATTTAAAAGGTAGAAACATGGAAAAATATTTAAGTTTTGTTGCAGTAGATCACGTACAGTAGATGCTCTTTCATATGTACTGTAGTTTAGTTGAAAAATAACTTTAGTCTGTCCATAATTTAAAATGTGCAGAACTTAAGCAGCTACAAGCCCCAAATTTGGAGTGAGAATAAATTGTGTGTGTGTCTTAAGTCTTATTTCACTTGCAGAACTCATATTTTGTGAAGAACATTCTTTTTCTAGTGCAAATCATACCAGCTGTTTTTTTAAAAAGATATTTCCTTAATTGTGGCCTTTTCTGTTCTCACCTGTGTCCAGCATATCATCCATTCAGTCCTTACATTTTGTCTCTTTTCTATTCAGATAAAAGCCCATCCTTGTAGCCAGGTTTGGAAATTGTCCACCCAATGTTTGAAGTGCAGCTGATACTGAATAATTGGTTGCCACATCATATTTTCTCAAATGGCAATGTCCTACTTTTCTTTCTCTTAAGTCACTATTTCCTCTAAGTTTATCACAGCTTTTTTCCTTGATAAATGGCATAAGCCAAGTTGGGAACCATCGCTTATACAACATCCAGCATCCCTCATTGTTGGCAGTGTAGTCAGCTCTTGCTGGGAGTTCCAGTTTAGTAGGGCTACAAGTTCTTCATGCTTCTGCTGAAGTTTGTAAAATTAGCTGCTGGCACGTCCAAACTCCTGAGATCTAACAGATCATAGAAGGAGAATTTGTTTATTTGCTTATGATTTCACAGTTGGCCTTTATTGTACATTAAGGGCCTATTTTCTTGGTGAGCAGTTTTCCTGCAAAGCTCAACAAGTAAGCAATCAACATAGACTTCAGGTATGGCATCCTGAAATCTTAGCAACAGATAAACAGCTGATTTGTTTTTATTGCAAAAATAGTTTCATTCCCTAAATATGTACATAACTGACTCCCTGATCTGATCACATACTTCTCTCTCCTCAACTACTCGACTCAATTACAGTCAATGGCAGCAGGGCCTGCTGGTTGAATTGCTAATATACTCTAAGCTTCTATTATTTAAAATACATATATAAGCCAAGGATGTCAGCACACTCAGAACATGTTTTGAAATAAGAAAAAGCCTATCTGTTGCTAAGTTTTTGAACAAAGCCTGTTTGTTGAGATTTATAGGCAAGTTGCCAAATACAGAAAGTGTGTACTGAACAAACATGTGCATGTGCATTGAGACAAAGTTGTGGACCACTAGCCAGGGAAGTTTGTTCAACTGTTAGATATTCTGGAACTGGGCTGAATTGAATCCCTTACTGTTATTTCTTTGCTTGAATCAGTTTTGATTAGTTGTATTTATGCAAACAAAGGGTGAAAAAAGTATGCTCTACTGTTGCTTCCATTGTTTATTATGGGGATATTAAAGCTCTTTTAACTTTTTTTTAAATCATCTTTTTGGCCAAATTTTCTGTAAATTGGGTGGGAGGAAGTATTTTTGAATGGACTACACAACAACATCTGTGGCCCCAGGACAAAAACAAGAGACTTTTTTAATGCTCTCATTGTTCCATATGGCAGAAGCTGGAAATATTTTGAGATTTGTTCTAGTGAAAGAGAGCTGGCTTGACTGGAAACTCCTTATAGACTTTTTGCGTAAAAATGAAAAAAAAATGAACTTGTGATTTATGGTTTGATGATTGGACAGGATAGATTATAGAAAGAAGAGAGTCATGATGTAACTTTAGAGAGAGAGGTTAAAATATAATTGTACTTATAACTGCTGCAAAGAATATCGGAAGCTACCTCTTTATACCTTTATATCTTTCTTTATATCTTTTCCTTTTTTTTCTACTTTCTTGTATTTTCTTATTACACTTTTAGCTTTTTCTATTATTTCTCTCTCTTTTTCATTTTCTGTGTTCTAATTTAGTTTGTATTATTCTTATGATTGCTCTTAAAAATTTTAATAAAAATTATTTTTTTAAAAAAAGAGAAGAAACAGCTAGCTTGAAATGTTCCTATGGAGCCTTTCAAACTTGGAACAAAGCTTTTACTTGTCAACTTGTATGCCACCTCAATCATGAGGTGAATCTAGGTGGCGTACCCAATACAGGTAGTCCTTGACTTATCACCATTCATTTAACAACCGTTAGAAATTACGACAGCGCTGAAAAAGCGATTTACAACCGATCCTCACTTGTACAACTGTTGCAGCGTCCCCATGGTCATGTGCTCAAAATTTGGGTGCTTGGCAACTGGCATGTATTTATGACAGTTGCAGCATCCCAGGGTCACGTCAACACCATTTGTAACCTTCCCAGGGGGCTTTCAACAAGCAAAGTCAATGGGGGAAGCCAGATTCACTTAACGACTGCGTGATTCGCTTAACGACTGCATCGCTTAGCGATGGAAGTTCTGGTCCCAATTGTGGTTGTAACTCGAGGACTACTTGTACAATTAAATTATATGTTCACTTTGTAGGCCTTATCTTGCTGTTTTTCTGGCCTTTTGGCTGTAATAAATGAGGGGAGGAGAAGGAGGATGAAATCATCAGGTAGAAATAACAGTAAAAATTATGAAACAAAATAAATAGAAGAATACATGATACCACCAGGGAGGATAGCTGATACAAATATATTCCCCACCTACTACCATCAGAGAGCAGATCACTCTACCTTGCCCCAGGTCTTTATGGCTTTATGGAAGCCCAGCAGGGTTGGACCATATGGGCTTTGGGGTCATGCTGTTTCTATAGAACAGCCTATCTCCTGAGGTAAGGCTTCCACTCTCATGGCCTTTTGGAAGCTAGTAAAAATGTGGCTTTTCCAGAAGGTATTTGTGGACTAGCAAAAAGAAGGAAGGAAATAAAATTATGTGCATTATGTACATGAAGAATTTATTCATCTGTGCATTTACCAAAATGAGAAAGGAGGTATATCATGCCATTAAAACCCTACCCCTACTCCATCATCAGAATCTTATCAAACCATGTTTCCCTTCTAAAAAAGAAAAGATTGTCATTTATAAGTGAAGTACGTATTTTGCTAGTAGAAATTCCTGGTTCAGTTCCTGATATCTCTGGTGGAAAGTATTAGGTAGCAAGTTATAGGAAAGACTCATTCTGAGGAAGCTGCTACCCAGATGATACTAGGTTATATGGACAAATAGTTTAACACCATATGACACATTGCTATTTTATAGACACAATCATGATATTTCAAGGTGATCTTTGCAATTGTATAACTAGAATCCTCTGAAAAATGTAATTACAAGTTTTCATGATATGCAAAGTTGTATGCTATATATCTCTGAACATATAATTGCATCCATATAATCTTATGTAACTACATTTTTGTTTAGTTAAGGTTTCAATACTCATTTGAAACCTTAATATTGGCAAGAATTTTAGATTAGCATCAAATCGATCTAAGTGACTAAATGTTCAAATGATTGAGACAATTTTCATCCTCCTAATTAATCATAGCTGCATAGTATCTGTTGCAGTTCTGATTTAGTTTTGAATATAAAAATAGGCAAATACCTTAATTCTGATCTTAAAAATACCAGATTGAGGCAATGTTGGTATTGTATTTATAGTTAAGCATGAAAACTGAGCTAGGAGAAACTTATGCACCATCTCTTAAATGATGAAACCATTTATTTTTAACTGTATTTTAGAGCTTTCTATTGCTCTAAAGTTCAGATGAAAAGAGTTTATTTGCCAGCAACATAAATAAAATATTTCCCCATTTTTTTCTCCTATACAATAAAATGAATAGCCTATTATTAATTTGGTTAACAACTGGTAGAGCAAATCCTGTACTTAGTTTAGATTAGGCAAAATATTATTCCAAGGATAATTTATTTCAGTTATGCTTAAGCCACTAACTTAATGTTCTCCTTTTTTTCTAGACAAAATGTTCAGCTGTTGAATGGCAGCTTTCTTCCTGTGAACTGCTGTCGATGTCTTCGTGCTATAAAACCAGAGTTCCATGACCTACACGTGCTTTTGTGCTCTGCTCCCCAAAAACAGTCATGAGTTAGTTATTTCCAGCTATTCATCTTGTTCCAGAGGAGTTACTTCACTGATATTCTGGAATACAAGGTGCTCAATGAATCGGGAGCCCCCATGAATGAAACAGCCAGCTCTTGCCAGCAGATGGCTAAAAATTGCACCACACATGTAGCAGGGATGGCACAGGAGGACAGGGGTCAAGTACCACCCACTTTCTATCATGGTGCCAGCCAGGAACTTGATTTGTCCACCAAGGTGTACAAAAGGGAGTCTGGGAGTCCTTATTCTGTACTGGTGGACCCAAAAGCAAGTAAGCCACATCTCCATGAAAGAGAGGAGCAGCCATATTTCAGGGAGGACAGAACAGTAGGAGAGGCCCGAGCCGTGAAAGAAGACAGGGAGAACTCTGACGACTTGCAGGAGGAGGACGAGGAAGAAGATGAAGTGACTTACAAAAGGGAGCAGATAATAGTAGAGGTAAACCTTAACAACCAAACATTAAATGTATCAAAAGGGGAGAAGGGGGTCCCCTCCCAATCCAAAGAAACTGCTGTTCTTAAGACCAGCAGTGAGGAAGAGGAGGGTGACAGTGGGGAGGAAGAGGCCACTGAAGACAGTAATGATGAGGAGGAAAATGAGAGGCAGAAGAAAAAAGAGCAAAGAGAGGAAAATGATAGTGTTGCACAAAGGAGAACAAGGAGAGCTGCATCTACTGCAGCCGCCACATCTTCCCCTACTTCCAGAACTACAAGGGGCCGTAGAAAGAGCGTTGAGCCCCCCAAGCGTAAGAAGAAAGCTGCAAAGGAGCCCAAGGCACCTGTGCAGAAATCAAAGTGTGAAGAAAAGGAGACTTTGACCTGTGAGAAGTGCCCCAGGGTGTTTAACACACGCTGGTATCTGGAGAAGCACATGAACGTCACTCACAGGCGCATGCAGATCTGCGACAAGTGTGGAAAGAAATTTGTTCTAGAAAGTGAGCTCTCCCTTCACCAGCAAACAGACTGTGAAAAAAACATTCAGGTAGGTTCTCTCACTGGTTTGCCAGATTTCCCTACCTTCTGCTGTCCCCTGGACACTTTGCAAGGGGGGAAATCCTTTGAGGAGGACAAGTTCCCAAGCTTTTCTACTTTGATCAGCATTTCCTCTTGCATCGTCAAAGAAATTGACCTGCATGAATGTGGGGAGGAGAGGGAATAATGCCTGGTTATAAGATTTCTCTACACAACCTTGCAGAGGAAATGAAACATCAGGTGCTAAACATGCACATACATTGTGCACTGGTTAGTATTAAATGGAAGATAAAGACACTTGCTGCATTTTTCTATAGTGAAAAAAAATCAACCATTGTGCAAGATATGTAGGCATGCATATGTAGACAAGATATGACAGAGATGCAAGACTAACTTGTTATAATGAAACTATGTAAATCTATTTAGCTATTAAATTGTTTAGGAAATATATGAATCAATGGGATATTTCATCTAAACAACCTGTTGTACTCAGTAAATGTAAGAAACACATTGGTCTGTAAGTATGTCAAATACCTGTTTGCTATTTAGCATACTATGGACTGTTGTTAAATTTTGAAATAATTATTTAAAAATGGGCTGGGCTATGTTTGGAGATTGAGAGCTATATTAGTTCCTGCAGAATCCTTTTGGAACTGCATGAATGAGTAGAGCTGGGTGAATAAGGAATAGTGCATTAGGCCAGAACAAACAAGCTCATACCCATTCACATTCTCACAGTTCAGGAAACAGTATTTTTGCCTGCCCATTTTGCCCATCTTATCAGGGATTGTTTACTTGTTCCTATTACTAACATATAATCCATGATCTTCATAAGGATTATTATGAGAAAATGCTTTTCTTCTGCCTCCAGCTGTCTGGAACAGATGGGGGGGAGGGAAATTAATTAATCATTATGATGGAGGCAAAATATGGACTTCATGGCCACTAATAGCAGATGGGAAACAGCAATTTAATAGCAGATCAGTCAGACAGCAAGAAAAAAGTGAGTTTGGGTTCCATTATTGTACAGAAAGTAGTTGTGAATTCAGGAAACTATTAGATAAAATACACTGCATTTTTATATGTAATTTATTTAGTTTAATTCTTACAAGGAAACTGAATAAAGTAGAATTAGATAAATGTCTGAGATATTCACATACTAGGTGTTGTATAGAGAGACCATTAAATGGATTTATAAATCAAAGCAGATTCCCTAAAAAAAACAAAAAACAGGTTTTTAGCCACTTCTCTACAGCATTGGAGACTGAATTCAAGTTAGTAGGTTAACTAATTAGCAAGAAGATCCTGTAGCTCATTCCTCCTGAGATTGTTGGTCCTGGAAATGATGGAGAATTGAATATATGCAGAAATCTTTGGATGAATACAAATGAAGAACCCCTGTGCATATGTTGGGCATATATGTATGTTTAATAAATGGATCAGCAAGATGTTGCATTTCCAGCTACAAACTCTGTGCTTGAGTATATCAACATCTAACCTGATAGCGTTTATATTTTTTATTGTAAGGAGCTTTGATTTTCTAAAAAAATAATAAATATTTTAAATAAATATGACATAGGAATACAGCGTAACCTTCAGATTCTCCTTCTGTGGATCTGATCTCTATCTTTTGTCTATTAGCTATGAAATGCCCAGTCTTAATTAAAGGGCAAGTGGTCCTCAACTATGTGGTTGGTTTGCAGTTGCTTCCTTCAGTGTGTTCATTGTAATTGCTGGGATCAAGCAGTGGGATTTTGGCTTAGTATTCTGTTATTCCAGGTTCTGATTTTTGTGTCTCTTCTGTAAACTGGATGTGATATTTTTGACACACATGTAAACCCAGTGAATTAAGACACAGAAGTTCCTCCTGCTGCTGCTCTGTCCAATTTACTCAACAGTTCCAGCTCCTTATTACTTCCTTGTGTCAGCTTCAACAATCCTCTGGTCCAGAGTTCTCATGCTGCTATGCCCTTGGAACTGGAATCCAGTTACTTCTGTCCTCCAACCTGAATGGAAAAGAATAAGTACATTGATAAAGAGTCTCAAATCAGATAATGCTAATCTCCATTTTGTAGTAGGTTTATTATTTTAAAGTGCCTTGGACTAACTTAGAAATCTTCATGGATCTTATATTTTTTCTACTAAATGTATTGTTTAAAATGATATTTTGCTAACTTTTTCCTATATATTTTGCACAACATAAATGACTGATAATGTTCTGGTTTTTTGGCACAGAATTTAAATTTGGGGACAGAGAGAGCATTGCCTTGTTGTATAACTAGTCTGCTAGGGTTTATGACAAGATGCGTTAATGACTATATGCACTGAACAATGATACAAATTACATAATTTATTGATAGTTTTGTTTTGTTTTGTTTCTTATCCTACACAAGATAAAAATTAATTAGAATGTGTCCTTTCCAACTAAAATCAGTCATTCCTGTAATGCAAAGTCACATTACTTTGTTTAATGTGATCTGCCATAATTTTGGGTAGAAAGAAAAAGTATTATTTCGTTTTCTCTTATTTCCCATCCATAGTCTAACATCCTGCACTCCAAAAAAAGATAAGTTACTGAATAACTTATTCGAATCCCACAATAAACAGCAATATACTTCCCAGATGTGCTTAAATACAAATGAACAATTTTGGATATCAAATACATTTTCAAGCTGGCAGGCTAGCTCATCATAGTCTACATCCTTCTCCCACATCACTGCTCAGTCCACCAGTGTACTGGGCATCTGTGTGATGGGCTGGTACAGTCTGGATGTTGCTGCTGATTTGCTCAGGAGGAAGCAGCAGGTGGCGTTGTAAGCGCATGAATATTCACTTTCTTAAAATTTGTATCTATGGATTCAGTGACATTAGAATGAAGTGAGTGGCATTTTAATACTTGCCACAAAATAATGTACATACGGTTGCAGTCTTTTCCTTCTATATGTTCACTTCATTTTGGTTACAGCTGCCTGGTACCATCTGAAGTGAACTTTGTTTAAATTATTCTTCTTTGTCCTGTCCACCCATTCAGTGTGTTTCCTGTAATAAGTCATTCAAGAAGCTTTGGTCCCTCCATGAGCATATCAAGATTGTCCATGGATATGCAGAGAAAAAATTCTCCTGTGAGATATGCGAAAAGAAGTTCTACACCATGGCTCACGTGCGAAAGCACATGGTTGGTGAGTTTTTGCTGCCTGTTTTTGCATAGCATTGTGCTTCCTTCAGATTCATGATTCTGAAGTTCAACAAACTGTCCACGTAGCATTATAGATGGCTCCTTGTTTACAAATAGGTTGGTCATTTTTAAAAGCCACCTCTCCATAACTATGTCCTTATTCATTCCCATTAGTCATTACTGGATGGAATAGATGAAGCCATAGAAAGCCTTTCTAGTAAAAGGGGAGAAAACAGACCTTGGCATCTCAATCTGCCCAATGTAAGATATTGGGGCTATAATGTGGGAAATCTGTAGATGCAGTTGAGAGAAGGTAAATGGTACTTCAGTCTATTTGCAGCAAAGAGTTGTGATGTCTTAGTTCAGCTACATGTACGTATTTTTCCTTCCTACTTTTATAGTAAACTCCTGCACTTGGATGTGTATCTTACAGTGCAGGCTAAGATTAGGGAATTTATAAATTTTCTTTTGCCTTTGAAACTAGAAACCATATTTGGAAGAATTAAAGCACAACACATTGGTAAAATGTGGGATAACTTCATTGTAAGGTACCCATCTGTAGGTCTAAGTGACGCAGGAAGAATATTTCTGTGCCAAGTTGGACTTCTTTTCAGGGAGAGCTGAACTTTTGAGAAATTATTCTTGGCTGAAATCATTTTGACCTAGTGAGATAGCTAGGAAGTTTGAACTTAGAAGTGGGATGTTGAGGAAGGGAGTTAATGAAAAAGGGCACTTTTCTCCTGTGATGACCCAAAGTCTAATTAAGTAGTTCTCTGTGTTGATGCTTACCATAATTTATAGTCAGATTAGTGTGCTCTGTTTCTGCTAATTCTGTACTAAGCTGATTTCTATGTTACAAGGCACAATAAATAGCATTTTTATTTCCTGAGTGTTAACTGCTATTTTTAATTAATTTGCTTATATTACAATTTAACTACAGTTTATTTAGACCACCACAGGAACCATTCTGATTGAATGGCACCCACAGAAATACTTTAAATAAAATAAAAACACAACTGGATCCAACCTTATCTATGCTTAGAGTGTACCTCTTGAAACCATTGAGACTTAAGCTAGTTATGACTGACTGACTTAATTGACTGATGTTTCAGCACATACTAAGGACATGCCATTTACATGTGAAACCTGTGGAAAATCTTTCAAACGCAGTATGTCGTTAAAGGTTCATTCACTACAGCATTCAGGAGAGAAGCCTTTCCGATGTGAGGTATGAATTCTGCTCAATGTCTAATTGATAGTGACTTGAATGTAAAAGACAAGCATATAATTGTAAAGTAATATTAAAGATGAATAGACATGAACAATAAAACCTGTGCTACAGATCAAAGTCATCTCTTAACATTCTATTTCTACAGTGGCCAGCATACAAGTAAGGTATGAGGATAATAACATGCTCACACTATGCTCACCACTACAAAATATTCTTTTGTCTCATGGTGCCTGTTTAAAATATCTGGGAGAGAATGGATTGTATCCTCAGTGATGATCAAAATTGGGACATAGGAATTTAATATGCATCAATGCTTGGTGACAAAAAAAGGATATTGTGGTGAGGCACTGCAGCCAGGCGAGGGTATGTTGGGCAGAGGGAGATACAGCATGAGACAGGTTGGTCCACTGTCAGACATACGAGGTAGACCAGGTTAGGAAACTGACTCCACAGGAAAACTAGAACTATACTTTATTGAGATAGGCTGTAGTAACAGAATCTTACAAGTCTGCCTGTATTTTTCCTTCCTTCCCTCTTGTCCTCAGGGAGTCAGGAGAGCCAGTCTAAATCTCTCTTTAATACTTTCTAGCCTCCCTGGGTTCAACGTATCCTTCTGCACCTGCGGTTGTCTTAACAGCTTCTGGATGGTTTCTCGAAGCTCATCTCCATGGCTCCTTATAGCCACTTCCAGAGATGACAACCTTGGTGTTTGGTACCAATCTCACTTGCTAGCCTGCTGTACCCCAATATCTGGTAATGAAGGCTCAAATGCCCTGGTTTCCAGCTGTTGCTACTTAATGCATGGTTAGCTTATAATAAAGCTTCACTCCTCTGCAGTTTATTTGTGGATGAAAGGGCTAACTTTTTTGTATTACCAAATTCTGGCTGATAACCAAGGGAGAGGTACCTCTCTTAGTTTTGTATTGTCCTGGGTTTCATGTGTGGCATCAGATGTGAGCCCATTGTGGTTGTGTAGCCATTGTGATCTGAAAAATCCTGATGGCTTTCAGGGGCATTGCTCTGCAGATACCCAGTTGTGAGGTCCTGTTTGTGAAGTTGGGCAGTAGGGATCCGAGGGAATTGTGCTCATGTACCAGTCTCCCTGCTGCACATCATCCTCCCTACCTGAGCTGCTGGAGTCCATGGCTAGATTGGCAGTGGAGTTCCCCAGGCTTAAGATATTGCAGACTTTAATCTGCTGGTTTTGGGTGCAGATTCAGAGGCTGCTCAGGTGTTCATGGCTACTAAGGATCTGACCAAAGTTGCCTCTGTGCCAACACCCGGGCCAAGGAGTATCACATATTGCACCTAGTCTTTATCTTGGGACAGTTGCAATGTAAACTGGAGTTGGGGGATATTACCATGAAGCCCTTGTCATGGACAGATCGCTCCCAGTTGGCCTTGGATTTCTCTGAGGCAGTATCCCACCACAGAGAGAGATGACCTATTTGATCAGTCTGCCCCAGGCTGACTGGGTTTCAGAAGGGGCTTGGGGTCATTCCTGGAGCTCTTGTACGTGATTTGACTGAGGCCTTAGTCACCACTTGGAATGAGAGAACAATTAACTAAAAAAAAAACCCTACACCAAGAAAAAAAAGACTACCCCCCCCCAAATCTACACCAGTTTGGTGTAGCGGTTAACGTGTTGGCCTAGAAACCAGGAGACTTCATGCCTAGGTCCCACCTTAGGCATGAAAAACTGGCTGGGTGTCTTTGGGCCAGTCACTCTCTCTCAGCCCAACTCACCTCACAGGGTTGTTGTGGAAAAATGGGAGGAGGAAGGAGTGTTGGTATGTTTGCCCCCTTGAGTTGTATATTTAAAAACTAAGCGATAAAAATCTAAAAAAAAAAAAAAAATAGCAGCCTTGGATCAGATTGCACCTGTGCAGACTCTCTATGCAAGTAGATCCCAGAGAGTTTCCTAGTTTTCAGAGGAATTCCTTGTGGTAATGTGACCTAGAGTGTTGCTGGAGAAAAAGAATAAACCTGGCCAAGCATGGGTAAGAGCCTTTTTTGGACATTACTTTGTAATGATAAGGGTGGCAAAGTGTAATATTTTCTGCCCTTATTTCATGCATGGAATGCAGGTTAGCAGCCTGTTTAAAGTGACCCAGTCCCTCCTGGGTAAGGAGGGGTCAGGGTAATACTTGCAGGAAGGTATCCATTTCCAGACCAGGAGGTCCTATTTGCAGTAACTCATGCCTTAGTCACTTCCTGACTGGATTACTGTAGCAATCATGGGGACGTCCTCGAAGAGCATTTGGAAGCTGCAACTGATTCAGAATGCAGAGGCACAGGCAGTTTTGGATGCTCATAATGCATCCATGTGACACCTCTGCTCTGTGAGCTGTGCTGGCTGCCAATGGGCTTCTGGATGCAATTCAGGGTGCTGGATATCACCCATAAAGACCTACATTGTATAGAGCCAGGGTAGTTGCGGGACCACTTGCCTCTGATTGTTTCTGCTTGCCTGTAGAGGAATACAGAGATGACTTTGAAAAAAGTATTCAACAGCCATTAGGTAAACACCAGCTTAGCCATAAAAAGGAGGAAGTGAGGAAGAAACTCAAAATTGTCATGGCTTAAATCTCTTGGTATAAAGGGGGGAGAGAGAATCTCTATTAGTCTTTCAAGCTTCTGTTATTATACCATGCAACAATAAAACAGAGTTACAACAGTCCTTGTGGAGTCTGTTTCCTGACCTGGCCTACCTGGAAGGACTGACATCAGTCTTGAAAGCCTCACTGCTCTCTAATTAGAGAGGCATCACATCTTTCTTTTGATTGTGGAAATGGCATCAAATCTTCAGGCACCCCATTGTCCACAGAACAGCTTGCTCAAGCACTGATATGACATTAACAGGAAGTGGATATACAAATAACAAACGTGCACAGTGTCATGGTACAGTTAACACAGCAGTTCAGACAAAATTTGTCTCATCAGGGTCAGTTCAACAGCCGGCAGCCCAGCCAGTATTTCTTTGCTCTCAAGGGAAAGCAAAGAGAAGTTTGGAGGAACCCAGGATCAGTTTTGACTTTTATGACTCTGTGAGTTGTTTATGGCATGTCAACCAACAGCATTTTCTACAAATTCCTCCAACACTTGTTCTGAGTCTTTTGAAAGATGGAGCAGCCAAATGGGCTGTGTCCCTCATTGAAGGCAGTGATCCATTACTGGACACTTAACCAGAACTTCATGCAAAGAGTTAGAGTTTGCATTTGATCATTCAGGTAGGACAGCAACAGCAATAGAGAGATCTGCAATCTAAAATAAAGCAATGGGAAAGTTCATGAACACATATCAGATTTTCAGTTATTTGCCAGAGATGTGGAGTAGAATAATGTTGCTCCTCTCACTGTCTCATTTCAAGTTCCTGCTGATGAACTGAGAGATGAGTTAGTGAAACAAGACTTACTGGAGAATTTGGAAGAACTGTTCCAACACTGAATGTTAATAGAAGGTGATTGGAAGAATTGAGGCATGGAGGAAATAGGGGTATAGGTATCACAGCCTCTCTTCACCCCTGCCCCTCATGATCTTCTCAGATACTAGTGCCAGAGAACCCAAATAGAAGCAATAAAGAGACCCCTGTCCTCAACAGAGAAGGAGAGACTTGAGTTTATGCTTCTACCGTGGAGTCCCAGGACACATAGCCAAGATTTGCACCACTAAAATACATACTTCTGTCAGTGCCATACCTATGGAACTACAGGCCACATTGTAAGCAAGTGCCCCAGTTGTTCCAAAGCCTTATCTTTGGGGAACTGCATAGGCTCCCCTCCCAGGAACTCATCAGGAGACCCCTCCAACTGTTAAGAAGAACTCAGACAGTCAACAAAGGCACCTACCTTTTTTTGTCAGAGAAGGATAATTCCTTGAGGATGTTCATCACTATAGATTCAGTGTGACCCAATACCTCCTGGGTGGGACTATTAGCAGTCCCTACCCACTGCATCTTATTTCAGACCTACTGGACAGCCTTCAAAAGGTGCACATTTTCACAAAATTGGACTTGAGAGGTGCATACAATTTGATCAGAATGAAAGAGGGACATGAATATTTAACTGAGGTACCAGGTATGGCAAATTTGAATACACAGCAATGCTGTTTGGATTAGTTAATTGCAGCATGGTCATCTCCCCATTCATGAATGAAATATTTTCTAATGTTTTGGACAAGTATGCAATAGTGTGTTTGGATGACATACTGATATTTTCAGAAGACCTATCTTTGCATGAGAGTCATATTAGAAGGGTCTAAGAGTGACTTTGCAAACACAACTTTAAGTTGGAAAAATGTTTGTTTGACTTTCCCAGCTGGATTATTTGGGTTACCAGATCTCTACAGAAGAAATACAAGTAGATCCTGCAACAGTACAGTCCATATTCTCATGGAAGGCACCTAGAAATATGAAGGATATCCAGTGTTTTCTGGGCTTTGAAAACTTTTGTAGAAAATTCATCCTTAACTTTGCAGAGTACATAAGACCTTTGTCACAATTCCTAAAGAAAGGATATAAGTTCAAATGGTCTACCCAAGAGCAAGCAGCATTTCAGAATCTGAATGTTTTTCTCTTCCCAGCCACTGCCAGACTCCTCCTGTCTCTTTGTAGTACAAGCAGACATATTTATGTGGAATTAGGCACTGTTCTTCAGGCAGGGACGGTGTGGGGGAATCTCCAACCACATCCACTCTGTTACAGATTGCTTCTCCCAGTTGAAAGGAACTGACATTTTCAGTAAAGAGTTGCTTGCAATAAAAGCAGATTTCTAGAAATAGAGGCGTTTCTTAGAGAGGGCAATCCATCCAGTACAAGAATGCACAGGTCACAAGAATTTGCAGCACCTTCAAAAGATCAAATCTCTCACCTCATTGAATCAGGTGGTCACAATTTTTTCCTGTTTCAGTTTTTTATATCACCTTTATTCCTGGTTTATAGAACAAAATAACAGATGCGCTGTCACATAAACCTGATTTTCCATGCTCAATTCTCCCTACCACAGACCTGAAACCAAGCAACTTTGCCCCTTCTCAGAGAATAGACCATCCAGGAAGATTGGGGGCAGGGAGACAGGCTATAGATTAATTGGATTAGAGTGCAACAGCAACAGGATGCATATGTTGAGACCCATCCACTGATTCTTTACCTTTCTGTATGAATTATGGACAGTTGTTTCATGTTCCCTTTAAGGAAAGAGATTACAGCTCTGCTATAAGAATAGAACTGCTGCACATGGAGGGAGTGTTGAAAACTTTGCATTGGCTACTCAGAGAACTCTAGTGGTCAAAGTTAAGAACAGATGTCAAGGACTGCATGTTTATCTTGCCATGTGTGTTGCTGGGCCAAGATTGTTTCTGGAAAGCCACCTGGTTTACTTCAGCCCCTACCTTCATTTTTGGGACCATGGGATTTTGTTTCAATGGATTTTATTACTGATCTTCCACCTATTCAGAGTTACATTACAATTTTTGCAGTAGTGGATTTGTTTACCAAAATGGCTCATTGTATTCCTTGCAGGAGTCTTCCATCAGCTCAGGAGACAGCACAACTTTTTCTAGACCAGGTTTTTAGGTACAGGGGCTAAGTAAATCATGATCTTGGATCATGGCTCTCAGTTCTATTAAACATTAAGATTCATTTATCATCCTCAAATCATCCAGCCTCAAATGGTTAAACAGAGATAGGGAATAAATATTATAGCAGTACTTGTGTGTCTTAGCAGGACAATTGGACTGAGCCATTGCATCTTGCAGAATTTGTCTGTGACAATTCAGTGCATTATTCCATAGGCATCTCTCTCTTTCGGGCAACCTATGACTACTGTCCCACATTTTGCCCTCCAGAACTCCTGTATCTGCTCTTTCTTACACCTCGGACTTTCTGCAGGAAAGTCAGGCTGCTCAGTCCTCTTAAAAGGACACTTAGATTTGGCAAAGGCTGCATTTATAAGCATACTGCACATGTTCACAGGCAAGAGGGTGACAAGATTGTGGTGAATGATTTGATACAGTTTTCCATTAGGTTTTTATCTTCTGGCCGCTGGGTTCAAAGTTTATTGGCCCCTTCCTAATTACCCAGCAAACTAACTCAGTGGCCTTTAGTTTGCAATTGCCTGCTTCTAAAAGATCCATCCAGTCTTCCACTTGGCTCTACTTCTTCATGAGGAGACACCCTGCTACTTATGTTCTAAAACTGCTCCTCACCCTGCTGTGCTGGTGAACAGGGAAGAAGAATACTAAGTAAAATGTATTCTGGATTCTAGATGCAGGAGGAGACGTTTGGAGTATCTGGTTCACTGGAAAGGCTACCCTGCATCTGAAAGATAATGGGAAAGAATAGCAGATATCCATGTCCCATACCTTGTATACCATTTCATCTGAAATTACTACACAAGCTTCATCCCTGTGATCTCTCACCACTATCAATAGAATGAAGAGAACTCTGTACTTCCCACTACGATAGATTCTTCAGTACAGGCCACCATGCAACAAGTTAGGGAGGGAGGACTCTCCAGTACTATATGACTTGTCTAGTGACCTTGGGGAGCTGCTGAGCAAAGGGGGGGGGGGTCTGTCGTTGGTTTCTATAACACCTTGCCAGTATTTTCTTTGTGCATGGGAGAGAAGACTGAGTTTGACAGGGGAGGTGGTATAGAGGAATATGGAGATGGACTTAAGGTATTCAGCAGTTGTTAGGTATTAACACCAGCTTAGCCCTGAAAGAAAGGATGGAGTGAGGAAGAAACTAAGGATTGCTCCACCTTGATTTTCCTGGAATAAGAGAGAGAGACACTATTTTTCAAGATTCTGTTATTAGACAGTAAAATAGAGTTACATGTGCCCTGTGGAGTCTGTTTCCTGATGTGATCTACCTCCAAAGGCTCAAATAGCCAAACCAGAACCAGTAGGGTTTGCATGTTCCAGGCCCTTTTATTAGGAAATGTTATTTTGCAGGACCTAGGAGTGCCTTCTCTGTTGCAGCACCTGCCCTATGGAACAGCATTCCCCACAAGATCCAGATAGCTCCAACCCAATTGGCCTTTCATAAGGCATTAAAGATCTGGATGTTCCCTCTGGCATTGGGACAGGAGGTTAAACCAGCCCTGTTGGTGAATTTGTCTGGTTTGATCTATGTTGACTGAAAATGGTATGATGTTTAGACCTCAGGTGTGTGTGATATTATTATTGCTATTACTTTGGATTAGTATTCAGGATGTTTATTTTCTATATTATGTTGCTGGTTTGGGTTTTAATCTTATGTGTGCTGCCTAGAGTCACTGCTATGTGATGGGCAGCTATATAAATTGTTTAAATAAATAAGGCACTATAGTTGAATGGCTGTCAGCGTCATTGCAGTTCTATTCTGCAATGTTGTGAAGCTGTTGTGCAATAAATTTTAACTACCAACATAGCACAGGGAGCAAAAGACAGCCTGAATATAAGTATAGTTTCGGAGATAAAGGCTTAAGTGTAGATTTAGGTTTAGGGAATGGAATGGTCAATAGGCGTATGTATAAATCTTTTTTTAAAAAAACATTCCAAGCTGGAAATAGAACAGTTCCATTCAAGATGTGTCCTTGGAACATTCTACTGGTTCTCTGCTCCAACAGAAAAAAATATAATGTTTTGAATATACTACATTAAGAAATAATGGGAGTTCTAAGTTCAACTATATTTTATCCCTGGACCATAAAGTTGGTGAGGAGGTAGTCAGTGCTATGTCCCTTCCAGCCTTCACAAAATTTAGCCAATGAGAAAATAACAAATGATAATAAATACATTTTTAAAAATTTCTAGAAGCAATACTAGAATGCATATTCAGAGTGTGTGTTTATGTTTGGCAATCTGGAGAAAAATAAACAGCACAACATACAGGAAAAAGAGCATTACATTACTGTATAACCATTGACCTTCTTGTAGCGGAACATCTGTTCCCATAGGGTAGAAAGCCCTCCTCTCCCAGAAGCCCTTTGCATCTTGGCTATACCTCTTGCTGTGGTTAGCAGTTTGGTAATTTCTGTTGCTGAGAGCCAGTTTGGTGTAGTGGTTAATGCAGGGGTCCTCAAACTTTTTAAACAGGGGGCCAGTTCACAGTCCCTCAGAATGTTGGGGGGCCGGACTATAGTTTGAAAAAAACATGAGGGTCCCTCCCGCGGAGTATGAGGAGAGGAGGAGAGCCGCCGGACCCGGCATACCTGCCATGTAGAATAGTCTGGCTCTGCGATCTCCCTCCTTGTGCATCGCCTGCAGCTCCCGACACAGCCCCGACACTTCTGCTTCTGACAGACAGCAGCGGCCAATCAGGCGGGCAGGCCGGATAAATGACCCTGACGGGCCGTATCCGGCCTGTGGGCCATAGTTTGAGAACCCCTGGGTTAAGGCATCAGGCTAAAAACCAGGAGACTGAGTTTTATTCTCACCTTAGGCACAAAGCCAGCTGTGTGACAAAGCCAGTCACACACTCTCAGCCATAGGAAATGGCAAACCATTTCCAAAATCTTGCCAAGAAAACTGCAAGAACTAGTCCAGGCAGTTGCCAGAAGTCAAAAAACTGACTCAAGGGCACCCAAAAAAAATAAAAATAAAAATCATCTGTTACAACCTATCTTCCAGGAGATGCCACAATTGGCAGATTTCCCTTAACTGCTTTGTCGGTGAGAAAGAGAATTCTCACAACCTGTATTTCTTTTCTGACAGTTAAAAGTGGGTGGGTGAGAAGAGACACAGAATAATTTACATACTACAACCTAGCTATGTAGTTCACAGGCATGTGGCCTTTCTTCCCTTCCTTGAGGTAAGCCAGTCTCACCAGAGGTAAACAAAAACAAACTTTATTAGACAGGAAGAAATTATAAAAGCTCTGAAAAATACAAAAGAAAATGCAGTGTGCCAGGTAAACTATAAGATGATGGTGGCCTGCCACAACGAATGCTTTCTTACTCTGATATAGGGATGTTGCAATTTATGTTTATAATCTACTAGAAGATTATAAATAAAAATATATTCCTGTCAATGTGAAAGATGGAGTATAAGATTGAGGTACATATTCAGTTTTCTCATTTGAATTGTCACTTATAAGATAAAGCTACCAAAGAACTCCCCTTCTGTCTTTTGATTATTTATGTCTAATATCCCTTCCATTACTTTCACATCCTCCCCACAATCTCTCACAATCACAATTTTTAAAAGCACAGTTTTCATTTATTCAGCTTTCTGAGGAGATTTCGCTTTAGTCAGATATTTTTGAGGAAAAGGGGAACCCCCCACTCTTGTCCAGCCTGTTTTCCAGTTCAACTGCACTTTGTTCTTAAAAACAAAACCCAGAGAAATGGGCTGGGGGAATTTGACTCTGTGTGTGACACTTGTCATTGTGGATTGACCATCTGGCATGAAGTTGACTGACTGTGAATGTCAACATTTAGAGCCTGCACAATCACAACACTTTCAAATAATAATGAATTTTTAAAAGAGTAAAAGAGCAGAGGCAGTCTTTTCTAATGTCCAAACTAGTTGGCAGTGAACATCTACTTAATTGACTGTCTACCCCACTCCCTCCTCAACACAACATAGATAAAGCTTAGGAAGAAACACTAGGTTTTATTTCAAACTCAGAACATTCAAAATGCCACTTCAAGCTTGGACTGGTTTCAGTTTGGAGTGTTTTGCTCACCCCCTGAACCAAGATAATGTGTTAGAGAAAGAAGAAAAATTATTTCATCTTAAATAAATGCTTTTTCTTCTCCAAATTTGACCTGGAGAAATGAATGGAAAATAGTGACATCTTCTATTCTGCACTTTCAGATGGCATTTGACAACTGCATTATATACACATCATTCCTATGTATCTGCCTGCCTGCCTGCCTGCCTGCCTGTCTATCTATCTTAGAACTTGAGAATCAAAATAATTTCTAAGAGCTTAAATCTTGGTTATCCAGTCCTTCAAAGAAGTAAAACAAAGTACTCTCTATTCAAGCCAGTTTTTCTTTTGCTTTTATCTTTTCCTTCCATACAAACATATTCACTTGCTTCTAACACAGTAACACAGTAAAATGTTTACCTAAAACGTGTCTCACTTTGAAACTTTACTCTTATCAGAGCCAACTCATCCTGAATAGGATTCAATTGCAATTTTTTATTCTAATTGTTTTAGGATGTATTGATAGGATGCAATGTTAGTGTTAAGTTTTTGGTGATAAAATAAAATGTCATACATTTACATAGAATTAACTCTGATCTGTTTGATATACTGCTACTGCATCATAACTTTCTTGCCTGCAAGTAGGAGACTGGTTCCTCATTATGTGTTGCAGAACTGTGATGAAAGGTTTCAGTACAAGTACCAACTTCGTTCCCACATGAGCATCCATATTGGACACAAACAGTTTATGTGCCAGTGGTGTGGTAAAGATTTCAATATGAAACAGTACTTTGATGAGCACATGAAAACCCACACTGGTAAGGATACATTTTGTTTGTTTTGTGTATACTAGACCTACTGATGTGATATGTAACTCATAGGAGAGTTAATGGATTTAATTTATCAACACATAAGCTCTTTCCTTCCTTTAAAATCTAAGTGTAATGCTGTTTTCAGTGTAATTAAAATAAACAAGGGAGGTTCTTGAGTCATCTGAATTTGAACAGTGGAAAGCAAAAGAAGGGAACGAGAATTAATTTAGGAAATAAAACTGCACAGTCTCTTCTAAAGAAGAAAGAAAGTGACATAATGCATGAGGGAGCTTCAGGCATGAAGGGCAATATATGTGTATATTAAGACAGAGAACAGAAAATATAAAAGGGGTTGTATTAGATGTAGAAAGGGGTGGAAAAGCACTGGAGGGGTTTAGAAAGAGGTATTGATAGAGATGTGTGAGTATGATGTAGAGGAGGGGAGGGCAAATGAACCAAGAAAGGAATGGGAGGTTAAGAAAATGGAACAATGGAGCTAGAAATGACCAGAGCATGACCGCGTGCACTGTATCAACTTCCAGCAGGTCTGGTGAAAACTATGAGGAAACCTTGATGAACTACTATTAGGCAAGATGTCTGATAAATTATGAGGCAGATTATAATGAGTATAGAGAACAAAAATCTGGTTCCAGGAGGTTGAGAGAGAAAGAGTAGTTGGGACAGAAGGAATATATTCTAGAGTTTAGAGGTAAAATATAAAAAGATAATGTGGTTGAATAGTTGGATAGACAGTGAATGAAAGTTTGTTGGGGAGGGGGAATTCAGAATATAGTTAAACACTTAAGTACAGTAGAGAAGGCACTTGATGCATAGGACTTTATGCTGAAGAGAAAGGAAAATATGAGAGAATAAATAACAATGAGAGGGTTCTTAGTGTTGTCATCTCAAGTGAGATTGGGAATGGGAAAATGATTTAAAAATATATTAAAAAGAAGGAGGGATGGGAAGAAACTGTATGGATACCTCCAGTTATATATAAAAGGATGAGAAAGATGAAGGGTATAATCTGTAGGATCAGAAGTTGGGAAGTACTAAGGATTCTTGGGTATAAACCAACATAATGTATTGGAGTGCTAACTTGAGAAATCTTAAGCTGAATTATGTTATTGTATCGGCTACAGTTCCCATGAATCCCAGCCAGAATGACCAACTATGGACGATTCTGGAAATTGTAGATCAGCAACATAGATCAGTCTCTGACTTCTTAGATGTAGGACTTTGCTTTCAAACTTATATTAATGAAATCTGAATTTGATTAAATGTGCCATTTTTAAACTTTTAACAGGAGAGAAGCCTTTTATTTGTGAAATCTGTGGCAAAAGTTTCACCAGTCGCCCAAACATGAAGAGACACCGCAGAACTCACACAGGGGAGAAGCCATATCCATGTGATGTGTGTGGTCAGCGATTCCGTTTCTCCAATATGCTCAAGGCACACAAGGAGAAGTGCTTCCGTGTTACCAGTCCTGTTAACGTGCCACCTTCTGCCCAGATCTCACTTGCCACAACCTCTTCTGCCACCACTGTACCTTCTGTTGTGAACACACCGAATGCTCTTGCCCCTACTCCGGCAATCAATATGAATCCAGCGAGCACGCTTCCTCCTCGCCCCATTGGCCATCCATATTCTCATCTGCATCTTCATTCACACCATCCACATCATCTTCCAGTCCCCGTCCCCCCAGTCCCTCATTTGCCTCCACCTCCTGCTCTATTTAAGAGTGAGCCTTTAAATCATAGGGGCCAAGGCGAGGACAGTTTTCTGCGACACCTAGCAGAAAAAAACAGTTCAGTGCAGCACCACTAACTGCTTTGTCTTCTGCCTGCCATTCTCCTGGTCTTAAAAACCTGGAATTGGGCTCCCCACTAAGAAAAGGTACCATTGTGGCCCCAAGTGAATTTGCATTAATCTTGGTTGTTCAGCAAAGTGATCATCAAACCTAGGGGAGCCAATAGGACAGATGCCCAATTTGGCTTGCACGTTTTACTGTTGACTTTTATAAATTTCAAAATGACTGAAAATTGTGGAATTTTTTATAATTTCATATCAGCTAATGAGGTATGCTTGCTTTTATATCCTGGATTTTCTCCTCAAATTGGGGATGAGTCTGGTTTCCTTTGTACTAATCAGAAAGACTGTGAGACTAAATCCCAGAGCATTAATGATCACTGTGTATTGTTAATTTCTTTTCAGCTCTGTATGTGTGTGTGAGTGTGTGTGTGTGTGCATAAACGCGTGCATGTTTGTGCGAATGTGTGTGTGTGTGTGTATGTGTGTGTGCTGGTTATGGAGTGAGCCAGCCACATGATTGCAGAATACAAGCATTATAGCAAAAACAGCAACAACAACAATAGTAAACAAAATTTAATCTCATTTGAGTAGTTCTCCTAACACACTCTTTATTTTAATATGAAAAATTATTTTAGAGTTTTTGTATAGACCTATTTAGTAGCCTGTTTCTAAAATGAAATGTATTTCGAATAAGCGATGTAATTTTTTTCAGTGTAGCTGGACCTATGTTGTTACAATAGATAATTTTTATAATCATTCAAATGTGATTCTTTAAGGAAAAAAAGATGCAGATAGCTTCTATAGTAAAAATTATTCTTACATCTGTACTGCTCTAAAAAGGTGCTTTGAAGCGTAGAGGAAGAAGCCCAAGAAGTCTCTTGTAAGGCTGCCTCAGAAGTGGAGATAATTTCAGAACTTTATATAACTTATTTGTAAGGGGAGGGGGATTTTTACTGTGACACTTACCTTCTTTCCATGTCACTTGAGGGTGATTAGATAAGGACATTGAACTACTGTATGCCCACAATTTTCACTTCTGTTGTACTAAAGCATGAAGCATTTCAGAAAGGATATTCTCTTAGAGGGAAAATTGGGTATGAGGGACAGTCTCAACCAAGTATGGTATTTTCAGACATAGTATGCTACCTTTTCATGGGCATACCTTAGAACCTAGTTCATTATAGAGACACGTATATAAGGTATGAGTTAATTTGGGACCGATTTGATGCTGCTTGTTTTTTCTTAAGTTTGCTAGGTGATAAGCAAGGGAACTGCAAATTAGATGCTATTTAGTTGGATTTGTAAAAATTAAACCTGAATTAGGTGAACTGGTGCAAAAGCCATTGTCATGTTGGCTGAAAAATGTTTATCACGGAGTATGTGCATACACTGAAGCTATGTTGAGAACAGATAGTACAGATTATAGAGGATTATGTCTTTCAGGTTTGACTTCATGTTCCACAGATAAATGGAAAAGAAATGTTGAATGTTAAGCAAGTTGGTAGTTGTGTTTTTCTCAGTCTCCAATGGCACTAAGTTGTGGCGAACTAGTTTGAACAAAGAGAATCATGGTAATTAACTTTGGATAAAGTACAGCACCATTTAAGGATCCAAACTATCTACTAGCACCTTGAGGAGAAGGTACAGAAATTCCTTCATAGTTAGAGTCTAAATTTCCCTAAGTTTAATTTTGCCATTCAAAGACCATCATGCTGATTCCTAGGGTATTGTTCTGTTTTTGAAAATTAGGCTTTAAGTCTAATTTAAAAAGTGGTATTACCTTGGATGAAATGGAAAGGCCTTGCTATTGCATTCCCTGAGGCTGCTGATTGTGTTTCCGCCTTTTATTAACTTTGCATTAAAAAAAAAAAGTTGACTTTTTGGTATCTATTCATATTTGACTGAAAACATCTTAACACCTTTCCTTTTTCTGAAAAAAAATATTTTTAAAATGTTGTGATAACATTTGTTCCTTCTCCTTTTATAGGCAGTAAAGCTAACTATAAAAATGAACAATATTTAACAGTTCGCCATCATCTACTATCTTGATTGGTTTTATACATTCCATGTCATGTTGCAAACCTGCAGTTCTGTATAGAATGCCACAGGCCAACAATGTGTCCTGTAAAATCTGCTTTTCCAAATTTAAAGGAAAAAAATCATACCTGGTAAATCAGTTGTAATCCAATTCTGCAAAAAACATTTTTTCAATAAATTTACAGTATTTGGCTGCTATTTATGAATCCTACTACTTGAGATGGGTGTATTTCTGTGTTCTCTGTTGGAAAGGTTAATGTTATTCATTTCAGAATATCTGTGTTCTAGATAGAATGGGTAAAGGGAACTAGCAAAATGGGTCAGGTGGCATTGAAGTTTCTTCATTCCTGCGTGGATGAATTTGCATCTATCCTATTGCAATAGTTAAGGCTTCTTTTTGGAGTTAATTTGGTTCAGTGCAGTATCATCCCTGTATACAGATAAAAATTATTAATGGATGTATGAACTGATAAAGGTCTACACTTTTGTTCTTATGCAGTGCTCTAGAATACATTTGGCCCCTTTCTTTTCATTTTTATTTTAAAACACAAACATTATGAATGTGTAGCAGTTCAGATTCAGTTCCAGAAAGATGCTTTGAAATGTGTGGGACATGACTGTGGCATTCTCTGTAACTCTTTAAAGCAGCTGCATATTTTCCTAGGAACACACAGCTTTGGGGAATTAAATCAAAAGCCCTGCACAGCCCAAATACATACACACAAAAAATAATATATAAAACAGTCTTTATCAAATTTTGGATTTGAGGTAGAATTATAATTTTGGAAACCTTGTGCCAGCAGGCTTTTAATCATAAGATGGTATAAGTTTTCATGCTAAATCTTTAGAAAAATGTGTTTGTTCATTTCATTGTATAATATTTTTCCTTTTGCTGCAAAATTTACTACTTCCTGTTTCAATTGCAAAATACTAGTCTATGCATTTTTATAATTTTGCACTATGATTTGTTTTGCCATTAGTCATAATCTTGCAGCCGTAGGACCTAATTGCTAATTAACCATCAGGAACATCCCATAAATTCACCATCTTTGGAGTGCGATCATAATGAATAGGAAGACTTTGAGAAAATGGTATCCCTATTATTTGCCCCAAAAGGTATGGTAACAGAGCATACAACCAACTTTTGCACAAGGCCTGTGCCAGGACAGTTACATTGCCATTCTCAGCATTAGAGAGTTTTGAAAGTTCTTGCAAGCACTCCACAAAATTGCAGTGAGTGTTGAAGCTAAAGATGACATTGTGCAGCTCATCAGAGACACATACAACTTCAACATATTACAGCTATGAATTTATATTAGTTTGCTTTTATACTTGCATTTTAGTAATTAAACCCAAAGGAACATCTAAAGATCAACCACAAATAGTGTGAGTTGTTTAAAAGCTAATGAAATCTGTTTGTTTTTAAACTTCTCTAAGATTATTGATTTTAATACAGCAGATGTGACCCCTCAAGCATGAGTGTCCTCACTAGAAAAATGACACTTAAATCAGACCCATGAAAGAACATAGATTACAATTGCATGAAAGCTTTCAAGAACTACTGTTAAGTTCAATTCATAACAGCAAAGAACACCAACTATTTTCTTCCCATGACTGTATATTAAAATATGCCTGATTTAGGAATAAGTGCCTTCCTTCCCTCCCCCCATAGAATCAGTGATTTGGTAGCATTAGTTACAGAATAGTTACGTTTTAAGTCATTTTTTAAAACGCATTTCCTTAGGTTGCCGACATAAACATTGCCTTGCTATACATTATGTATGATTTGAAGATTTAATGAAGTGCTTGGATTTAATTTTAATTTAATTTTATTTTTTGCTGTACGTGGAACTGTAAGAAGTATTCCTTTGCTGATTTGCCTTAGTGTAATGTTTCATCCATTAATATATTTAAAATTCATTGTGGGCTCCATTCTCCAAAGAACTAGAACAAGGAAAACAACAACAACAACAAAAAAGAAATTAAACAGTATGGAAAATACTGGAGTATTTGCTGAAACTATTTTCTCTCATCTTCTTCCCTCCCCCACCATCAGTCTGTAAAGTTGATTTGAAAGCTGTTTTTCTACTTATCAATCAACATAGATTCTTGAATGAGAACATCTGAATGAACGTCTGCTCTTACAGTTTGATTTTCAGGATGGCAACAGATGGCACTTTAATAAGGTTGAAGAACAGATTGGAAAGGTGAGTTAATAGTGGCATGTTACAATTTTGTCAATGTGTTATAGCATAAATAGATCATGTTCATGCTTAAAAGAAGAAATGTAAAGTGCTCTAGAGGTGGGTTTTTGGGTTTTTTGCATAAATAAAGTTGGGTAAGAAGTTTGGCATAAATGTTAGCTAACATGTTGGCTGCTACTGCAAACAAATTTGCAAAATTAGAAACTGTTAAGTTAAGAACAGACTCTGCTGTGCTGTTTTCTGACAAGAAATGTCTTTGCTTTAGCAGGTCTACTGTGTACTGATGAATAAATACCCTGTTCTTCCTTTCTAGTCATTTATATATCTCCGTTTAAAAAAAAAAAAAGTGTAAACATAATTTTAGACACTTTGAAAATAGAAATGTTTTTTCTCTTACCATTTTTTCATGTTTTTCAACATGAAAAAGTGGCTTCTTCGAAATAATAGGTACTTGCATCCTAGCAAAACATCTCTGTAAAGTCCTCCTGGATTAAATATGTATACTTCTATAACAAACCTTACTCTTAAGCAAAATCAAATGAATTAAATTATCACAGCAGTAGTCTGTTGGACATATGTTAACATTTCTTTTTGCTCAAAGTTAATATAACTGCCTTCTGCTAATAATAGTATTTGGTGTTCTGATAGTCTGCGTGGGAAAGAAAATTGATATCCGTATAGCCATCTAAAGTCAAAACTGATTCAAAGGCCCAATTACAACAAAAACTTGCTTTATAGCAAGTGAGCATGGGGTGCTTGAATATTTTTGTTCTTTTTAATTTTTGTGTTTGAATTAACTTTGCTGTGCTCTCATTAAAATAAAGACTCCCTTGAAGTCATTTGACTCCTGGTGACTGCATGAACACATCCATGTAGTTTTTGTTTGACAACAAATACTGAGATGGCTTGCCATTGTCTTTTTGTTCTGTTAATCTCCGCTTTGTAGAGGTTTGCAATATTGCTACAACGTTATTAGATAATGTCTATCCACTAACCGCCATTAAAAATAAAATTAATTTAATTTAAAATGTCAAATATTTCACAAGATAAGATATATCTCACAAAAGTTCTGTATTCTTATGAAATGTATTTATTGAAAGCATTTATATAGCTGCCCAACTCAAGAAGTTGACTCTGGGCAGCATACAAAAGTCAACTACAGGTACAAAGCAACAAAATAATTTAAAAACCAGCTAAAACCATTAAATGGTGACCAGACTAAAATGTGCTGCGACACAGCAATTGGGATTCTCCTCATCCAGACCCAAAGGCCTGGGGCAAAAGCCAGTCTTAACTGTCTTTCTAAAGGCCTGTAAGGTAGGGACCAACCATATATTGGGGGACAGATTATTCCAAAAAGTAGAGGACACCACTGAGAAGGCACAGACTTGAGGTCCCATAAGGTAACAGTGTCTCAGTGAGGGGACCTGGAGTGTGCCCTCCCTACTGGAATATGTTCCCTAGGGAACAGGCAGTCCCATCAGTAATCTACAAATAGGTGATGAGCAGCACCTTGAATTGCATCTGGAAGTCTATTGGGAGCTGGTGCAGCTTGTGGAGTAGAGGTGTCACCTGGTATAACAAGGAACACCCATAACTACCTCCACAACTGCATTCTCAACCAATTGAAGCTTCTGGATCATCTTCAAGAGCAATCCGATTAGGGTGGAGGGATCAGCTAGACAGACAGATAATTTTTATTTTTTCTAGGATGCACAACACTGTGGAATCTTGCTGTGGTGCCTTTTCCCTGAAAAGGATGCTGACCTGTTGCTGACTTGAATGTGATGTTTTTGTACATGCTGTATGTAATCCATATGCTCTGATAAGGTGCTTTTGATATTAATGTTCTGCTTGACACTGTTAAAACCTGGAGCAGAGAGACTGTCTTAGTCCCTATTGGGAAAGAATACCTAATGATTTCTATGCAAATGTAAATGCTTCATTGCACTTAGAGCAGTAAGAAAAAAGATGTAATTATGACAGTTTTTGAAATAAAAGGAAACAGAGCGCCCCCTTCTTGTATGTGATCTAAAACTAAAATGGAATTTGGATACAGTTTTCTAGGACTGCATCTCTCTCTCTCCGGTCCACCTACTCCAAGGGTCCCTTTCTGTTTCCCAGTCTCCCTCTTCCTCCCTTGACCTTCTTCTGTCAGTGTTCTTGCTGACATATTTCAAATGCTATGAAAACTGAACATTGAAAAGATTGTTTTCGTCAAGTTATATAATCACAGCCATTTTATAATGTATGTAACTTTTAGTATAATTGGTATGAATGTTCTTGGAGCTTAGCTGGGACATTTTCCTTGGCCTGTAGAGTCCTGTAGATAACTGAGAATAATCTGCAAAAAGAAATTGCTGATTTGTGCAATTTGTTCTTTTATTCTTTATGTATTTAGTGATAGATGTGTAGACAAACGCCGAGCAGTTCCCTTACTGTAAGTGATACTAATCAAACTCTAGCTGTCTTTACACTTAGACAGATATTCCAACACCATTTCTTGATTATTTTTGAACTTCAGCTGACAAAATAGTTGCAAGTTGATGTATCATTTTTTGCTCTATGCTGGGAACAGCTGACTTTCTATACAAAAGGCTCTTTTTCTCTTTTGTTTTCTCGTAAAATGTGTAACTGAAAGCTGGGAGAGAAGTAAGGTAATCTACTATTTGAATATTCTGCTGCAAGGAAATGCAAGAGTAGGGAAGGGCAAATAGTCAGAAGAGATAAGATCTCTGTTTTACTATAGTGCCAACTTTCTTTCATCACTTTTCTGTAAATTTAAATTTTAAAATTCCATGACAGTATGTCTTCCCTTCTTGCTGTCCAGAACCGTATATGCTCATAAAATATAACTGCATTTTGTCAGAAAAGCTAAGTGTTACTCTTCCTCCTGAAAATTAAATTAGCATTTCTTTGCATACTTTGCTTTGTTTTTTTCAGAAGTGTATATGCACTCATGTCTGTGTGGGTTGACAGTATATATTTATATGTTATGGTTTACTTTGTTTAATCTTGGACACAAATAACATATCTCTTTAGAATGAAATATAATCACAGATCATTGTGGTCTTTGACTTTGCTGTGCTTTGGCACATTGAAATCTAAATTATCAAAGGGTTTGCTTTTATCCTTCAATTATATCATCAACCACAACTGGACGTCTTAGCATTTAAGCTGCATTTGACTTTGTCTTGAACGGATAAAAATGTAAGAGGAGCTTTCTGTAATTCACACCAGAAAGCCATTTAATTTAGCATTCTGTTTCCACAGTGGCCATCCACTGGCCTGTGGGAAATCCATATGCAGATCTCTTCGCTCTCTCATTCTTCCTCTGCTGTATTCAAAGGCCTATTGCTTCTGCAGATTAAGTGTAGCTCAGGACAAGTTAAAAGAATCATTGAAGGAAAAAGTGATTACTGTAGTTTCTATTCATAATCTCACTTTTTAGCAAAAACTTCAGCAAGGAACCCTGTCTAATTTGTAGACATATATGATGATCTTCTTTAGAGTTTTCAGACAGCAAGAGAGGCTAGAGTGCAGAAGATAAATTTTTCTAGTGAACCTCTTCATGTATCCATTTGTGATGCAGATGTTATCTCTCCCATTGCTGCTACAGACCCAGGATGGTATCCATTATCATGTGCTGTGTTAGTTCAGAGTGTCACTTAGTTGTGGATCCTAACTGACCAGTTGATGCTGAGAAATATTCTGTGCTGTCTTTCGATTTAGCTGAGAGAAATATTTGAAAATATTCTGTGCTGTCTTTGGATTTGGCTGAGATAAATATTTGAAAATCCCACCAATTCCATGTCAGTGAGCCAGCTGTTGGTACAGCCAGTACCTTAGACACTTGTCATATTGAAGCTATAGGTAAAACACAGTTTGTGCACAATCCAATATAAATGATTCCAACACCTATTCAAAAGCTATTGCATAATAGAAGGGGAGAATGAAACCAGGTAGTGGGATGCCAGTTGGAGGAATTTCAGCAATTACGAGAATAGAACAGAGGTGTAATTCAAAGGTAATTTTAACACTCTGTATTTTAGGTAAAGATCTGAATCTGGCATCTGTACTTTTGTTTACAAAACTGCATGTATTTGCTTTCAATTTTTAATGCAAATTTGTTCATCAAAATTGGGCAGCAAAAAATAGTTAGGCAGAATGTTGTTGACCTGTTCCTCACATTTTTGAATCAGTGATACTGCCAAAGGAGCAAACTAAAAATAGGACTGTAAAACCAAGAACATACTTTCTGCATTCAATATCAAATTCTGTTCATGCATAAACAAGGCTTAAAATTAGCCTCTGCCATAGCGTTGTTAAATTTGCAGTCAGTACATTTTTGTTTTGTGACATTTCATACCTAATAGTAATAAGCAATTGTATCATCCTTTAATATCCTTTTAATGTTTATCTTCTGAGAAAAAATGAGATGCTGCTGCTTTATACCCAAACTGTCTACTTTGTACCTAATATTCATCTTTTGATAATTTTATTCATGGTTTTGTTGTCTAAATGTGTTGTGAAATCTGTAACGTGACACACCTCTAAAACTGAAATCTATTAAATAGTTGGGTTGCTTTTATTTAAAATGCCATAATACTTCTTGTTTTAAATTTGTAATTCAGTTCAGAATACTGACCTTTTGAAGTGCAGCTATCCAAAGCCAAAATTACATGGAGAATCTGAGAAAATTTCATTCCAGATTGCCCAGTGCTTCATCTAACAAATTAATAGTAATGTTAGTGTTGTATACCAACAAAAAGGTAACAAAACTGATAACTCATTGAAGTTTTAAAAATCCAGTTTTCGATTTGTTCCTTGAGTTTTTCATGTTGAATGGGGCCTCAAATCAAATCGTCTGCTCAGTACACAAATCCAAATTAAAACTTCCCTGCAGGTGGCTTGTACCTTCTGCTTGAACACATCCAATAAAGGGAGCCCACCACCTTTTTAGATAATTGAGTTCATCAGTGGGCAATTCTGAAGGCTTTTTTCTTTCAATACTCATTGAAATCAGCCTTACAATCAACATAAAACCATTATTTCATATTTTCCATTCTGGAGTAGCAGAGAATACCCTGTAGAGTTGAACAGTGCTATCATATCCTCCCTTACATCTGCAGAAGGCTAAACGTTCCAAGTCCCTTTAACACCTCTTCCTAGGACTCAACCTCACTACCCATTCCTGAACCATTTCCAATTTCTCTGACTCTTTCTTAAAATGTGGTATTCAAAATTGGACATAACAGCGTTGCATTTGTCTCCATTAAATTTCATTCTATTATTTTTAGCTTGTTTCTTTATCCTATCGCTGTTTTGAAATGTATTTCTGCAATCTAGGTTTCAGCTGTAATCCCACTCAGTTTATGACATCTGCAAGTATGAAAAGCATTCCATCCACCTCTATCCAAGTAATTAAATCAAATTCTTTATTACGGTTGATGATCAGATGTAAGAACAATTCAGTAACAATATTACAGGGGGAAAGGGGAAATGAGATAAAGATAGCTGAGCAATTTACACAAAAAAGAGGTAGAAGAAGGACTTCTGGGGAGTAATGGCGGATTGAACAACGGCGGTTAAGAGGAGACGGCAAAAAATCCGGCTCTTCGGAACTATCTCCAGATTAAGGAGATGACCAGATCACCCACAAATACTCCTTACAGAGACTCCCTGTGAAGAGATTACAATTTAGCAATCTCCAGTGGGTTCAGCGCTCTGGGAGTCCTGGGAAACATCAAGCCCAAGCCATGGTTCAGAGCCTCAAAACAGACCCTAGATTTGCTTTCACTTCCTCTTTTAATGAACATCAGAAATGACCTATTAGCGATTTCCTTGGAAATTAAAAACCTTCTGAAAGGCAAGTTGCTATACACTGGAGAATTTCCTTCTATCCTGGGAGAAAGATTTAAGTAAGTTTAAAGATTTTTTTTAAAAATGTTTAACTTTTGGAAAACAGCAAAAGGGAGTTAAGAATCTTGACTCTGAACAGTTAAAGTGCCACATGAATTTGAAATAATAGCTTTTTTATGGACTATTCTAAATTTTATAAAAATACAGATGATTTTGGAATTAACTGTAAGAAAACTTATTGTGGAAAAGTTTTGGCTCTGAAAATAAAAGATAAGACTGGGCTTTGAAGGTTAACTAGAGGGAACCAGAGAGCAATTAAAGGAAAAGATACTTCCTAACATAACGGAGGAACGTTGTTTTACTATAGAAGAATTTAAATCTGTTTGGGAACAATGTGTTCAAGGCTTATTTTTAAAATTGGAGCTAACAGGTTATAGAAGAAGAAAAGATTCTACTGGATAAAACAAGCTGAGGAAGATTTGAATAGGGATTTTAAAATGAACTGTAAAGAATTGCCAGACTATAAAAGATATATGGAAGTTATGGAAAAAGATGTGGATTTGAAAATGGATTTTAAAATATTTGACTTCAAGAGTGCTATGGAGAAATAAGTGCTGGATATACAAACAATGCTGGCTGATGTTTTAACAATTAAAAGGGATGTCCTGATTATAAATCAGAAGAGTGACTTGAAGAGTTATCTGATTTTGGATCCACAGAAGGGAAGTACTAAATCTCTGACATTGCTACTGAAAACAGGGAGAAATGATAAGAAATCACTATCTGGGACTTTATTTGAAGATGCAACTGAAGACTAAGCCTCTTAAGAAGAAGAAAAACGAGTTCAAAGTGGACTTATTTGACCAGGGTTAAATTGTATAAATTTTGATTTTGGGTTGTTGTTATTGGGATTTTTTTTTTTTTTTTAACCAGGATTGCAAGACAATGTAAAGACTTTTTCATATGGAGGTAAATCTTTTACCTCCTACTTATTAGAGAAAGTTACGTGTTAGAATGTAAAAGGGACCTACTGAATCTAGTTTAAATTATATATGTTATGATTATTGATATTCTTTATATCTAAGGGGATAAATCTTTTATGTCTTACTTATTAGCTAAAGTTGTAAGTCAAAATGCAAAATAGATTTATTTGTCCAAGCTTAAAACTTATGGGCTACTACTACTGGTACTCTTAATGCTTTTGCTGAGTAAGCCTGATGAATCGTTCTATAATTTGGTTATTGTTTAGTGATGAGAAATGGGAAGAAGAGGTTTTTTGTTTTTTGTTTTTAACTTTCTGTAATATTAGAGAAGGTGTTAAGTTACTGTAAATGCTTATACTTGTTTGGAGGGGGGGAGTCACTTTTTATATGTCTTTTTTCTTTTTTTCTCTTTTTTGTTTGTACATCTTTTCAAATTATGTATTAGCTTTTAACTATGTAAAACTCTAATAAAAATATTATTTAAAAAAAGAGGTAGAAAAAGCAAAAACAGCAGGAAAGAGCAGGAATACCAGAGCATATATGTAAAATATGTAAGGCACCAAAAATTGTAAGAAATGCTTAACTGAAGTATGTAGAAGCCCATATTGTTGTGTAACAGTCTACTAGAGTAGTAATTAATGTAAACATTTGAACGGTAGAGGACTAAGGACTAAACTTTGTGGCCCCCTGCTCAATACCTCAGTCTGGTTTGATCAGAAAACAATGAGGCCAACTATGTTTCCACTTAATTATCATGCCATCAGCCCACATTTAACTAGCTTGCTAATAAAATATCATATGCTTTAATGAAATCAAGATAGATTATGCCTACAGCATTTTCACAAACTACTAAGAAAGGTAACTTAGTACAGGTGGTCCTCAAGTTACAGTGGCAATTGAAACCAGGAACTCTGTTGCTAAGCAATGCAGTGATAAAGCATGATGTCATGTGATCACATTGCTTAGCGACAGCAGTCCTGACTGGCATCATTAAATGAAGACCACATGGGTCATTAAATAAAGATTTCACATGAACCCAACTTCTGACTTCCTGCTGGCTTCCCCATTGACTTTGTGGGAAGCTGACAGGGAATGTCAAAAATCATGGTCACGTGACTGGCTCACTGCAAAGTCATAATCACAAACCAGGCACTGAGCACCTGGATTTTGATCCTGTGACAGCAGGGATGCTGCCATGGTCGGAACTCTGAGGAGCCATCATAAGTCCCCCTCATTTAGTGCCATCGTAAATTTGAACAGTCGCTGAACAGTTGGTTGTAACCCAAGGACTACCTGTAGTTAAAATGAGATACGATTAGTCTGGCAAAATTTGTTCCTGACAAATTCATGTTGATCACTGCATTGTTTTCTGCATACTTACAGATCTTTTTGTGACCTCCTCTAGAATTTTCCTAGGTATTTTGAAAAGTCATTTCAGTATTTGCTTTCCAGATTATTCTTTCAGAAAGTAGTTTTGCTGTATAACTGCTGCAAACTGAATTTGCACCTCATACCAAAGTGTAATTGGCCTGATTTACACATAATGCCAAGCAATAAAGTGATTTGCTTGTTTTTATGGTATCATATATAGTCACAGATAAACTGAGAATTTTAGATACCAAACTACACCCAAAAAATTGGGTTTGGCTTATCCACAGACAGGCTATTCTGCGAGTATATATGGTAATACTTTTTTTAAAGGACCCATATATCCTGTATATACTTAAGGATAAACCCATCCATGGATAATCCAACCCTCGAATTTTTAACCAAAATAACATGAAAAATGCAGGTCAGCTTATCCGTGGGTGGCCCACTCTTCATGGTACATTGGTTAAAAACTTGAGGTTCGGCTTATCCACCGATTGGCTTATATGTGAGTATATACAGTATGTTAATTTGTGACTTAGTGTGATGTGGGAACAGGATTGTGAATAAACTATAGTTGGTGTAATTAAAACCATAGTTGGTATAATCATTGCAATTTTGACTTAGCATTGTTTGTGAATACACATACTTAAAATACTTGTGGTTTCCTTGCTTATTCCTGGTTAGATTTTGTCTCTAATCACATATCTGCAAAGCAAGTATAGGCTTTTGACAAGCAAACTATGCTTACTTTGCTCAAATTTTAGATTGATTCTGGCTAATTCAACAAATCATGGTAAAAACTTGGTTTTTATATGTCTCCCAAAGCTTGTTGCTTTTGTGAAAGCTCTCACCAATGGTTCAGTATGTGGTATCTCGGTACTTTTATGTGGTATAGCAAACCTTCCTAATCAAAGATCCATCTGAAGCATTTGTACAAAGTGACATTATTGGATTCTTGAACTTGTGTTATTTTCACGTCAGGTTAGTTTGATGAAAATTTGGCAAGTATAGGCCCAAAATGTCATTTTTCTATTCCTCTTCCAGAAAAGTTATTCTAAGAACTAGGGTGAAATTAAAGCACCATACATAACTTGTAAGAACATGGAATGAACACTTTCTTAAGTTTGAAAATTTGTAGCAAGCAAGTTTGTTATAGGAATGCATAGCCAGCTGAAGAAAAAGCATAATTTTTCTTAAAGGGCATTCTTCAGTAATTCAAGTAAGTTTTTTTAAAGTTCTGTAACTTTTCCTCCAGGCAAAAATAGCCTTTGTAAAGTCCACACCCTAGGCTTTAATGACCTGTTTCCCTTATCTCTCTGAAGCATGTGGCACTGAATTAGAAGGTTGTGCAAAACCAAAGCTGCTAAGCTGTCCACAGAAAGCTAAGGTGGGGGGCAGACTTGTTTAGCGTGCCAGTTTTTACATAGAAGCCTGTAATCTAATGTTCCATATGGCAGACTTTGAAAGCTATAGGTAGCCATTAGTACTGCGATGTTTTCTAGCTGTGGTAACCTTTTGAAGAACAAGTCTATTTTTGTTTCCTTGATTTTCACATTTTCCTTATGGAATGGTGAACTGAAAGCTATCTATCTAGCATGGAACACAACCTGGGTTGATACTCTCAGAAGCAGATGAGGCCATGACAAAAACTGAAGTTGATTCAGTTTAATTTAAATTAATTAAGTACAGTCAATATGATCAAGTTTGAGAGCCAGTTTGGTCTAGTGGTTCAGACACCAGGCTAGAAACCAGGAGACTGAGTTCTAGTCCCGCCTTAGGCATGAAAGCCAGCTGGGTGACTTTGGGCCAGTCAGCCCACAAAGTCAGGCTCGGGAGACAAGCTGGTTGGTAGATTTCTGTCGCAACCAATGGATCAACATTTGGTTGATCCAAAAAAAGCAGACCATTCACATGCGGGAAAATGCTAGGAAGAAAAAAAAAGTTAATATGATCTATCCTTAGTAATTGATTTTGTCATATTAAATATGTAATTTGTGGCAACTTTTGAAAGGGCTTAAGGGCCACACCCAAGACTTTAGATTGGGTACATATTGTACATCCCTACTAGCTACTTAATTTGAAATTTACAGTTTTAAAAATGGTGAAAAAAGTATCAGATATTAGGAAATATATAGTAATTTCCACTGTTGATGTACTGATACTTTAAACCTCTTGAGAGGAAGGAAAGAGAAGATGAAAATGTTGTGATACACACACACAAGCACATCTCCCCCCCCAACTACTTTTCCATTGCTTTTAAAATGTGAGGTGGAGTTGGGAGAACTAGACTTGTTAAAACTATTCAAACCATCTGAGGTCTTACTGAATTCTGTAACCTGTAAAGTTGGAAGAGATTTGATGTGGTCTGGTGAGCTGGCATATTTCTTTTGCTTAAGCTATTTATATTGACTTGGAATTTTATAAATCAACTTGTTTGTCTCCAGCCAAATCCTCAGGCAAGGTGTTCATCACATTTATAATTTGCTTCTGGGAGGTTTGGAGTTGGATGGTAATAAAGACCTGAAGAATAAGATGGAAAAAGAAAATGGAAAATTAAAAGGGGGCAGTACAGATCCTTAATGTGAACACATATCCTTAAAATGACAGTTCTCAGATTAATTTTATATATTTATTTAACTCTCACATTTGTATGCCGCCTGACTCCCAACAATTCTTTGGAATTGGAGAAGAGATTGTGTCTATTTAAGCAGTTTTAGTCTCTGATATATTTCTAAATCATGTGTTCTAAATCACAAAAACAGCATAGCATATGAATATGACATTTAGATTACTGAGAGGGGTTTTTCCTAGCATTTTTCCCACATGTGCAGGGTCTGCTTTTATTGGATCAACCAAATGTTGATCCATTGGTTGTGACATGAATTAATGGCTTGTTACCCAAGCCTGATGTCAAGTGACTGGCCCAAAGTCACCCAGCTGGCTTTCATGCCTAAGGCAGGACTAGAACCCAGCATCTCCTGGATTCTAGCCTGGTGCCTGAACCACTAGACCAAATTGGCTTTCATTTAGATTACTGAGTTGTTCAGTAGTTCAGTTTACTTACTGTGCAGTGTTGCAGGAGTTGGCCTATAGTGAGTGAATTCTCCTGCTTTGCATCATGAAGGTTCATTTCATAGTTTTGTTTTTCCAGCAAAATATGCAAACAGTTGAATACTTGCACAGTGAAGAAGAGAAAGGTACTACAGCACTACATTGTTTTTTTATTTTGGTGCTCCTTGACATTCCTTTATTTAGGATGCTGAACCTGACCATTGCTACAAATTGTCTTGGGGGGGCATCTTTTTCACTTTCACTTTTTCAACCTCACTTTCTTTGATTCTTGGCTGAAAGTGCTGAAAATTGAACCTGGAGCCTTTTGTACACCTTAGTCTGTGATGTAACACTGAGCTATTATTCCCATCTCTTGTTCAGAAACTGGAAATATTCTGATGCTTTCCAAAAATGGCTTGGTTTCTGTTACGTGCCATCAAAAGCTGGGCTCCAGCTTTAGGTATAATTCTGCTTTCCATAGTCTTGGTGAGATTTGCAAAATTCTGAATTTTTTTCTGGACCAGTGTGAGTTTCTTAGCACCTCTTTTGGGTCCTAAGAATTTAGCCTCCTTATGTATTTCCAAATATAACACTGTAGAACAAGGATTAAAAACTTTAGAACTTTATGGCCATTCCTGTATTTTGGGTTTTTTCTTCTTCTGGTTCTCTGTATTTACTACCTCTGCTATTTGGAGAAGGTCATTTAAACAGTTTCGAGTACAGAAGAAATGTAAATGTGTAAGGGGGGGGAGTGTTTTTACCAAAAGAGATAAGTAAGGCGTTGTAGGAGAAGTTTTATCAGAAGAATCTATCTACTTGTTCTCTGCTTGCGATTGGAAATAGCGGAGGTGGCTCAAGAGGTTCTTGCTTGTCCAGGTTGCTCCAAAGAGAAAAGGATGGGTCTGGGCGGGCAGGTGACCTAGTTAGGACTTATTTGGAGTCTGGCATTTTCCAGTGCGTGGTTTTTATCGTCGGAATGGCGCGAGCACAGGTTGGTTTTTGCTCTTTCTCCTTCACACGTTTGCCCTCATTCCCCTTTTTTTGCAGGCGTTAGACGCGCGCGTTGCAATCTGTTTAACTTCTTAATCGTTCCCATGTTTAAAAAGGGCGAGGAAGAGCTCAACGTCCGCGGGACAAACTTCGGGGCAATTTATGTTTCCGCGGTGGTCTCTCGAGCTGTGGGGAGGGAGGGAGGGAAGGGAGCGCTAATGGATGCTCTTTCTCCGTCGCGATCTCCTCTTTTGATCTGTGACCACGAGCCGTTCCTATTGGCCGTTTCCCTTGTGACGTCGGGGGACTGCGGTTGTCCTGTGTATCAAGCGCCGGGCTTAGTTTCCGTATCTTACAAGAGACCGGAGATCGCGGGGTTTCTTCTATGCTGCAAGGAGAGGGAGAAGCCAAGAAGAGCCGGGCCTGCCTTCTCCTCGCCCCCCCGCCCTCCCGGATCACCGGAGATGGGGACAGCTCTCCGCTAGACTCGCTGTCAAACTGGACGGGGGAAGGGGAAAGCTGTTCCCACCGGCCGAAGTCAGAGTCATGCTGTGAGCAAAGTTGAAGTCTGAACCGAAACTAGACCCCCTCCCTCCCTTTTACAAGCGAGATCCGATCCAAAAGAACACGTGAGTCTGCCGCACATTGGAGGAGGAGGGGGAGACTTCAGACTTGCCCAAGGGCAACGGGGACACTGTGGTCTGGATGGTCCCGAGTGCAGGCGGTTCGTGGGAAGGTGGTATCGAGTGGCAAGAGAAGATTGCTAGCAGTTGACAGAAGCGGAAGGGGACAGCGAGCGTTTCTAGTGCAGTTTTTTGGCGGCGGGGGTGGTGGTGGACTAATCGATAACTTAGTTCTTGAATTATGCTTAGGGTTTTCCATCTCTTTTTTTCATTATGTATTGGAGGTAAAGAATTGGCAACGAGTAGGGGAATCAGAAGTGCAGAATTTAATGTTGACTTTGAGGTGAGAGGTGTCATAATCTTTTAGCCTAAACTGGTCCAGTCATGTGTTGCAACTTCATCTTTAAATCAGGAAGGAGTTTCTCCCTTAGAGGGATTTAAAGCAGTAATGGCAGTGCTCCAAGGATTGTTTCTGGTCAATAGAGGATGCAGATGTGTGCATTTGGCATCAGTCTTGTATTAAATTAATGTAGAAATGTGCATATGCCCAGAAGACCTGCCTAGAGGTTTTCTTTCCCTTAACCCATTCCCAGAGATTACTAGTCAGCCTCCAATCATAATGCCCTCCCTTGATCTTTTGTTTTTTTCTGGGAGCAGCGTTTGTGCAGATAGCGGTTTTGTGTTTTCAGGGGCAGCTATAAACAGGTGAATTTTTGATATGTAATCTCCATTTCTCCCTGGACCCTTTTTTCCCCTCCCCTTTTCAACTTCTTTGGTCCATGGGGGGAGGGGGGGATTGGAAATATAACCTGGACTCACTGTACAGTAGGAAAAGTGGCTAGGAGACTCCCTATGTTTTGACAACCCTGAAGTTAGGGAGGGCAGAGCATGGTAGAAACGTTGCAGTAATTCTGTCCTAGAATTAGGCAGAGATGGATTCTTCAGTACCTGGCTGAATGAAAGATTGCTGGAAATCCTCCATGTATTTTCCTGAGCTGCATGGAAAAAGATGCAAATGAAATTAGTATGTCAAGATAAAATAGCTACTGTTGGAGAAAGGCCAGGGTTAGCATCTGACCCATTCTGGAAAAAAAAGGCAAAACAATCTTGAAAGGCTCTAATGTAGGATTTGGGACTGATTACTCCAAGAGAAGAGTACCAGCGCATTAAGAACCAATTGCTGATCATGGCAGAAGCTCAGGGTTTCAGGAGGGAGACTCCAGGGAAACCAGCTTAGCAGGCTGACTGGACTGGGCAATTTCCTAGTCAGCTGTTTAGGCTGGAAGAAACTATGAAATCTTGGGATTTGACAGGTGCTCTGAAGTACTGAGCTGCAGATAAGGACTACACAAACGAATGAAGCTGGGCCTCCTGGGTGGAAAGGTAAGAGGCAAGTAGCGAGGGTTAACGAGTACATACTCATGGACTTGCTGCCATTCAGCACTAAGTCTGCACTAAGTTGCCAGAGGGTTTTTTTTTTTAAGTTTAAAATATGTTTGCCAATCCCTACGGTTTTAAGGTATGGTATGCAGCATTATTCATTCCATTTTGCAGTATACACAGAGAGGGGTTTATTCAAGGCTACTAACTGTGCAAGGCTTTGAACCAAATCATCATGCTTATCTTGTAAATTCCTATGAGTTCCAATCTGCTCCAAAAAAAAAAAAAAAATGGCAATAGTGTCCCCAGAATTGGTGGTTAGAGGTCCTGATGTCATCAATAAGAATTCTAGGGGAAGAGGAAATTTTTTAGAGGTGCATTGGAAAAGCAGATTATTTTATAGGCAGTATTGTATATGCACTGCTGTCATTTTTTAACAAATCAAAATGATGTGCCCCTCACCCCCAGTGCAGGATTCATACCATGCAAGTTAAGCCAGTGTGCATATTGGTTTATTTTGTACAGTATATTCTGTTCCAGGGACAGAGCATAGAACTTTACAAGTGTTTTTTCTTAACAGCTAGAAACGAGATAGTTTGAAATGGTCGTTTATTGGGTTAGTACCAAATACACATGAAGTATTTAATGCTTACATCAGGTGCCATAAACATGGATGCTATTGACAAAATCCATGTACTGCACCAGTCCTCTACTTCCAATGTTCAGGATGACAGCTCCCCAGCCTGTAAGCCAAGTACTATAGTATACAGTAGTGACTTGTAGTTTCAACATATCCAGATGGCATCAAATTGGAGAAAGTTACCCTAGAGTGAGAGCTGAATCTGATGCCAGTATTGGTAAAAATGTTGACAAATAAATGAAACCACAGTAGGAAAATAAGCTTATGGAGTGCTCCGTTATGGCTGTCTTACATATTTATCTGGGAGTATCTCTCTCTGAGCTCTGTAGGGTTGGTTTGGTTCTGAGTAGGCACTCATGAAATTGTACTGCAGAATTATATCTTGCGCTAAGCCCTTTTTCTTGGTAGAACCAAACACACACATACCCACGCGCACCCTTCACTGGGTTTCCCAATCACAAATGCATGTGGACGACATCTGTTTTCTTTGAACCTCTGCCAAATACTTACCCAGATAGACACCCATACATATACCCATACCCATATAATATACATAATACTACTTTTGCTGAGTTCTTACCACCTACCTTTGCTTCTATTAATCTTTCTGGTATTTCAGCTTCATCATAATGTTGTAGACATCAGGGCTATGTTGTCATACTCTGATATGGCAGAAGAGAACAGCAGCAGTGAATTTAAAATATCTTTGGAAATCGTGATGTGGATACCTTTAGAATATAGTGATCCATCTTAGACAAGCAAACTCTTTTTCTGCGTGAAGGACTTAGCAAACTAAATTAAATTTCAAACAGGTCTTCATTTCTTTATATTTTCCTTCTTTCTTTTGGTTCTTTTGTAGGCTTCTCTCTCCCCCATTTAATTTTGGGGGGGGTCAGATTCTCTTCTCTCTTGGTTTCTTTCTCTCTTCTGAGGGGGACTCCCACAGACCAGTTGCTACTAGGGAAGTAATGTGTTTATTTATTGGCAGAAGAAGGGACTTCAGAGTACATCAGCTCTTTCAGTGAAAAATCAACAGCGAAAACTAAATTTGGAAGCTACCAAAATACTTCCTCAAATCCCTCCTTAATGAAAATCAGTCCATTAAAAAGGAGTAAAAATCAATCCTTGTACTATTCTCCTTATTGTACAGAAAGTGACCCACACCCATTTGCATGTTAAAAATAACCCTTGGGAATGTAAACTTCATATTCCAACCAGGAGATGACATTGGTGGCACAGACGTTTGCCTGTGAATTTGGCTCTTGTTTTCCCTCACAAGGTTTTTGGAAGGACTATGTGGGTAATGTTTGCCAGTCACTTTAGATGCTGGGAAGCGCTACAGTAGAAATGACGCTAGGCATGAAATACTTTTTCAGTGCTTCATTCTAGAGTGACCAAAGCCAGCTTCCCATGGAGATGGTAAACCTGCATTTGGGTTGTATTTCTGGCTGCAGGCAAGAAGCTTGCTTGCATGAATGACATCCTGTTCCATGCAAATGTACTACTGTGAGGAAAATTAGTAGGTTTGGCTAAGGTTGAGGCTAGACTCTTCCCTGACGTGCTAGCTTTCTGTATGGAATGGAATTTTTGCATGGAGGGAAAATAATTCATGCAGACCTTCAATTGTTTATTTATCCACATACACACACACAGAGAGAAAGAAACCTTTCTAATAGAGGATACTATTCCAAATACTTTCCCAAAGTATTTGCTCCCATCAATACATTTTTAAAATCCTTGTTGGAGAGGTCTTTTCTTCATGGTTACAGATTTAAACTATAAGAAGTGCAAGGGAAGGACAGTGGAGTGAAATCCCTTTGATGATTCCAGGACAAAGGGTTAAATTCTAAGCAAGCATTTAAATCTTTAGGGACTGGGTTGCTTTTTCTTGCTGAGTCTTGCCTGGAGAATAAATCAGCTGACCCAGCAGCTCTTGTTCATCTGTCTGGGGCAAAAGCTGCATGTCACACTCCTGGGACAACAGCTAGTCGGAGCTCAGCATTTGGGGGAGAGGGGATGGTGAATACATTCTCCTTGTGTTCTGCTTTTCATCTCAGCTCTACCAATAATGGTTGGTTCATCTGATATCTTCTGAAAGACTTCTTTATAGCATTAGGTTCTTCCCCTCCCTTCCTTTGCTTTCTGGATAAGCCCAATATTGGCATGACTCAGCAGTGCTATAGAGAACAACTCTGCTGACGTTTGTCTGTGTTTGGGCTGCAAGCTAAGGAGCTACTCATGGAAGGTCAAGCGGGGACACAGATGGCATCCAACCATTGTTTTCCTCCTCAACTCAGTGTTGCCTCTTCCACAATCTCTTGATGGGGAGGAGTTTTGAAAGGGCTTTGGGTGGCACTCCCCACCCTTTCATGCTGGCGATCAGCACACAGAACAGCATCTGTTCCTTCTTTCTTTTGCTTCTCTTCTTAAAACAGACAACAATGTAAGGTGTGTATAGGAATTCCAAGGTAGAATCTGTTGGGGTAAGGGGCAGTCCTGCTATTTCTGAGCTGCTTTCACCCTGCCTAAAAATCAGGATTTCCTCCCTTGCAGCCTCTTAGAACAAGCACATGGGTGCTGCTGTGCGATGGTAAATAATATAGAATTATTCTACATAGATCCGTCCCGTATAAAAACACTGTGAGATTCACTGTCAGATAAGTAGCATTCATTCATGCATTAGATCTATATCACACCTTTCCTCAGGAGCTCAGGATATTATGTTTAATACACCCTCCTTCAACTGTGTCTCTATAACAATAACAACCTGTGAGATTTTGGGCCAATGACTGTCTTCAGCCCAAAGGAACCTTGTCATCGCTCATGGATGTGTGTGGATCTTGAAGATTGATTTTCCTGATTTTAAGATTACACAATACTTGTTTTCCTGGAAAGTGCTACAGAAGCAATATCTGCTATAAGGAACTTATACCTTAGAGAAGTTGTTGGACTGCAACTCCTACCAGCTCCACCTTACCTAGGCAATGGTTGTGGTGATGGGAATTCATCAAAAATATTGAGGCTTCAGATCCCTATCCCTGTCCTTGAAATCCAGTGACACATTGGATATTTTCCACCTCAGCATTGTATGTTCCCTCCACTATATTTTATAACTGTGGTGTCCATGTTTCTTTTAGCATTTTTGGTGCTTTTGTTATCACATGACATTTTAAAAGCTAATTAGGAAAGCTACCAATGAACCACTTGTGACTGGCTTCCTTCTTGTTCTTTCAGAACGTCCCTCTTGACATCTAGTGAGTAGACATTAATTTTCCATTCAAACCATTTTCTGGACTTGGGGTAGGATGACCATGACGTTGTGTGTCTCTGTCCTTGAGAAGCTAGGCAAGGCAGCAGGACATTCAGGTGATCACCTAGGCTAGACCTCCTCTATGGTGCTAAAGCATTATGTGAAAGCCTCATTGCCAAAGCCATGATGGGCAGCAAAGGACAGCTTCTCATAGATTTAGCTATATGTCCTCTTGTATTAAACCTATGCCTTAAATTTCTTCTGGCTATTTCTGACTCCCTTTTTGCACTTCGTATAGCATCGTTTAATCTGAAAGGAAATAATTTTGGCTTCATTGAGACCGTTGTTGCCTTGTTGCTAATGGCTTTATTTTTTTCCTCCCTAGTAATTTTTGCCATAGTATGAGAAACAGGCTATGTTTCCCCTTCCCCTTTCCCAGCAGTGCTGATGAGGATTTTCTCAGAAAGGGAGAGTTTAGTGATGATTCTCCTTGTGTTCCTGCAGATTGAAGTTCCCAACCACGTGCTAATCATATGTTTGATGGGCTGGTAGAACCTTGCATACCTAAGAACCTGATCCTGCTGTGGGAAGGGCACATGAGGAGAGAGTTATCCTCACACGCACCTTTCCCCAGCCCAGTTGGGGCACTGACAGAGGTGATGGTAGTGGACGTGCAGGGAGCAACCCATAGCAAACTATAGGAAAAAGCCTTTGAGGGATGGCCGCAATTCAGTTTGCCATTTGTAGGAAATGCATTGCTGCAGGCACCCAGGTTCCCTTTGTACCTTGGCCAGCTAGGGAAAGCCTAAGAAGGAACTCCATTATCTTATCAAGGCTGTGGGTTTTGCTCTGCTTATCTGCTGCTCCTAGATTGTGAAGGCATTTCACTCTTAATAGTGGCATTCTTTTAAGATGTGCAATTTGTATTTATGTGTTCAAAAGAACACATAAATACAAATAAATAAATACAATAAATTGATGCAAATCAATTGCTGCTCCCTGTTCCTCTGTTCCCTGTTGAGTCAAGATAAGATTGTACTTTCTGGGCAATGATAAATTGTAGGAACAGGGTTCCTCATGGTTGCCACAAAGGGAATCCTGGAATACTTATGAATCCTTCCATGCTATGATATCATTGTCTTGACATTATATTAAGTGGATTCAGGTAAAGATCTATATATTAGAGACCTGCCAATTCCGCTGGTCATGGAATGGTGGCTTCATCTGAATGCTTCACTTTCCTTTTATATACAATTTTATTTAAAAAATTAAGAAAGAAGATAAAAACTAATAGAAACTAATATAGAGTAAGAAAAAGAAAAAAAGAGCTAAAAGTGTAAAAGCCAAGAAAGAAAAAGATACAAAGAAGTACCTTCCAATCTTCTGTCCAGCAGTTATAAGTACAATTATAAATTTACCTCTTGCTCTATGGTTACAACATAATTCTATTTTTCTATAGTCTTTCTAAAACTCAAAACCATATATCATACATTCATTTTTTTCTGTTTCATGCAAAAAGTCTATAAGGGGTTTCCAGTCGACCAAAAGCTTCACTTTTCAAAGATCTTTCAGTCCCATTTAAGGAATTGCAGCAAACCCCCACTCACACTCTTGTGGCCTCACAGTATTTTATCACAGATTTTTATTCCCCAATAATCCAACCACAGCTCTATGCTTACAGGTTTTGTCTGCCCGTTCAAGAAAGTAAATTGCCCCAGTTCTTAGCAGCTTAGGGAACTAAGACGGGAAAGAGGTGACTTTGGCTCACGACCAGCCATTCTGAGTTCTTTGGCAGCTGTAAAATGAAAAGAATGAAGCCTCTTATAGCCCATGAAGGGCTTTTTTCTTTTTAATGGACTACGCTTTCATAGAATTGGAAGGTGCCTTTTGAGCTAGATTGACATTTTTCCTCAAGCTGTGGGTGCACGGGTGGATTCAGAGAAAAGGCCAGGGTTTAAATGGCAAAGGCAAAAATTGTAACATTCAGCTAGAGCAGAGATCAGCAGTCCAGGGATCATGAGCATCACTAACCCCGTGGATACCTTCCTTGCCCACCAATAAAAGGATTTTGTTAAAATGGAAAACCAGCATACTGTAATACAAGCAACCACAAGTGTCTGGCACCATTTTTTTTTCAAGAATGCCACTGAACTTCATGTAAACCCCATAAGTATTCTTGGGAAATTAAAAACAGCAAGTGGCTGTGGCCCTGGGCTTTCTCTGAAAGCGTGCCCAGGAGAAAGGAACAATTGCTAAGCAGTGGGAATCTGTAAGGAGCTTCTTGAGGCTTTAGAGAAGGTGATGACAGGAAGGACATTTCCTTTGGGAAAATGGGCACGGTAACCGTTTTGTGAATGTGGAAGCCTCCCTGTGCTCGTCATTTTGATAGGACACACACAACATGCTCTTGAAAATCCAGATGTGTCCACCCTATTGGAATTTAAATTATGGGTAGAATATAATTGAACTTAAGGACCATGTTGCCTTTTCCCAAAACCCTGGTGGACTAGATAATATAAGGGGACAGGACTTTGAGGAGGGAGGGGTCACCCACTAACATTAAAGTTCTTGCTGTCATCTGGTGCTCCTTTTCTGCATATTTTTCAGCAAGAAGACAGCCACATTTTCCATGAAGGACGAGGCTGTGATGATTGCCATGCCTTTTCCTTCGCAGAACCCCTGCTCCCTCCAACATCTAAGGACATTGGTAGTTGCAGATGTCCAATAGGGAATTCTCACAAGCTTGGATAGTGCTTCAGATGAATGACATTTTGATGCTCCAGACAGAGTGATGGCTTTGGGTGTGAGTGACGGTAGGAAGGGGCAGATGACTTGAATGTGGACAACAGCTGGAGGAGAGAGCTGACAGGCCACAGGTTCCCCACACCTGGCTTAAATTATATATAAACTAAGCAGGCATTGGTGGTAAAATGTTTCTGAGTAGGGTATTGCTTTCTGATGGATTGAGTTCACACAGCTAATTTATGGTGCATTATATTGTATGAACCCGGTCTGGGTGATTGATTAGTTTGTGGATTAGCATGTGTGAATGCAGTCATTATTTGAGGGTTGCCTAAACATGACATAAGCCATGGAAGGAGACCAGTACTTTATTCTGTAACAAAAAGTTGTGATCCTGGACTTTCCATTGGGGGAGGGGCAAACAAGTCAAGATGGCAGCCGCAAACATGCAACTGAAACCCCACCCCTTTTGTACATGCAAAAAAGGGGCAGGGCTTCCATCGTGCGGTCATGGCCACCATCTTACCTTTTGCTCCCTCTCCTCCCATCACCACCACTGATCTCTAGTTATTCCTTCACCACAAGAGCAAGCCAGCATTCTGTTGCCACAAAACAGAGTCTGTTCTCGCTGAACTGGTTCAGGACATGCTTTCTATGTAGCGAGGGAGTTTTCTTAAATTTTTCTTTTGTGCTTCTGCAAACCTAAGTCTGCTTATACCCTCCATTTGCTCATGAATGGTTTGCTTTAATTACCAACACTCCAAGATACTTTTTCTTTGCTCTTATGTGAAGTGGGAGGCTTTTGTCCTACTTTTGTTTTCTGGTTTGCATAAAGCAGGAAGGCTGTGAAGAAAACAACGCCTGCGTGTAAGAGAAAGAGGGAAGTTCTGCTATGTCAACAGCTCTTGTTTCATCACTGCAGATATCACTGGGATAGCTGGTCCTGCAGCATTCTGGCCCCAAATTCCATCATGTGCCATTTTATAAGAAATAAAACCCTCAGAAGGTTGTCAGAAGAGACAAGGTTAGGCAGATTGGAGCAAGCATGATTCCTAAGAAGGGTGTCCACCAGGAAACCATGTTCATCTGTGTTACAGAAGGCCTCAGGTTGCACACCTTTTAGATTTCTCCCCAGAAATGAAGAGTGGCCATGCAGAAGCACAGTTCTTGTGACAAAGGTACCATTAACAAGAGTGATGGTGGTGAGGAGGCAGCCTTCATTTCATTAACTGGGATCCAAGAGAGATTGTTCAGAATTGGCCTTGCCTTGTACTGCATCCTGCCCCCCACCAACAAACTTCTCTCTCACTTGGTAGAGTGCATTTTGCTGGGATCACGGTCATGGATCCTGTGGCATTGTCCACACATTATGGCTGGCATCTGCCCAGATTCTTGCAACCTAAAATAAATCATAGCATCTTGCTACTTTAACATGTTGCCAAAATTTTAGGTGGACCCAAAGTACTTCTAATTCCTCTTTTTTAAGGTAGAGAATATGGCCAAGGCTGTGTAATAAATCTGTCACTGAATTACTTGGAAAAGGAAGGGATCTAGCCCGCCTGAACTCAAGAAGGCTGGTCCCAGTGGCCTCCATAGAACCACATCTTTCAGCTCATTTGTGCCATTATGAGTGGGATATGGAGACAATTGACTGTGTATGAGGTTTGTCTTCTCTGAGTTGGACTGTAAACGCTGAATGCAAGTGGCTGTGTGTGGCAGGTTGTCCCCAGCACTAAAAATAAAACCCACAGTTTGCAGTGCCACGTATCACTGTGCTTAATTGCTGTCTCAGCATTGCACACATGTTCTACATAGTGCTTGCCAACTTGGGGGCAGTCTAGGACTGAGAATATCCTGTGAGAGAGAGAGGCGGAGGGAAACCATGCTGGCCTTCCTGGTGTTAGAACTTCGCCATCTGCTGGTGTAGAAATTTTGTCAGTATGCCCCAAAAGAGATTTTAAGCCAGCCGTTATTAGAAAACTAGGGGGACTGGATCCCCAGCCACTCCTGCGATCCATTCTTATTTCACTGCAAAAAGATTTGCTACCGCAGCACAGGCTTAGCATTTCTCTTGGTAGTGGTACAGTATTAGTTCAAGCTTTCTACCCAATCTCTTGATCAGAGGCTGCCATTTCAAATTTAATTCCTCCCTCAGCCTTTCTTTATCCCAAATTGGGCTAATGATCAGTGCTGATGGCAGACTGATTCATGTATTTCATCAGTACCCTGTTGATCTTCCACAAGCTCAAGGCAGCACATGAGGAGGAGGGGGTCTCTTTAACTTCATGCTAACAACTCAGTGAGGTAGCCTAATAAATGACCCAGAGTCACCTAGTAAGGCCCAAGTGGAAAGAGCACTGAACTTGGGTCTCCCCCAACTCCAGTTCACCACCATAATCAGTCCACCACCTTCTCCGTCCTTTAATCCCAAATGAGTCTTGGGTTGCATAAGACTATATTAGCATTAAGCAGTGTTGAGAGTCCTCCTGGTTGCAGAAGGAGGCCTCCGAAAGTGGCTTATAAATTAAAATGCTTAATGTGGCACAAAGAAAAAAAAGAGTGCATAGGAAGTAGATTTGCTCATTGTATTTATATAAATTCATTTCCATTACATTGAAATGTACCTCACGTTAAACTGTTTTTGTCCCAGCCCTGTCTACTTTTTGATATGCGCTATCAAGTGTAGCCCTCAACCCTCCAAAAGTTGAACATCCCTATTCTATGCTAACCAATATGATCTAACAGTGTGAATAATACCCACTTTCTTGATGTCCCACTGATAAAAATTTGGGCAAATCGCCCTACGTATGGGGCTCTTTTTAGTTAAGTCAACATTGGTTTGTTTTGCATACAGTATGTGCTGGCTCAGAATTTCCCCAGTTTGCAATATAAACAGACAAGCTGTACACTGGCTGGCAGTCTGAGCATTACAAAGGACAACTAGTGGGTATACAAACATATTCTATGCACAAATGGATGATTGTGGACGCACGTTCCTTGTGTTGTCCAAATTCCTCATCAAGATCACAGAAACTTAGTTGATAGCAGAATCTTACTGGGTGCAGCACTGACTGGAGAATCTGTGAGGCATTACCATTTTACCATGCTTAGTCTTAGTTTTCAAGCCATAAAAGGATGCTTAAATGAATGTATATGGGGTTTTTAAAAAAGAGCCCACCCAAGTATGGGAGAGCAACTTATATCACTATTAGTACTATTGGTGGTATCAATGACTGCCTTTAATGCTTCAAAGGTAGATAGAAGCAGGTCTTGTCCTATTCAGATGAATCCTATAACCTCTGCCATATTCAAATGTATTCTTCAGGGACAAATTATAGGTTACACAGGATTTGTGTTCAAGTATTACTATTAGAATTTTGCCCTTCTACTTTTTCTGCACATAAGAGGTCAGCAGAACACAGCAAGAAGAAATAATTTCTCCTCTTCAAATGGTATAAAATGAGTGCCTGGACAAGTTGACAATGAATGCTGGTTTATATAAGCCTAGCTGCCAAATGTTGATGTCAGTCTACGTAATTTGCAGTTCTACAGCATTCCTGGTAAGCTTTCTAGATGTGAAACCTGTCTGATCCTGGATGGCAACTTTTGAATTGCAATTACGGATAAGCTTGGATGATTTGGGCTTATTTCCACATTCTGGCTGCTGTTTGTTCTCTCCTGTAGGCAGAATAAGCCTGTGCTCCTTTCTTCCATGATGGGGAATACTTGAGAAAAAAAGGGAAGGTTGGAAAGTGATTGATCAATTGGATTTGTATAGCGCCGAATGCTGGAAAGTAAATATTTGCATGGCAGAAGATGATCCAGCTCAGGAGCCAAAAGAGTGAGAGAAGCACTTTCCAAGAGAGGAATACAAGCAATGATGCTTTCTTCAATGACTGTTTTAGTGATTGGCCAGCTGGCTGGAGATTGTTGCAGTTGTAGTGCATCCCATCTGACCGGTGCTAAATTGGAGGAGGTTGCTCTAGCATCTGAGGACTACCCAGGCACTGAGAGTTTGTCTCTCTCTTTAAAATGTCAAAATATTTCACCAACATTTTGCTGTGATAGAGAAACCCAACTCCTGCCTGTGTGTGTTAGATGTATAAGACCCAACTCAAAAGGAAGAGATTTGGAGGGAGGAGAAGAAAGAGAAAACGAACAAGGGCCAGTTGGCTTTATAAATGGTTTTTATCAGGGCTTAGCAAGGCAATTCTTCTCTGTTTCATGAATGGGGCTAGGTTTTTCCTTCTTTTCTTAGAAGGCACAAGAAGCTGCCTCCCCACAGTAACCAGGTTGATGGTGGAAGCTAAAGTATTTTTTTAAATTATTATTATTATTATTATTATTATTATTATTATTATTATTATTTCATCTCTCTAGCTAATTGAACTGTATTTAAACAAGCTTGTACTTGGTGAGGAAGTTCTGTTGCGGAACAAATGCAATCATTATCAAAGCCATTTGGGAAAACAGACTGAGGAGTTTATTTTCAATATGGGGCAAAAACTAAAATGAGCAGGACAGACTAAACAAAGCTGGCATTCATAAAAACAGTGACCTCTGGTTTCTTCAGCAGCAAAGGGAGTGTGTACATTGGGGGATGCATCACGTTGGAAACTAAAGTACTGAAGATGAAAAGGTGTTTCGAAGGTATTGGGCTGCGATGCTTTCTTAAGGTGAGCACTATTCTCAGGAAACTTGGGGTAGAAAAGGGAAGTCTCAGAATTATCAAATATCGACATGCTGTGAGATCCACCCCAAATGCATGCCTCTGTTAGCCTAAAGGCAGAGCTAGCCCTGCCATGGAGCAGGGGGAGGTCATTTGCTTTTGGGCAGCCCTGTAAGATGCTAGAATCAGTAACTGATGCTAAAAGCTTCTTCAACTGGTGACGAGAGATGGGGTGGTGATGGCCACAGCCTCTGTTGTTCAGCTTAACTGCTTGCCTCTACCACTCAAAAGCTCTAGTCCACACCTGGTTAGCCTTCATCAACCAGTGCGATGACGAGAGAAGCAGCACAGGTAAGAAACCCAAGATAAGAGGAACATGTTTAGAAGTGGAGTTGGGGGGCAGGCCATCTGGTGGGTCATCAGAGTTCCACCTATATCACGCAGAGAAGTATGGTTGCACTATTGCAAATGCAAAAGTTTCTTTTAAAATTAAACTGAAACCTCAGAATCTCAGAAAACCCACATTCAGTATCAGTGCAAGTAACTGCCTAAAGCTGGCCATATACTAGCCACCTTTCCTCCAATCCTTCATGTATTCCAAAATTCCTTAGTATTGTGTCACTGTCCCTTTGTTGCAAGTGACACAGAAATTTCAAAGAGAGTAAATTGCCTCGCTCAGGAAATAATGTGACCAGGATTAAAAGAAACTTAAACACTGATCCCCTGCACTGAGTAGTTAAGCCTCTTAAGGTCAAGAGTTGGAGATACATAAGGAGAAAATATTACAGTCCCACTGGGTCTTAAAGGGGGCACAAAGCAGTAATAGGGCAATGATGCTTAGTTGAAGTAGTTCACTTGGAGTTGCTGCAATCTCAATTTTTAGAGTTTTATCACAATAGAGTTGGGTGACTTCATCATTAATGTCAAAAACATTGATATTAACAGACCATAATGGCATTGGGCAGGGAGATTAAAGATCTTTACATCCTCCAAGGAGTTGTAAGAAGCCAAGTTACTAGTCCTTGTGGATGCAAATACCTTAAAGTATTCTAGTCCCTCAGAGACTAATAACCTTTAGCACAGAATGCATAAGTAGCAAATTCCACAAGTTGTCACCATTCCTTCTTCTTTTCCCCATGAACCAAGACCAGAAGAGAAAAAAAAGGCGTATCAAAGATAGAATTTCAGTTATTTCTAAGCATAGTCATACATTCTTTGCTTTGGTTAGGGCCAAATATAGGTACCATCTCTTTGAGCATGAAAAGGAACTTCTGCTATGGAGGCACCTGCCTATGTACTCAACTTCTTCATCCTTTGCCTGCTGTTTCTGGCACCTCAGAACATCTGCAAATAGTTCCAGGTTCAGGTAGGAAGGGGAGGGTGCACCAAAGGTGGAACCAAAAATACGCAGAAATCATTTTGAATACTGTTCTGCCATTAAGAGAAAGAAATTTAGTTCTCATGTTTGCTGGAAGTGGCATTGTAATTCTCAGGAATGGCTGTGTTGGCTGGGGAATTCTGGGAGTTGGTCCACATAAGGATGACATTCAGGTTGGGCATGAGTTCATTATGAGAAGAGCAAGGAACATATACACTAAAGTTGGCTTTCCATTAACCAAACCTCTTTTTGTTGCAGGATGGGCCAATGGCGGCCACACAAAGCCAAAAGTACCTCCTGGTCTTTGACTTTGATGAGACCATTGTAAATGAGAATAGTGATGATTCTGTCATCCAGGCTGCTCCTGAGAAAAAACTTCCAGATTCCATACGCCAAACCTTCCAGGAAGGTTTCTACAATGAGTACATGCAGCAGGTTTTGAAATATCTGGGAGATCAAGGGGTAAAGATGGCTGACTTCAAAGCAGTCTATGAAAAGATTCCCTTGTCTCCTGGCATGCAGGAACTCCTCCAGTTTCTCTCTAAGCAACAGAACCACTTTGAGATTATCCTCATCTCTGACGCCAACATGTTCGGCATTGAATGTTCATTGAAGGCTGCTGGGGCTTACTCCCTCTTCCGTAAAATCTTCAGTAACCCTTCTAGTTTTGACAAGAGGGGCTACTTCACCCTGGGCCCTTATCATTCACATAATTGCCCCCGGTGCCCTTCAAATATGTGCAAACAGAAGATCCTGACTGAATATCTGGAAGAAAGGGCTCAGGAGGGAACCAAATTTGAGAGAATCTTCTATGTGGGAGATGGAGCCAACGACTTCTGCCCTTCCATGGCAATGAAGTCCAGCGATGTTGCCTTCCCAAGGAAAGGCTACCCCATGCATCAGCTCATCCAGGAGATGGAGAAAAACCAACCTGGGGCCTACCAAGCTACTGTAGTCCCTTGGGATTCTGCCATAGAGGTTTGTTCCTACCTTCAAGAAATTCTCAAGAAAAAGTGCTGAGGGAAAGAACTTGGCAGAAGCAGCAGCTCTTCTTGACTTACCTGGCATACAGTGTAGAAAGATCTGTGACTAACCTTGCACTGTCTCATGCGTGGCTTCTGCTCTGGGTTTTTTTTCCCTCTCTCTCTCTCTCTCATTGTGCACAGTCTGTCTCTGGATCTTCCCTTCTTTTGATCTTGAGATAAGGGCTCTCTATGCAGTTTGGCAGTCCATTCCAGGAAGGGTGGGTGGGTGCCTACCATCTCGTATGTTTTGCTTGCCTATGAAGACAATGCTCTTGCATTTCTTAAAATTGCTTATCCACTTTGGGGATACAGAAAAGGCTTCTCTCTGCTACCAAAGCACTAAAAAGCAGTCATGGGTCCTGTCTCATTGAATACTCTACTGTAGATCTAAATGGGGCAGGATGATGTGTCTGCTAGGTCAGGTTTCATTTAAACTATGATTTACTGACTCAGGTTCAGCTGAGTTCATATACTGTTAAGCCATAAACCATGGTTCACAAACCACAGTGGCTGGATTCACATGCATTAAGTCAAAAGCAAAGCAAGCACATGATTTAATGTATTGTGTAAACTAAGCCATTATCTATGTTTCTGAAAAGTATGTCCAAAAGTAAAAAGAAAAAAATGCTAAAAGGTAATTTAGATGTAGCATAGTTGTTGTGCAGAACACAATCATCTGTTGACCTCAATGTACTGTTTTCCTTAAGGGCCCACTTTATTGCTGAGATGAATGTCCTAGGCTAGCCTTCCCTAACCTGGTGCTGTCAGATGTTTGACTTCCAGAATTCTCAGCCAATGTAGCCAATCACTAGGAATTTCAAGAGCTGAAGCTGGGCTGGACATTGCCGTTCCAGATTGGGCAGGGTGACTTTAACCAAGTACACTGTAAGAGAAAACACTCTTGCTATAGCAGCATGTTTATCTCTCCCCTAGCAGAGACTCTCAGGAAGCATTTTTCCTCCTCCAAAAGAAGCTGCTATCTAAACAAGGCAGGGCCTGTTTGGGGTATAAAAAGGCCATAGACACAAGAGAACAAGCAAAGTACTCTGGGTATTTTGGATGTGTAGGAAACATGTTAGAAACAGCTGTTGCTGATGATAATCCATGTAGAGCATAGCCTTCCAGATGTTGCTAAGCTACAATTCCCTGCATCCCTTACCACTGGCCTTGTTGGCTGGGGTTGCTTGGAGTTTTATTTCAGCAGTAACTGGATAACCACAATTCCTTCCCCCAACTTTAGAAGTGTAGAAAGTAGATTACAAGGTATGAAAATATCTACTATTAATGTATGTACATTCCCCATTCATCCAAGGTCATCCTTCCTGTAATTTCAGCTCTAACTTTGGAGTTTTTTTCTCTCCATTCTATTCAAATAATGCTGCATATACTCCCCCAAAAATTGGAGGCCGGGGGACAGAGACAAAGGGTCTTATGGAGAAAGTAATTTGCAGACTTCCCAGCTTGTTAGCAATATGTCCAGGCTGAGTGAACTCCCCCCCATCCCCCGGTGTATCATAGACAACATTTTTAAAACATAAAAGATCCCATCTTTTTTATCAGCTTATTCATGCATGGCTTCCTCAAAATTATTTGGGGAGTTTGATAAGAATAAATATGGTCACTGCTAAATATTTCTAAACTGCACACATTTCATGTTTTGCTCAGGAAAAGGAATTGAATCAATCAATATGAAATTAGTGGCATTAAGGAGCTATGGGGCTGAGGTTAGAAAGAGAAGTTAGTGCAACATTTCATCCAGACAAACTACAGTTTACTCCACCACCACACAACAGATAATGTGCGAAACTGCAACAGTGGATGCTGAATCATAAGATATATAAATTATGCCATTTCTCTGTGCAACACTGGAACAGGTTGCACCTGAATTTATTACTGTAGATACACCTGTATGCCAGAATAATTTCCATTTATTATAATTGAGTATTTGACTCTTCTCTCCCAAGGTGTCATCCCCCAAAACACCAGCATGTACTTCTCCTTGGCTTGAAATGTGCTTGCCACTTCATATTCCAAAGCCAAACCAGCAATCTATGTCTGTCTGCCCATATCTTCTTTTGAAAGGTCTCTTCAAAAAAAAAAAAAAAAACGTTTTTGTAACCCTACTTTGATCTGTATTCTCTGCAATTTTCCCATATTATTTTCTGTTGTTTTCCTCCTTTCTGCTTGTTCTTTTTGGAACTTAAAGCCATGGCAACTTTTTTATAAGCACACACACAAGAAAGATACCTAGCAAATACTTCAAGTTGTCTTTTGTATACTCGGCTGACATAATTGCTTATAAAGTGTATTCAAGTGTCTTTTTCATGGTTCCCATGTTTCTAAAGTCTTGAATGTGTGAAGTCTCTAGTGATGGGAAGGCTTTCTCCTCTTTCCCCTACACTCCTACCGCTGCCTCATGTGTGAGCTGCTATTTTTCTCATAAATTAACTTCACTCTCTCCTTTGATAGGGGAATGGCAGATGGCTGTTCTTCTCAGTTATCCCTCAGCTCTCTTTCCCTTGACGTGGTTTCCTCTTAAGGAAAAATAAAGGGAATTAAAAGGTGGAGAAAAGTTGGCATTTTGAGGGTGCACATAACTACTTATCACATCAAGCCAGGATAGATGCTGGAGTGTTAATAAAATGGGGTGCGATATTCAGACTGAGACTTGGTTTAGGGCAATGTTGTCCAAACTTGGCCACTTTAAGATGAGTGGCTGGCTGGGGAATTCTGGGAGTTGAAGCCCACTCATCTTAAAGTGGCCAAGTTTGGACAACACTGGTTTAGGGGGAGAGAGAGAAATGTCTCTGTTGGCCATCAGGTGCAGCTCTGGTGGAGCTCTCCAGAGTTTGTTGAGACAAACATTCCTGATGGCTGAATGGGAGACAGATGTATCTACACAGTGAAGCACCCTCCTTGGAGAAATGAGTCACATAATTCCAGTGGGAACAAATGGGTGTTTGAAGCTCCCTCTGTTAAGTCATAGAGTGGGAAACCATTTTGTTTCTCCTCAGTCACAAGTCAGGAAGTGCTTTATAGTAAGTCAAGATCACATCACTCTCCTGATGTTCTACACATTTCCCAGCATATAAAGCAACATTTCTTACAAGAAGAATAAAAAAAAGGAGCCAATGGCAGAAGGATAACGTGCTGGTGGTGTGACTTGGTGGGGTTGGGAGGTTTGGGGAACTATCTGAAGCTCAGTAAACGTCATACTCCACTTTTTGTCTGTCTTAACAGCAAATGACAGTGCTTGCCTGGCCTCACCCAGACTAAGCCAGGTTGGGCTTGCTTAACCCTTGGATGGGAAACTACCAGCTCTAGGCTATCTTGGGAAGTCAAAAGACATTTCAGAAGGCAGCGGAGGCCATCCCCTTCCATATTGCTGCCGAGAAATCTCCATAGCTATATCTACAAAGTTATCAGGAGTTGCACTCAACCCAGAGAATTCAATTTTACCTTTTATTTATTTTCTGACTGCCCCCCCACACCTGAAAAACTGCAGGAAATCATGCTGCCATTTCTCAATTGTTTGCTGTTGAAATAGGCGATACAATTTTGGGGTGCAAATAGGATGTTGGCAGGTGGGCCATCGGCTGCTGCTATGGGGTTAAACTACAGAATACCGCCACCTGCTGGCAGATTGAAAAAGCACACACAACCTCCTTCAGTACAGTATATAGCTTGCTTATTTGTTTATTTAGAAAATGTATATGGCTGCCCACAACCTCCTTCAGTGGTTTATTTATTTATTTATTTATTTAGAAAATGTATATGGCTGCCCAACTCTCACACAGTGACTCCGGGTGGCTTACAAAGTAGAATCCCCAATACAGAAACCCATCAACACCCACCCCCTGCGGCAGGATGTTTCTATAGTAGAAAGTTTGTTGCTGGATTCATTCATTCATTTGTGATATTTATCAAACATGGGCTTCTGGCAAGGCAGACCCCATCAGCCTAGGCAATCACTGTTTCTGTAAGGATGGAAGTTAGCACTGAGGGGCTCCTAATTAGCTGCTAGGCAAGCTTTTAGGCTCTGTGGAGCATTGCTGAGCAAGAGGAACCATAAATCCTATGTTTACATTGCAATGGATTTAGGGAAGCTTCCATTGTACTCTTGACACCTCCCCTTCACTAGCTTGACTTTAGCCTAACTTAAGTAAGTCAGGGAAATATTGATGTCCCAGCAACTTAAACCAGGACATGCAAAGAGGTTCTCCATACCCTCCTCAAAGCTTTGGCTGAGTTAAAGTTCTGTCTTCTTTCCTCTTCCATTCTGCCTCATTCAGTGCAAAGGTTCAGCGTAGTTCCCTGGGAACAATCCCTCCGCATCACTTGTCACACCCTCATACCAGCCATTTGAGTGTTTCCGTGTCACATAAATAACAGCCCCTTCTGTAAATGAGAGTTCATCCTCCTTCTGCTGAACGTAAGGATAGACAGTCACAACTGAAAACAAGAGAAGGGAAAAATAGAGCCAGATAATGGAACTAATAAAAAGTCAACTACCTCCATCCTTGAGGTGACCCGAGGGATGGTAGAGAGAGAGAATGCAAGGGAGGGGGTGCAATCAAGTAGATATACACTTATACCATTCGCTGCCAGAGCCAGCCAAGTCCATTGAGGCAAACAGGATAGAACAGCATAGACTGGCTGCTATTAAAAATGCCAGGATGGAAAAGATTGCTTATTTAATTAATATGGGAGATAGTCCAGAAGATCTCTTCCCTGAGCTTCATTGGAGTTAATAGGAGTTTTGAGAAAGCATCATTTCATTCTCAGCTGATGAGCTGAGAAGTATCTTTTAATGTGTAGATTGGGTTTTGTCCTGTGTGCTCCATAATGAACCATTACTGGCAGGGGATAATGTGTCATGGCAACAGAAATGCCTTCCAGGTGTCTTTGGTGTCTTGGCATTTCAACATCTAGGGCTAGGAGGTAGAAATCAAACAGAGCTGAGACAGCTTTCAGCAGTTCTCACATTTTTTACTAAGGTACCTTTCTCCAGATAGGTGTCTGGTGCCCATGGCAATTTCTCTGGGGGTGGTGGAGGTGGCAGAAGGGGAGGCTTCCGCTGACCACAATTAGAGATGTCCAGGGATGGTGGTAGAAGACAAGATGGAAAACCAAGATCTGCAAACAAATATGGTGGCTGCTTCACAAACAAGCAAATCAACTGTCTCATTTGCTTGCTGTTCTGCAGTTGAACATTTATACCAAGCCATGGTTTGCTAAATAAACGATTGGGTTCACATAAGTCAATCAAACAAATCATTTTATAGCCTGATGTAATTTATGAATGCAGTCACTATCTGCTAGCCATACCATTCCCAAGAACACTGGATACCACTCGCTTGCTAAGTGAAGTTTACTGATGGGTTATATATGCCAACCCATTAACACCTTGAGACACATTTTCTTAGTGCTGTGAAAAGCTCTTACCTGGCTCAGGATAAGGCAGAGGAGGAACATCATCCGCTTGAACAGGAGGAGGTGGCAAAAAATCTGTTTCAGGAGGTAGAAGAAAATCATCTGCTTCTGGTGGTGGTGGTGGTGGTGGTGGTGGATCTGATTCAGAAAGTACTTTCATACTTGTGCTGTTCAAAGCTTCTGGGAGACTGCTGTGACATTTAAATAAGGAAAAGTTTCAGATGAACGTTTGGTGAAAAAGCAGGGGAAGAGGAGGAAAAGTAGCCATTTCTGAATGCCCCTTGTGTTAAAATAACAGACTGTAAATCTGGAATGGGATAGCTTCAGCTCCCATAATTCATCATCATTGGCTGTGCTATCTCAGCTGATGAGAACTGGAATCCAACAACATCTAGAAGGACATATTTTGCCCATCTCTGCTGTACATAGAAAAGCACCATACAGGAAACAGTCCAAGCTAGCACATGCCCTCCTATTCTTGCTTAGTGATGCTTTGTTTTTTCCTGCGAGCAATTTGTTACATAAAGGGAAGCATTTAAGGACTATAGTCTTGTCTACAGATCAAAGTAGATAGATTTCTATTCATTTAATAAAGGCAGAGATAATAGTTTCTGTATAGCACTCCTAAATTGTAATAAAGGCACAATTTAGAAGTGTTATACAGAAACTATTATCTCTCATCTATCTATATCTATATCTATATCTACATCTATATCTATATCTATCATCACCATAATGGGGAATTTGGGAAGTGCTCCAAAATAATGAAATGACAATTGTTCTCATGTGTGGTGCAAAGCTTATCACATGCTTCAGAACAATTCTTTGCTTTTTTCAATATGGAATAACAAAAGATCTTTGACTCTACAAGTTGTCTTAAAGTTCCTGTAACACAAAACCTTACTTTTCAGTTATGTGTAATCACTTTAATAGTAATCACTTTCCCCCTGAGGTTGTTCTTTACATCTCTACTCTGCGCTTGGGGGGTCTTACAAAAGGTACCTCATGGATGGCAAAGATGAAGCTGATGAGAGTTGGCTTTCTGGGATGAATGGTGGCTGTATTGCTTCCAGGACCCAGTGGTTTCTTCTAAAATAAAAGAAAAAAGTAATGTCTGGATTTTCTACACTTACATCAGTGCAACTTTCTCTTAAGAATTGCTTCTCAAAAAGTCTTATTTTAAACAGAAGCTTTAAAGGCTGTTAAAATGATAGTTCCATGTATTAATACCCTAACTGTACAAATTCCAGCCCCCAAAAGCTTTTTTTCTCATTTCTGACATCATCATCACCACCACATCCCATGTGACTTTTCGAGGCCACTTTTTAAAGCATCTCTTCCCCTTTGTCATTTGCAAAAAACTCTTCTCTGCCAGAACCCAAAGACCTGAGAATTCTTGCATTTTGACTGAGTGGTTCATATAACAGAAACAGATGACTCATTTAATAGCCACAGGCAACCACATCAATTCATTCCACTGTCAGAATGAACAACAGAAGCTCTGGCGGTGCCCAGTAGATCATTTTATTATCACGTAAGCTTTCACGGATCACAGTCCACCATTCCATTGACAGCCAGTCTTTCCATGGAATGCTAGATGAGAGATCCCAGGCAGTGAGGAAGACTTTAATGGATCCTGCATCGAGCACTTGACTAGATGACCTCTGAGGTCCTTTCCAACTCTGTGATACTATGATATTATAAAACAGAGTTGCTCAACCTCGGGAGCTTTAAGACGCATGGACTTCAATTCCCAGAATTCCCTAGCCAGCCATGCTGGCTGGGGAATTTTGGGAGTTGAAGTCCACACATCTTAAAGTTCCTGAGGGTGAGAAACACTGTTATAGACAATTCACTGTCTCTAACCTCCCCATTACAGTATACATCTTTCCTTCCCCACCTTCAGTAATGGCTTGCTCAAATCTGTGCTCCATGCATATGATGAAGCAGACCATGATCCTTAAAAACTTATGCGATAGTATATTGTTTAATCTTTGCGATGCAGGAACAACATCCTTCATTGTGTGTGATGTCTGTCACCAGGATGTCATCACAGTTTCTACTGGATGCCTGTGGTTGCAGCACACTGTAACCCACCGATCAGGGCTCCTGTCAATCACATTATTTGCACAATTACATAGCGATGTGTGCCCCACTCGGGTGGTTGCCAGATACACATAGCAGCGAACTACAAGCTGCAGAAGGCTGCGTCTTAGACGAAGGATTTCTTCCTTTTCCAAGGCACTGAGAAGGAAAAGAAGAAGGCCTCTTCTATGAAGCCAGAGCCAACTGCACTTTTTATTAGGATAGTGCAAATCTTCAGGTTCATAGCATTGTACTGAAACAATAAAGTTCCATGCACTATTATAGTAAGCAAAAGCTTAACTAGGCACAACATGAAAGTTCTGTACTTAAAACCAAAAACCACTTACAACATATAATATCTGCTTAGACATCACTATTCTTAAATAAAGTTTTAATTGTGTATGAACAACTAGTCCTCTGAGTAAACAACAGAAGAATAAGAATATCACACCCACCCATCCCCCTGCCTGAGAGACTGGCTACCAGGAAAGGGGCTGATAAGAGAGAATATAACATCAGTATTTCTAACCTTATCATTTTGGGGAGGGGCAGCAAGATCTTAAAGTATGCTATTCTACTTTTGACTAAACATGTTTTTTTTATCCAAAGCATCACTTGACCTGTTGATGCCTATTAAGCATAATTTAAATTATCTTTAAAGTAGTGCCTAATTAATTTTCAAACTACTTTAAATGATTAATCTGAACTATAAGTGGATTAAACTATATAATTCTAATTGAAATAATTTATATATGCTTTGAACTGGTGGGGATAGCAATGTAGCCCAGTCTTTTAAGAAATAGTCTTGACTCTGTCAACAGTGCAGCTGTTCATCAATAAAGAAGATAAGGCACACATTTACATTATATTTGTACATGTTCTCATTTATGTACAGATTTTGAAGGATTTAATTTATATAATTTATAATAATATATTATATTATTATAATTATATTTATATAATTTATATTATATAATTTATAATATAATTTATAATTTAGAATAATTTAGACAGCAATGTAGCTACCCATCTTAGAGGAGTCTGTCCAGATGTTTATCTGCTGGAGACTTCTGCAGCAAGGGTTGAAAATTGTAAGATGGCAGATGGAGCAGCATGATACAAGTCCTGCCCCTGTCACCCACGTGTTCAAAAGGGGCAGGGCTTGCATCATCTTGCTGATGTTAACATCTCCTTGCAGATGTTGCTGGGATCTGCAGAGTTGCTCGCTTCAGATTCCCCTGACTGCTCCCCTTATACTGCTTTGTCTTTAAACTGGATATTATAATTTTTTAAATAGAACACATCCTCAAATAGATGATTGTCCTCTGCAAGTAGGATAGGTGGTCACAGTAGCCCTAACACAGTGGTGGTTTCTTTGCTTGCTCCTGCTATTAACTGATCCATTCTCACCCAAGGTTTCCAGATGACTGCCCAGCCAAGGATTTGATTGATCGCCGGGACAGGGTCCCCGTTCTGGCCAGCTGTGCGCTTTGACCCTAAAGAGAGAGATTAGAAGTACAAGATGAAAAGTCTGCAAGAACAAGTCAGCGCAGCACACAGTCATCTTCCAAAGCAATAGCTGTTTTATCACATAAATTGTGCTCTCCCTCTTTTTGCCAAGAGCTTGCCAAGGGATCCTGCATTTCAGAAACAAATGGCAAATGCAACGTTTTCAGAATTTCTAGACAGAACCACTGATAGTGCTGAACTGCCAGGAAGCAATTAGAAAGCTGCAGATCCTCTGTAAGGTATTGTTAAGAGCCAGGAAGCATTTGGGACTATTAAGATGGGGCTCTTATGTTCATAGAATGTTTGCATGAAGATTCCCCACCACCTCCATCCCCACCAATCATCCCAGAATTTCAGTGCAAGCGGGAAAGCAGCTTTCAAAACATCATTGGGAGAAGAAGGCGCCAGAGGAAGAGAGACCTTCCTCATCAATAAATTTCTGAAGGAATGTTTTTGTAGGGTCCAGTACTGTACTCTGCTTTATTTACTAATATACAAGTGCAGGCTTTTCTCCAAGATACCAGATCCTCAATCTCTCCTCAGATTCTGCGTCTGAGAGATCTGCATCCAAGTGATGTCCCTGCTCTTCAATGCAGAAGTCTTTTCCATAAATTATTTTTGTCCCAATACCTTCCATCTCACTTGCATCCACATTCCTCAGCTTTTCCCCATGGGGAAATGCTCCGTTAATATGCAAAAGGCAAAGAAGACTGGCCATAAGATCTCTCTGAACATAAGCTCCCATTGGGAGTATTGCTGTTGTCAATGAGTGGATGTGCCACGGTTAAGTCTGGGGGAGATGGGCGGCATATAAATTTAATAAATAAATAAGTACAAAGTGGGGACACAGCCTCATTTATGGGCACCACCCTCACCTCTCTGTTCTGCTGCTTTCCTATTGGTTACATGTGGAGCACAAATGGCCTTTTGAAATTCCCTACCCAGTTCGTAGGCAGAGAAATTGGATGGATGATTTCTCTGAACTTGCCCAGGGAGGGAGAAATCCTCCAAACATTTCTCAAATTCCCCCATAGTGCTGAGACAAGGGCAGGGGAAGCCTCCCTTCAAGATGTCTTTCCCTCGGATAGCAAGCCAATAGACTGAAAACCACTGGAGAGCTGAATGCACAATGAATCCGAAAATTCACACACCCATTAACTAAATATACCCAAGACTAACATGCTGCACTCATAAGAATTCTCTGAATTCTCCCCACTCCTTTGAAAAAAATACTAAAACAAATTCCCTTTCACTAACTCGAATGAGAAGTGGTAGGACAAAAAAAAAAAAAAACCAGAACAATTTCTCTGCCCAGCACTATTTTTTTAAGGAGAAGTTTTAAATATTTATTATCATTCGCTGTCCCCTACTCCCCCCCCCCGCCCCCAGCTTCCCTGTGCCTGGTAAATAGGGTTGTACAAAGCTTTGAAATGGTTGGATCAAATCACCCCATTGAATTAAATTTGCAATTCTAAGCAGCTCTGAGGTGGCAAATCAAACCAATTGGCTTCCAGCACTTTGCAGACTTTCGACACACATCATAGAGCTGATGGCTTTTGTATTGCTTCTGGGGTTATTACGGTCAATATGCAATTGTGCGAGTTTACTTCCATATATGGAGGATGCTGGGAGGAACAGCTGAACAGTGTGAAGCAGTCTAGGGTAGAGAAAGCCAGCAGCAAATAAGATGTGTCACCTCATTAGACTCAGTGACGGGTATTTTTGCGGTGGTGAGGCTAACATTGCTTTCGGCCTCATTTGTTTTCTCAGCTCTCAAGTCCTAAGTCTGCTTTTTCTTGCCTGCAATGTCCTGATCTTGACAACACACATCAAAATTCAACTCGGCTCTCAACACTTACCATATTGTCTCAAGACTCATTGTCCAGTACACACATTTAAGTCACATCTTAGGTTTAAATTTTGAATGACTAAGTATACACATCTCAACAATGAGAGGACAGGTGCCAAGCTGGCACGTAAAGGCCTAAATGTTTACTGTTTTTAAGGCCAAAGAGTGGCAAGCCTACGAATGCCAGTTTTTGTGTGCCAGCCACTTTCTCCCTGGCTGCCCATTTCTGTGGCATTTTCTCTTACTGTGCCAGCCTGCTTTTGCTGCCTCTGCTAAGATAGAGCAATGCCAGCAAGCCACACAACCAAGTCAGACCTACAATGAGGGCTCCTTTCCAGGAGGGGCCAAGCTGGCCCCCCTGCTATGCCAACTTTCTTGGCACTTCACAAAATCCAATGGAGTGTGGTAGCAAAGCTATTCCAAGGGCAAGTCAGTGATCATACTCCAGTGTTAACCAAACCTGGCACTCCAGAAAAGTAATTGGAAATGTAAGAGTTTACTTTTTAAACAGTTGTGAAAGTCTTTTATTTAGTAGAACAGTTTCTGCATTAGCTTAGCACAACTTAGGGCTCATCCAGACTGCTAGTTTAGTGTTCTTTCTTCCCATCCTTGAGTCAGCAAAAAATTGCACTGATATCAGTTGTGTTGTCCTCATGGATGAGGTTTACTACCCTTCAGTAAGGAAACTGGGCAGTTCTGCTGTCTGTACGTTTTTTAAAGCAGAACAGCTTCAGGGCCAGGATTGGTGAACTCCTTGTAGTCCTTTCTCCTCCCACCCAGCATCGCTTACTGGTAGGAAAAAAACACCACCCATCACTCTACAGAACATATGGCAGGAAGGGTGGAATTTGGGGAATTTCAGCTACTTCTTCCAGAGCAAGCAGTCAATTCCTGCCCCCCCCCCGCATTTTTTTTCATTTACTTTGAAATACTGTAGCTTCAAGTGCTTGTTGATCCCTCTGTTTGGATCCAAGACCATTATTTACTTTTACTTCTGAAATATTCTAACCAAGCCTCCACTGAGACAACAGTAAGCGTGACCCCCCCCCTTAAAAAAGTTAGCTTTGACTGGCATTGATTTCATTAGCAAGGATCGTTTTTGTTTCTCTGCATCATTTCCCTCCTGCTTCCCCTTTCATTTCTTTCTGAGAAAATTCATCTGACCACAGCGGATAAAACTCTGATTTCCCCCTCTTCCTCAGGCGCATCTTTCTTCACACTATGTTAGAACCCTTGCGCTTTCTTTAAGATTTAATTAGTCTACCAAATGAACATGAACATTAATTACATTGCAAGTGAGACTTGTATTAAACCAGTGTTTCTCAACCTTCGTGACTTTAAGATATGTGGACTTCAACTCCCAGGATTCCCCAACAAGCACACAGAATTCTGGGAGTTAAAGTCCACATATCTTAAAGTTGCTAAGGCTGAGAAACACAGTACTGAACCATTCAAAGGAACAAGGGCAGTTAGTATGTGAGAGAAAATATGTTCAAACTAAGGAAAGTATTACAAATAATAAGCAATCCAAGTCCAACCCAAGGAAAAAATGCTATGCCACTCACTTAAACACCCCGCCTATACCAGCTGGGGGAAAACAATCCAAGAAGATTTTTTGTTCTGTTCAAATTAAAAATAACCCCACTGCTGGGAGGATGTTCCCGAGGCATGGAAAGAAGCCCCCTTGACCTCTTTTTCACAACAATATCATTTTTGGGAATCCATTTTTCATGGGTATATCAATAGTTGTTTTGTGGTGCAGATCACTCAGGTGGCTGGAATTACTATCGGGGGGCACAGGAAAATTGCCTGTGGAAGCAGGTATGGGGTTCTTTCTCAGGCCAAGTTACAATGGCCATAGAGATGCCGTGTCCAGTGACTGAATGAGGGGTAGGGGCAGAAGATTTACCCGGCCAAGAGGAGTTGAGCCAATCACTGACTATGTCATTCCCAGACTCATCATGGAGGTATTCTAGAGTCTCCATGTGGCCAGTTATGTTTTGGGAGAAGAAAGAATATGCCACTTCCACACTGGAAGCTCCAGAGGTAACTCTAGGTCATCTGGGGATAAGATGAAGGCAACATCATGTGAACATGTCTCTTAAGAACTAGTTAGCAAGAGGTCCTCAAGCTGTAGTAAGTAAGATGAGAGGACAAGCCTTTAGTTGCTTTATGGGCAATTTGGATGATGAGTGCTGCTCACCCCTGCTATCTCTCAAAGCCATCCAAGTCAAACTGGTTTGCTCTCAGACCTTGAACTGCAAATTCAAATAGCATCATGCCCTGTTTGAACCTCAAGTCTCTGATTCAAATTGAATCAAGGCTGTTTGCACCAGCCTGCTAGTAAATGGTATGATTTATAAATGTCATAAATAAAATAAATATCGCTTTCCTATTTGAAAGTATCATGGGGTTTGCTAAAATGTAGTTCTCTGCCTTTCTGAAATTAGCTCCAATTAATGCAAATGTACAAGCACTGCTTAACTGTGTGAATATGACAAGGGGAATGTAGCCTGTTTTGCTTGTCATAGAAGTTGGCATTATCTGCTGAACCACTGACATGGTTGCACCGGCTTTGATGGTCCTTTCCATCTTTCCAGCTTAGTGATGTGCAACTATAGTGACATATAGCTGCCTTTTTGTCAAACTGAATCATGTCTTTGCCCAGCTGCTCTGCTTGCGGCATTGAAGCTGCTTGTCAGCAAAGGCTAGCTAATATGCCACAAGCCCCCTTCAGTAGAAGCAGACTTTCAAGTGATGAGAACACTACTGGGAAATGAGAGAGCAGCGTGGGAAGCAAAGGGTTGCAGCGTACTTCCTCTCTGTTCGAAACAGCTTCGTCTCATCAGTTTCAGACACATGTGGTTTCAAGATCAGTCTCAATGCCTGGCCCCAGTTCCCAGCGCAGCCCCACTATTTTTCTTTAAGGTAGTTTGCAAAATGGGGAGGAAGAAAGGACAGCTTATATTTTAACTTGGGTGCCTATTCGGGCCGCAACCTGATTTATATGTGCCTGATTTAGAATTGTACTCCTACTTGTGGAGGGGAGGAAAGAGAAGAAATGTTTGAGATATATAGAAACATGTAGGGAGGATTCATTGCTTTTGAAGGGTCAATCATAATCTTCAAAATTTCATGGCTGAAATTTGCCTCTTGCTCCTTATTTCAAGAAATCATTACTTATTGATAATCCTGTATGGACATCTTAAACAGTAACAAAGCTGGTGTAAACTCCTATGACAATAAAACATTTTTAGAACCTCTTCCATAGCAAGATCATCCAACAAATTTCCAACAGCACCCTTAGATACCACCTATTGTATTTTGCCTCCATTTTAACTTATTTCATTTGCATTTCTACCAGGAGCTCATAGAGTGCTCTGTTTCAACAATTGGTGGGGATCCTCTCAGCCCTTTTTACCCATGGAAGTTTCTGCAAATGTAGGCAGGCCTCTAGAAACGAATGGCCTCCTGAAAGTACAACCGCTCTCCACAAAGAACATATCTAGCATTAGCAGTGTTTTGTACTTTTCTTTATATTTGATGGAAGAGGCAGCATGGGGCCCATGGATACCAAGGCACCTGCAAGTATATTCCTGGGTGCCTACCAGGCTTCCTCTCTCACGACCTCATTTTATAGCAAACTATCATCATTTTATTTTCCAAAAATGCTTTTGGGCTTCACAGGAGCCCCAAAGGCCTTCTTCAAAAAAAAATAATAGTGGGTGGCTGCAGACACATGGTGTGTTTCGAAGTGTGTCCACCTGCCAAGGTAAAAGATAAATATAAACTAGGGTGGTAGGAATGTTTGATAGGGGGAATTGGTGAGGGATCACTTCATCAAGTTCTTTTTCTTGTAAATTGATGTTTTTTAATTGGCCATGCCCATCACAGCAGCCATTTTGAAGGGGGATGTCTACCAATGGCAGCCATTTTGTGCCAGCATCCATGACATGGATTCAAATTCTCTATGTATTGAGTGTCCCAATAAGTTGCCTAGCCCTGTTCTAAATTCTTATGCTTTTCCTTATTATGCCTGGTTTTTTTCTCTCTCTCTTGTGTTGCTTTCATTGAAGGAGGAAGAGAATAATGGTTTAATAGCTCATATGTTTTTCCATAGAGGAAGTGCTTGGAGACACACTGTCTGTTGTTGACTTTTTATGTCTATGTAAGTCATCAAATCCTTGGGTAGGGAAATAATCTCCTTCTTTTCAAGAGCAAAGCCATCCATGCTGCACCACGTGGGTCAGCACACCCAAATTTATTAATAAAAAGGCCTATTTACACGATGCCTTATTTCTGCTGATGCTCAACAGTCCTGATGCTAAATCAGGCATAGATCTGATATTCCAAGTCCTCTTCTGTGTAGAATTGCCAGGTGTCAACTTATTTTCTTCAATATATTGAAAATATTGATGGCCACATTTATGTTCTCTCCACATTTTCTGACAGGAAATGACACGAAATTGGAGAACGGAGATCTGTGATGTGCAGCTTGGTGGGGTCGGGGAAGCAGTTTGCCTTCTCAAGATCAAGGGCTATTATTCTTCCCATTTAAAGGACTCAGAAAGTAAGGTTGACAGAAACCAATATTTTGCTGGAATACAATCCATAAAAGTCTTGCACGGCAAACCGTGCTTAGCACTGGCAAATGCAGCCTTAAGGGAAAGACAGAATGACCCCCAAGTGAATTTGTAAAAAGGACTGTGGAAAAATGTGTTAGGATGGGAATCCTCCCAGTGAGGTGCCAGACTGGCTGGGTCACAATCCTTCTAAGACAGTGTTTTTCAAACTTGGCAACTTTAAGATGTGTGGACTTCTTAAAGTTGCCAAGTTTGAAAGATCCTGCTTTAAGACATAATGTGGTTTGATTGCTTTAGCTTTGCATCATGTGTGAATGTAGCCACCATGGACTGTAAACCATTTTATCAATTTTCATGGCTCAGTAGCCCAAGGTAAGAGTGTAACTTTCAAAGCTGTTGGACTACAACTCCCATAATCTTTTGCCACTGGCTACACTTGTTAGGGCCCATAGGAACTGAAGTCCCCAAATTTGGGAATCACTACTATAGGTTGCCTTCCTTTAGCAGAGGAGAGGACTAAAGCATCTCTTTTTTGAATTGGAGAGTGTCCCATTCTCACCTTGATCCCATGGCCAATGTCATCCAAACTGCTGAAGTCCAGTGGTTTCCTGTAATAGGGCTGCAAAGGCTCCAGGTTCTTTGGGTAGATGATTTTCTGACAGAGAGGAAAGGTCTTGCAAATGGTCAGCGTCCCAATTTCACGGCGGGATACTTTCTCCTTATGCATTTCTACCACCTGCAGCAGAAAGACATCATGAGAAAGGAGAGCCTTGTCTGGCAAGACACAATGGGAAGCTGGGGCAGGAACCATCAGCAGCTGATTTCCCAAGAGGGTTAATATGAAGCACAAATCAACAGAGCTGGCTCGGCTGTAAAGGGTAGAACATCATTAGATCAGCTGGATTCACTGTTAGATTGGCTCTTCCTCTTTCAGGACTTCTTCCTCTCACAAATAGTGAACTCATTTGGCAAGGTTGAATGCAGAAATATGCAATATGGACTGACTGGGGAGAACCCCAAGGTCTGCAAAAATTCTACAACAAAATAAAATTCAGCTTCCCCCAACACCTCCTCACCCCCCAGATTCCAAATGATATCTGTGCACTTCAACACAGCCCATAACGCTCCACAGATGCCCCATGTTGGCTGATCACAACTTTAGAGTAAACGGTAAACATCAACATGTCAGCTATTCCATCTTTTCATTCTTCAATAATATTTTTTTGGAAAAAAAGGTCAGAGCCAGTGGTAGAAAGGTTTACAACCGGAGGCTGAGTTATAACCTATTTGGCTTGCTGTGAAATCCATGAGCAAGGCAAAATCACTTCAAGAGCAGCAGCCAGAGAATGGGTACTTTGCTTGATTCCCTCCCATTCCTTTTTCCTTTCCTGCTGCCAGGTCAGCCTCCCCATCCTGCTGTCTTCCGGTTGTATTAAGGTTCTCAGAACACCCGTCTGACTGGGAATTCTGGGGATTGCAGTCCCGTCACTTTCTTGAAAGTCTCCCATTTGGGAAGGCATGCTGGAGGATCCAGTGTTTTGTTTAAATTTCAGAGGAGCACATAGAAAAATGCTAATAATATTACAAATTATAAGCAATATTAAGAGCCAGTTTTATGTAATAAAACCAGGAGACCATGAGTTCTAGTCCTGCCTTAGGCACAAAGCCAGGTGGGTGACCTTGGGCCAGTCACTCTAGGAAGCAGGCAATGGCAAACCACTTCTGAAATCTTGCCAAGAAAACTGCAGAGGCTAGTTCAGGCAGTTGCCAGGAGTCAGCACTGACTTGAAGACACAAAAAGAAAAAGAAAAAAAACCAATATTAGGCAGGGGATCTGGCCAAAAAACCATGTTCTGATGCCACTGAAGAGCAGTGCTTAATAAATTACCAACTGGATATACAACCTTTACCAGAGTGAAAAGCTGTACTTAGAGATCTCACCAAAATAATTGGAATTACTGCACTGGATAATGATGGGCTTTGTGGACTCAGAGGATGTGGGCATGTTAGAAATGACTCAGAAGGAGTCTATTAATGGAGACAGGTCCATTAATAAATGATAGGGGGGTGGATGCTCGACCATTTTCAGGGCAAAAGCTGCACTTGGGCTTTTGGGAGGCAGGGCAAACAAATGCAGCACGCAGAGCCAGCACAAAGACTGTGACTGGTTTAATTTACATTAACATTAATAAAACGTAGTTCATGTGATTACTTGCCCTGAATTTAATTATCCCCCCCCCCTTCATATTACATATTTCAGTTCAATAAAAACATTTTGAGGGTTGCTGAGATCTCCACTCAATACTTAGGGGAGGCAGAGGTTGGCCATCTCAGTGCTAGCCAACCCTGATGGATCCTCTAGTCCTGCTGCTTATAAAGATGCTATACAAAAAGGAATATTGGCCTGTTTCTGATCCAGCAAAACATTCCTTAAGTTTCTAAGCAAGGATGTATATTCATGATCATGTTGAGATCATGAATGTGAGTTATTGCTGTGAAAAATTTAAATGAGAGAATTCTAGTAATAACAAAACAGGATTATAGCACCTAAGACTGATGTCTGGCCATTATATCATGATTTGAGGCTAAATGGTAATGAGACTGCAAGGAACCAAGGAAATTGGGAAGCAGTTATTGTTCAGTGAGAACATCCTAGGTGCTGTTCTAAGTATCTCCAGGTAAGGCAGAGAGAATTGGAGCCCTCTAGACAGTGACTCAAGTATATCCACACATTACAACAACCATTATGCCATTTGCTTGATTAAGTATGTTGTGTGAACCTCATCATTATTGTTTGTAACTAATGGCTTACGGCTTGATGTGTTATGCAAAAAGTGGTTTAAAAGCATGGTTCAGTGCAATATGTGAATCCAGCTATTGTAGCTAGCCAATGCAAACAATACTGTGAAAGATGGACCAGGTCTCATTTGGTAGTAAGAAACCTCTCTTCAGCTGTTTAAATTGATTTGAACCAGAGATGACTGGTTCATAGTTCCTTTCCTCCTACCAGCTTCCCCTCTCACTGATAAAAAAAATCCTAGATTTGTTCTATTGATCCACACCATATTATTTGGCCAGCACTAATGATAGTGTTGGGCATGGTTCTGCTTGAAATACCATCTGAATTAGAAAGTGAAGTTTCAGGCTGGAAAGGAAGGATGAGATTCCAGGCTAGGCTGAACCTCAGCCTTGATTTTTCAATATTTCACTTTTTTCTTATCTGCTGAATTGAAAGAAAACATTTTTTGCTGCCAAGACCACCACTCAGGTGCACAATCCTCCGATTATGAGGACCATATCTGAGAGAAACAATATAAGATTAGAAGAGTCAAAAGCCAGTGTCCTAATGCTACATGGGCAGGAATTTATTCTACTAACTTCTTTTTTCTTTTTGTCCATGAGAGACCTGCAGACGCAGAAGAAAATCATACCTGATTTATGCACAATTTTTGCAGAGCAAATTTTGGGATCCAGCATGAACAAGATCAAACTCCACAGTTTGGTCCTTGAAGCTATTCTCCCCCAACACATGCACACACACAGACACACACACAAATATGCCCACACCTCCCTTGGTTATATAAAAGTATAAGTGTTTTGGAAATATAAAGCAAGTAAAATAGTACAGATGATTAATCCGTTCCACTTATGCTTCCTGATCACATGTGTCTGGTTTTATTTTGTTTTTGTTCTTACTCTTAGGAAACAGGAAAACCATCAGGCAAGTCTCCAGTCTTTCTCCAGTAACAGGAAGAGGGATCTGATATCTGCTGGGAACAGGCATACATCTCCACATACTTTCAGTAAGAAGAGAAGGGAGAAGGAGAGAAAGGAATCCTTTGGTTCAAGAAAGTTTAGAATCCAAGGATGTGTCTGCTCTGTGGGCCTACCAGTGACTCAGAGAGCAAGGAAATTCCCTGAAAAAGGTTGCCGATGCAGCTTCTGCACTCCATATATTCCCCAACTTCCCACCTCTCCAGATGTAATAGCCATACCTCTTACGATCCCCCAGTCATCAAGGCTGAGGATGATGGGGTTGTAGTCTAACACATTTGGAGGGGCACTATATAAGGGAAGATTTTATTTAATTTAATCAATTTATTTGATTACTTTATTGGCCTCCTTAGGCCAAAGCAGGTTTAGGCACATAGCATAAACAATATAATAGAAAATAGATGAAAAATAAATCCAACAGAAAACGATCCAACAATAGAAAACAGACCACTTATGCTGGGCAAATAACCATAACATTATATGGCATGCAAACAAATATCACAAGAGGGATCACAAAATAACCTGCCCAGGGCCTGTTGAAAACATGTTAATCTTACAGTTGCTTCTCTGTCATCTGCATTACATATGACTTGATGCACTACATGTGACTTGAGGATATATGTTAAACATTCATGCTTAACATGTATACAACATCCATGTGTAATATGTAAGGATTCAACCTGTTTTCTTGCTAGGATAACTTTTGCTTGCTATCTTGGCAAGCTTGTTAGGCAGGTATGTGGATGGGAAAGATGAGAATGCTGAAGATACCAGACTGAAGATACCAGACTGAACTTGGAAGATACCAGACTGGGGAAGTTGGGTTTGTCTAGCAGCTTGTCAAGGCCTCCAGCTGCAGTGTTCCCCAACAATGCCACCAAAGATACTTACAAAAAAAGAGATGGAGGTTTACCTTGGATGCTGCAAGCTGTCTTACTAAGCTAACAGTACAGGAAGAGGTTGCAAGAGGAATCAACAGATGCATACAAGACTTGTCATGCCAATCATAGAGGCTACCAACAGGGAAAAGATTCCAGGAGTTCAAAAGGAAGACCTAATCCCAAATTGAACTTCCACATGGTGTCTTCATGGTGTCTGCTGAAGCATGTTTCTTGCTCACCTGTGCAATGGAAGAAACTTTGGCTTCCACTTGTTGGAGATGAGTGGTCTGCAAGTCAAATATTTTGAGGAAGTTGCTGGCTAGGTTATTGATTTGATAGGTCACACTGGCTAATGACTGAACTGTGAAAGTCATGGTTTCCTTGAGGGCTTTTCGTTTGTCTTGAGCCTAAAAGACAAGAAAAGGATGAGAAAGACAATTACGCAAGAAATCAGAACAACAGAAGCATATAAAGTTGAATTCCTGCTGATTACTCCTCAAGTGTGGCAGGTAACTCAGGAAGGGGGGCAGAACTTTAGCTGGATGGTCCAGGACATGTGTTATGTTAGGACATGAAAAACTAGTGAAGCTTTGTCTCCTGCCTAACCCAACCCAATGTTCTTAGATGGGCTGGAATAGGGTTCCCATAACCCCAGGCTGCAGGCCTATTGGTTATGTTGGATAGAAATGATGAGAGAGTTGTAGTCCATTTGGAAGTCATAAGGTTGGGGGAGGCTATAAACCCTAATCATCATTAGGAAGTGTTCTCACTGGTACAATACCATTCATTATTTAATGACTCCCAGTATTCAACCCACATGTATTCTCCTGTCTGTTAAACATATTAAATAGTCCTACTGCCTAGAGAAGAAAACAGTAAGTTTTTGTCCTATTCTGTGTGACAGCACTCATGAATCTGAACAGAGTTATTATTTCTCCTCCAACCAATACTTCAGAGTAGCTGGCTCACACAAACACTGAATTGAGAATTTTAAATTCTAACCTGACTTCATAAAATACAATTCTTATGTTCATATAACATGCTGTATATGTTTTCTACATTATTTGTATAAGTACAATTAAGGCTTCTTAGGGATTTGCATGATGACTTGGTTCCATAACATGTCCAACCTCCACAGAGGGGTCAAGGGTAGGGGGAATGATGAACGATGCTGATGCTGCAATGCAAATGCCTTCCCTTTCATACTTGTGTGTGACATTGCAGTGACATATGAAGGCGTGTGTCATGACATCACAACATACATTGCAATGTTTTGGCATCGTTGTGACTAGCTGTAGATGCCTATGGGATAGAGTATGGTCTTATTGCACTATATATTTAGTTACAACGTGGCCAGCGCTTGTCTTTCTTAGTATAATCATCTCTCCATCAGTTTGCAGACCTCCGGGCTTCCCATGTTTCAATTAATTCTGAAGAGAAGACATCAGGAGACAACTGCTCCCATCAATGTTACTATTGCTGCTAAGAGGAAGAGTTCAGTTCTTGAGAAATGCTTGGAGAATTTCTCTTTCCCTCCTGCTCTCACATGTAGTTTCTGTGGCTACAAACAGGTAGAGAATTTCAAAAGACCACTTATGCTCAACTCTATTTTATAGAGACCACAGAAGGTCTCCTTCTATCAGGCCAGGCCTTTGAGCTGCCTGGTTCAATATTACCTACAACACCCTTCCCCAACTTGGTATCCATTAGCTTGGGGCAGACATCCAGGAGGCATAATTTTTTAACTGAGAGAGATATGGCAATGATACAGTGATACTACCAGAAGGGGCAATACCCACATCTTTATCTAATTTTGGGGTGGAGGTAGGTCAAAGCAAAATAGATACATAAACACACACGTTTTAGTCTTTATCTTTTATTTTTAAAAAATCAAAATGTAGCATTGCTGAAATTCGTGATTTGCCACCAAATTTTGGCAGTGCAACGTTGGGTTGCAATTTTGGAGACTATATCAGTTGCAGAAAGAAGGCTGTAGACCTACAATTTTCCCACCCTTACTTTAGATGTTTCAGTTCCTCTCTCACCTCCTCCAGGCTCCCCAGTTTATATTAGCAATAGAGAGCAATGGGAGCCTCAACTCTGCATTGGCCAGTTCCCACATAGACCCAGGATGTGCTTCAGCATCTTTTGCAGTACAGATGCTACCTTACCCCTTTTCCACTGGAAGCTGCCCATGTGTTCAGCAGCCTGAGAGCCTAGCCCAGATGTTGCCCTGCCAAGCCGGGATACTCCACAGTTTCTCTCTGTGCTAGTTCAGGCAAGGCTGTCCTTATCTCTCTCCTCCTGCAACTCACCTGCTCATAGTTGCTGTCACAATAATCTGCCACTTTGAGGAGGTTGCTATAGTTCTCTTGTAGAGCACCTCTTGCAGAGGGTATGGAGTCCTGCATCAGCTGCTGCAACTCAGACATGACTCCACTTAGCTGTGCTCGATTCACCACTTCCTTCTTATAGCAGACACTGTCTCAGCAGAGAGGTTTCAAACAGGCTGGCTGGAAACTATTTTATACTTGATTTGGCTCCAGTGACAAAGCTGATCCCTCCCCTTTTGCTCACCAAGAGAATATCCTGCTGATGCCTGGAGATTTATTGCAAAATATGCCCAAGAAACGTGCCACCTTACCCATCTCTGGAGTGCAAATACCTCCATTCTATTCAGAGGTTTTGAAAATGTATTCCCTTAGTGAGAAGAAAAGTGATGAGAATGAACCGAGGAAATGTTTAGGGGAGGAGGCAGAATTGTTAAGAGAGGAAACCAGTATTTTTAGAACCATGCTTGTTTAATGATTGCACCATTGTAGGGGGAAAAGATCAGCATTACAATTTACAAGCCAAGTGGATGCCTAGCCTTGCTTCATTGGGGAAACTAGATGCTTTTGCTACCATGGCCCCGGAAACTTCACCTCTGTCCATATAATTTACAATATATCTTTCAAATTATCAATAACATCTTGGGAATAATACTGAACTCAAGGTGAAGCAAACTCAGAAAGTCCATTGTTAGCTTATTAGTATTTGGAAAGGAGCTGGCAGTTCATAGCAAGTCTTCCGTCCTTGGTTCTGTTCCCCTTGCTCTGGGTCTAGAACAGCGCTATTCACACTCTCTTGGACATTCTCCAGTTTCCCCATGCCTTTAAACACCGCAAGTTCTTTCAGTGCCTCCATCTAAGAGTAAGGCCCCAATATAAAAAAATGATTTGGGTCTTTAGAGCCATCCATTTTACCTTTTCTTTCTTATTTCCTCTCTCTTATTTCTACCCTCCTTGGGTGATTTATGCCACTTCAAAGGCATTTGGGGCTGTGTCATCTACCCCCTTAATCTCTTCAGGTCTAAAGGCTTTCTGAGTCATGTTCGCCAAAAAAGTGGAATGAGTATCCTAACAACAACAATTTTTAATATATTTAAGAAAGGTTTAAAAATATGTCAGTCCAGGTATAGTGGAAGAAGCAGACTGCGGCTGAGTGATGATGTAAATTCTAATCCTTAGCAAGGATGTTAACATGTGTACTTTTACATTTTATTATTTTATGGATTTTTATGTAATTGAACTGGTTTATTGGCAATTTTAGTAGGGTATGGGACTGCATTTTTAATTGGCCTTCGTGTTCTGGTCCTGTAAATTAATTGATTTTTAATATATTGTTATCCTTTGTGGTTCTATTGTATAAAGATTTGTATGTTGTCTTTGACATTCTGCTGTTTTAATTGTCTGTTTAATTGGTTGTTATGCACTTTGTTAAAAGGCAAGCTATAAATAAGCATTGCTATTGTAATTATTGCTTTTCCTGTTGCTGAATGAAAGGCATCATTCTGAGGCTTTTCTTTTTTAAATTTTTTAATTGCTTTTTAATTAGTAACAAAAAAGAAAAAGGAAAAAAAAGCAGAACGCAATGATAATAATGAAGTTGGAGATATATACATCATCAAAGCAAAAAACATAAAAAGTGCTTTACAAAAAAGTGAAAAAAGTACGACAAAGAAAAAAGCATAATATATGTCATTGTCATTATAACAGTAAACAGTTACAATTCTATAGATACTTATCTAATGCAAATATTTTCCAAGTATGTATATATTTCTAATACACTTATGTGACTATCATGGGTTTTTTTTAGCGTATTGTATTTTGTATAAATGAGTCCCATATTTCATTATACTTATCCATACAAAGTCTACATCTACAGGCAATCTGCTTGTAAGTAGCAAGTGCAATCAGGTCTTCAATCCATTGAGTAAATGGGGCCATACATTTATCTTTCCAATGCTGCACTATCAGTCTTTGAGCCATAGTAAGGGCATGGAATAGTAAGGCTTCAGCAATATATGATCCGAGAACTACCGGATGTACAAGCTGGGTTTCGAAGAGGCAGAGGAACTAGAGATCAAATCGCCAACATTCGCTGGATCATGGAGAAAGCACGAGAGTTCCAGAAAAATATCTACTTCTGCTTCATTGACTATGCAAAAGCCTTTGATTGTGTGGATCACAACAAACTGTGGCAAATTCTTAAAGAGATGGGAATACCAGACCACCTTACCTGTCTCCTGAGAAATCTGTATGCGGGCCAAGAAGCAACAGTTAGAACCGGTCATGGAACAACCGATTGGTTCAAAATAGGGAAAGGTGTACGACAAGGCTGTATACTGTCACCCTGCTTATTTAACCTATATGCAGAGTACATCATGAGAAATGCCAGGCTGGAAGAATCACAAGCCGGAATTAAGATTGCAGGGAGAATCATCAACAACCTCAGATATGCGGACGATACCACCCTAATGGCAGAAAGTGAAGAAGAACTAAAGAGCCTCTTGATGAGGGTGAAAGAGGAGAGTGCAAAAGCTGGCTTGAAACTCAACATTAAAAAAACTAAGATCATGGCATCTGGACCCATCAATTCCTGGCAAATAGAAGGGGTAGAAATGGAAGCAGTAACAGACTTCATTTATTTGGGCTCCAAGATCACCGCAGACGGAGACTGCAGCCATGAAATTAAAAGACGCTTGCTCCTTGGGAGGAAAGCTATGGCAAGCCTAGATAGCATATTAAAAAGCAGAGACGTCACCTTGCCGACAAAGATCCGCATAGTCAAAGCTATGGTTTTTCCAGTAGTAATGTATGGCTGTGAGAGCTGGACCATAAAAAGGCCGAGCGCCGAAGAATTGATGCCTTTGAACTGTGGTGCTGGAGAGGACTCTTAAGAGTTCCCTGGACTGCTAGGAGGTCAAACCAGTCAATCTTAAAGGAAATCAACCCTGATTGCTCATTGGAAGGATCGATAATGAAGCTCAAGCTCAGATATTTTGGCCACCTAATGCGAAGAGAGATCTCTTTGGAGAAGACCCTGATGCTGGGAAAGATTGAAGGCAAAAGGAGAAGAGGACGGCAGAGGATGAGATGGTTAGATAGCATCACTGAAGCAATGAGCATGAAACTGAGCAAACTCAGGGAGGCAGTGAAGGACAGGAAGGCCTGGCGCAATATGGTTCATGGGGTCACGAAGAGTCGGACACGACTTAACGACTAAACAACAACAACAACAAGGGCATGGAGAATCCATTTACGTTGTCCAGTTGTCAAGTTCCATATACTAGGTATATAATTCAAGAGAATATTATCCTCTGAAAATTTTAGCTTTTGGCACACAGTTACATTTCTACGGTCCTGCACTTTCTCCCAAAACTTAGTAAGTATAGGACATTGTAAAAACATGTGTTTTAGAGAAGCATTGTCCTTATTACATCTCCAACAAAATGCTGTCTTAGGCTATCCTTTTCTATGCAAACGTAATAGAGTCCAATAAATTCTATATATTATTTTTTTGTCGTATAAGTCGTGGTTTAAGGTCCATTGACACTCTTGCTACAGATGTTAAGACACTCTCCCATTGTCTAGGCAATATAGGAACCTCTAATTCTTTATTCCACTCATCTCTCAGCTTCTGCATATCAAACTGATTTATTGATTACAAATACCTATAAAAACTAATAGTAGGGTTTTTTTTTAAAGGATTAACAAGCTGTTCTAGTATCTCAGGTGTCTCAGAAGCTGAAAATGCTGCTGGTCCAAACAATGCTGTTAACAATATTATGTTATGTCGAAGGCTTTCATGGCCGGCATACGATGGCTGGTGTGGGTCTTCCAGGCTGTGTGGCCGTATTCTGGAAGTTTTGTTTCCTAACGTTTCGCCAGCACCAACAGCCACTATACCAGGCTATACCGGGAAGCCATTGAGATTCACAAACACCAGCACAGTTTCAATAAAAAAGAGGAGAGTCTAAAAATCAACAAAACCTGGCTACCAATCCTGAAAAATACAGCCTGCAAAAGGTCAACGAACTCAGCTCAACCACCAGGACATGTGAACAGTTCACACAATGAACTTGCTAATCACCCCCAGCAGCCCCTCATTAACAATTCAATAGAAGAAAAAACCCTGCCTAATCCCCAGGAAGATACACACAGATCCGACACCAAAACAAGCAGCCACTCAGTAACTCAACCCCCCCCACACACACACACAATCCCCCCTTCCCCCCCCCCTCAGATCTCTATAAATACCCACAGGGTCACATCACCCTGGGCACAGAGAGAACTGCTCCTGTCTGTGCTCCTGCACTCTGAAGATGCCGGTCACAGGTGCTGGCGAAACGTTAGGAAATAAAACTTCCAGAACACGGCCACACAGCCCGGAAGACCCACACCAGCCACAATATTATGTTAGTTAATGTAAATGTAATGTACCAAATGTAAATATTGCCCTTGAGTTACATCTGATAGATGATATTTATCTCTTAACACAGTATATGTTAAAAATTCATCTTCATAATCTAATTCTGAGGACTTTTCTTTGAGTAGACCTATCATCATTTAGAAATGGTTAGGTAACAGAATGTGCCTAAATTCTAAGATCAATGATTAGTAGGTCAAATTCTCTTTCGTTCCACTATCACAGGTTTGGAAGGAGGATTTTAAAAAGAGGGCACTTTTTAAGTTAAAAAGATTTAAATTTAGTTAGAGTAGACTTGGATAAAAATAGATAAGTTGAATACAGATGCAGTATCCAGAGTAGGCCCTTTAAAGCCAATGAAACTTAAATTAGGCACATTTAAATCCTATTGATTTCAATGCAGAGGCATATATTGCAAGGCTTCAACTGTGTGGTGTCAACTGCCATATTGACTTTTTTATATACCACCACCATACAGAGGCTTCTATGTTTCAGTGGCTCTGCTCTAAGCATGAATAGCAGTGTTGTAAAGCTAGAGAATTCATGATTTGTTTATGGCAACAAACCTCAAATTAAGTTTAGCCAGAGCTGTCCAGGTCTATTGACTATACCTGCTGAGAGAAGGAGTACATGTGAATGCTTAAGAAGCATCTTTGTAAACTAAAAAAGAGGGAATTATTGTCAGACTTCAAATTAGGCATTGCTATAAATATCCACTCTCCAGAAACTCACCCCCACATTCAGTAACAGCAGAATCTTCATAGACTCTGGATGGCTAGATGGGTTACTTCACTGTAAACAAAAATAGGACATATGATGCAGCAAATCTGCCTACTGCATAAATATGGGAATATGAACAAACACACATATGTATTTGGTTTGATTCCCACATACGTACACACACTTCAGGACGCAGGTATATAAGGGCAGGATTTGCATTGTAATATCTCTAAATGTGTCTTTGTTCCATCATTATGGCTGGCTTCGGATGCCCATGGTTCTAAGGTTTAAATCCTAGGAGTTTTCTTTCAGATGCATACATACACACACATTTTTCAAGTCACTGGAGAGCTGACCATTCTTTTCCTGCCTTGCGGGCCAGAGACATCTGTTCCACGTTTACATAATGGTTCTCTCTTGCCTGAGAATCACTTGTTCTTGCTTTGCCAGCTTCACCCCTTATACTTACTGTCCTGCTCAGATGGTTTCTGCTTCACGTTAGCAGAACCATTCAGGTCACGCTTGAAGATGAAAAGTGTGTTTGAATTGATTGCACTGAAGGTAGCACCAAAGCAGCTTAATTACTCTGAAAAAAATCTATATATTTACTTCCTGGGTGTGTGTCAGTACATACTGTATGTGTACTCACACATGGGAGGGCATGCAGACTTAGGTTAAAGAACCTAGGTTGCATAGAACAGTGTGACCATGCTTGGGATAAAACTGGACTTTTGTTATGGTTGTGGCATATTGGCCAAAATCTGCCCAAACTGACTGGAAGTGTCCTTTTCCTTGGAAGGAACTGATGCATGTGGCACAATTACAACTAATATTGGTAACTCAAGCTACACCTTCTCTATCTTATTAAAAGCGTTATGTGAAGGCCTTGACTGACCAAAGCTATGATGGGAACAGAGGGTCAATATCTAAGGGCCCATCTGATGATGACCACAACACATGGAAGATTGGAATATAAAAGAAATAAATGATGAATTGCAGGAATTAACTATATAAATGAAAGAAAGATATGGTCCATGTCAGTGAATCTGAGAGAAAGTGGAAGAACTTGCTGCATTATATGTCCTATTTTTGTCTACAGTGAAGTAACCCCTCTAACCATCCAGAGTCTATGAAGATTCTGCTGTTATTGAATGTGGGGGTGAGTTTCTGGAGAGTGGATATTTATAGCAATGCCTAATTTGAAGTCTGATAATAATTCCCTCTTTTTTAGTTTACAAAGATAACAATGGTTCTGAATCAAGGTGATCTGATCTAGTGGAGTGGAGTGGAAGCAGGAAAGTGAAGGTGTAAGTTTAATTATGAATGAAAAGGCTAAAAGGTATGCTATAAAGTATTAATTGTTGTAATCTAAGTGGTATGTGCATATAAAAGTAAGAAACCAGAGTTTGATGATAGTTGCATATCCAGTGAATAATGATAGTGGGACAACCAAAGATGAGTTTTAGGGTAAATTGTGACTTGTTTAACATACAGTATATGTGAAGTTTTTGTGTGTCTGACAATTGGGTAATGCCATTATTCTTCCTTTACAGAAAGGCAAAGGAAACAAGAATGAATGTAAAAGCTGCAGATGAATTAGTCTGTTAACTGTTCCTGGGAAGGCGTTTGGAAGAATTCTCACTCAAAGGGTAAGAGAGGTAACAATGAACATATTTGGGGAAGTGTAATGTGGCTTTATGCCAGGCAGGGGTGTGTAGGCCAGCTTTTGACTCTTCAGAAAAAATATTTGAAAGTGAGAAAGAAAATGTGTTGATTTATATAAAGTGTAAGATAAAGTTTATATGCTTGAATTATAGAATGCTTTGCACAAATATGGAGTTAGTGGTTGGCTGCTGAACGCTGTAAGAGCACCGTAAGTAACTCATGTGTGAAAATAAATGGAATGCTTAGCAAGTATTTCAAGAGTGAGCAGTAACATAAGGATGAGTGATGTCCTGTTGGTTGTCTATGGATAAATGTACAAAGAAGGCTTATAGTGACATTAGAAGTGTGTTAGTTGGGGACTTGAATGCACATGTACTTCTGTATGCAGCTGATGCCTGCCATTTTGTTGGTTAAGATCCCAAATTATCTGTAGTAAATGTTATATGTTATATGATGACATGAAGGGTATGGAGAGAGATTGTGAATGGTGATGGTGTATAGAGTTAGCTATTTTTTTTCTTCTTTTATTTCATGCATTTAATTTCTGTGGCTTACTATATCCCTTTCTGTGCTCTGCATAACGCTCCTTATCCTGAAAGGGAATAGCATGTAACTATATTTACACCATAAAATCTGTGTATTCTGCTAAGGTCCCAGTTTCAGCACCTATCGCAAACTATCACTTTCCTCCAGGAAAACCATACCTAAAGCATAGTCTTCATGTTTGTGGTGCTGGGTATAAAATTGTATCCAAGAAGTCCATTGGCTAAAATGGGGAAGCATTTGAAAAAGGGCGAAACAAAATATAGGTAACAAAATTACGCCTTCTGGTAATATTGCTATACACATCCGCATAATAAATTAACTGCTTTGTACTTAAGACCCATTTTAATTAGCATCTGTCAGATTTGAGAACACACGTTCTAGCCAGTTTCTAAAAGTTGGTGATGTCATCTGGGCAGGTCTCTAGGGCAGAGATCCAGATCTCCATTTGGAAGGAAAAGCTAGGGATGTCTTAAAACAACACTAGAGATTTACTGCGCCTTGTAATGAAATCATAAACACTCCCAACTAAAAATAGGTCCCACCCCCTAACAAAAGCAGTACGTCAAGAATCAAAGGCTGCTGAGTGTGCTGGAGATCCACTTTTTCTTTGTATCAGATAAGAAGTCATGTTTCATGAAATCGATATTATTGAACTAGCCACTGAAAATCACTGCCGAGATAAGCTGAGACCATCGTTTTGCCCAGGAGCTAACAATATAGATTTATGGTATACTGCAATCTCTTGTCATTAAATAAGGAATTAGTGTCCATGTAAAGATTTAATTTCAGTAAAAAGTGAGGTACCTGGGATGTTATATTGCTGATAAAGATGTACTATGGTTGGGCCAGAACATGGGGAATGCATTGTGTCCTCCTGATATCTATCCAACTCTGTTCACATTAAGCCACTAAGTAACTTTAGAAGACTAACGCCAGAGAGAAGCTGTGACATAAATATAACCGGAATTTGACCTTCATCAAACTAGGGCACATGAATAGCACTCTCTCACTTGCTCGCTCTCTCTCCCCCCTTCTTTCACATACACATATACACAACGACTGGAAGCCCTTAGTTATGTAGAGACATTGTATGATAATTGAATTGGTAACGGAAATGCGGTCTTCCTGGCTGAGAGGTCATTTTCTAATTATTCAATATATCCCAAGAGTCAATCCTGGCAATAGATTTGAGGCTACATAGGCAATCCATGTCACACCAGATAGCACCACCTAGCTGAGCTTGGTTAACCTAAGTAGGGTCAAACTGGGTAACTCCTTGGATGGAAGATCATCACTAAATCACAGAGCTATAGACTAAATTGGAAAGCCAAAAAAATCCCCAAAGAATAATAGAATAATAATTTATGTACTGCTATCAAGAAAAACACAAGGAAACATCCAAGCAGCCTATAGGAATTGAGCTTGAGTTGATGGACGCTTCATCTGCAGACTATACAGAGAAGATATAGTGACATTACTAATTTTCTTAGAAAAAACAGGATGAATGTCTAAAAAAAGATGTGTAGAATCTCATTCAATGTCCATGGAACCTTTCAGGGACCCAAACTTGCAATTTAATTTTTCACTATTTAAATGATATATTTGTCTATCATTCTGATGAATCTATTGATCACCTTTTCCAAATATGCCATCTGTCTGAGCTTACTCTGGACTTTAAGGTTAATTCTGAACACCTGACCTATTCCAACATGTTGAGCCTATTATCAGATTAAGGACAGAATACAATCAGTACCAAAATGAGCTCCTATCTAATTACAAAGACGCCTTTGAGCAGAACAGTGGAGGTGGCTGAAGATCTCATCTCACCAGCGCAGGCAAATGTATATCTAAGGCACCCTGGTGGTTTGGAGGAAAAAACACATCAAAAGAGGTAGGTTTACTTTTCTTTCAGAGAATGGGATAGTTTGCAGTGGAAAAACTCATTCAAACTTGTAGCAGTTTACTCTGAACAGGTTTACTGGATAGAAACCTAATTTATTTCAAAGGAATTTGCTTGTAAGTAAGCGTTATTTAGGAATATATCCTTTTACTGCAAGTCCATGAACTGCAATCTGCTTACCGAAACATTTTTTATACACTCACATTTGGGCTGGAAAAGCAAGATCATTTTACCGAAACTTGAAAGGAGCATGAGAGTAGTAGATTTCAGTCATACACTCATATGCACCTGCCACCCACATGATCAAGATGAGTGTGCATCAAAGATACAACACTTCCATCCCAACATAACACAAAAGTCAAATCACAACTTGCACTGTCAAGGAAAAAGTTTCACAGCATAGCACAGAACACTTGAATTTAAATTTTCAGTCGGTACTAGCCTATCCCATGAAATCCACTTAGTCTGGACTCACCATGATGAAAGTAATATGCCTGTTATCTGATACTTGTCTTTCTGTATTAAGGAAGACATTCCAAAAAGAATTGGTGCAAGAGATACTGTTTTTGCACAGACGCTGCCATCTGGGCAGAGCCTAGTGCTACTCTTGTGATTCCCTAGATTAGGATTTATTGAGGGGGTTAAAACTTTATTCCTTTATTAGGATAATCAGTATGTTAATGATAATCCCATATGATAAGTATGGATTTTAAAAAATAAATGTAAGGCCATCCTGGATTCTTTTTCCAACACAGGTTTTTTTCCCCTTAGTAAAAGCAGCCATAGTGATAATTCTGACTTGGAATATGATTTGTGAGTTGGGTGGACTGAAAGTCTCCCAGAACTAGGAAACATAGTAACATATGTATGTATATTTTCTCATTTGTAACTTCCGGAGTGCCCAGAGAAAGAAACATTTGAATTGGGGGCACATGTAATGCCGTGGAAAATGAGTCACTCCTTGTTCTCTGTAAATCATGATACTAATGCAGATTGGATCCCTTGTATATACTTTTCTTAGAAGAAAACTATAGATTTCATAAATTGTTGTTGTTTAGTCGTTAAGTCGTGTCCGACTCTTCATGACCCCATGAACCATATTGTGCCAGGCCTTCCTGTCCTTCACTGCCTCCCTGAGTTTGCTCAGTTTCATGCTCGTTGCTTCAGTGATGCTATCTAACCATCTCATCCTCTGCCGTCCTCTTTTCCTTTTGCCTTCAATCTTTCCCAGCATCAGGGTCTTCTCCAAAGAGATCTCTCTTCGCATTAGGTGACCAAAGTATCTGAGCTTGAGCTTCATTATCAATCCTTCCAATGAGCAATCAGGGTTGATTTCCTTTAAGATTGACTGGTTTGACCTCCTAGCAGTCCAGGGGACTCTCAAGAGTCTTCTCCAGCACCACAGTTCAAAGGCATCAATTCTTCGGCGCTCAGCCTTCTTTATGGTCCAGCTCTCACAGCCATACATTACTACTGGAAGATTTCATAAATACATTCTGATTAAGTCCTGAGTTGCTTGAGAATTGTTTCAGCTTAAATGTCCATACGTGATTCTTTTCACAGGCCACGCCCAAGCCTTAGGGTGAGATTCCTAGAAAGACAGGGTCATAGGAATTGCTAATAAAAGCATAAATTTGATACTGGACCTCCTTTTTTCAGGCAGTCCCAGTTAAGGTTCTATTCCAGGCAACAGTGGTCTTGTACCAACAGGTTCATTTAATTGGTCTAAAAAGCCATACTGCCTAACATTAATGTGGGCACCAAGCTTGGCAAAAAAGCTAAGCTTGTATTTTACACAAACCCTAAATTGGTGGAAGAGGAGGAGGAAGGGTCATACACTAACAATACTTTGACCTAGAGATGTTAGAATGTAGGGTGTGGTATAGGCTTACTGGAGGTCAAGAAACTGAAATTCAAAAAGGTAATATTCTTCATACGCTTTAAAAGTTTTGAAAAGCTGTGCCTCTGGGATAATTTGTCAATTATTACTCAATCCATCTTGCTATCAGTTCCCCTTGTTAGAAACTCTGTTGGCATTGGCAAAAGGAACATTGGCTGATTTAGCAGGTTCAAGCAGGCTACATTCAGTATTGGTGTCCCAGTGGTAAAATGCGCTGAAGGAGAAACAGTATTTTATGGATGCAGCACAGAGGGGGAAAGAAAGTTGTGACTGATTCTTATCAGGAGGGGTAAAAAGAGTGTAAATGGTTCCCTATGGCATCTACCTGCCAGACTGAAGTTCAATTCAATACCCATCTTTCACCTCTTGGATTTTGATTCTGCCCATGTTTTTCTAGGTTGTATAGTTCAAGAGCTGTTTTCCACGTTGACTTATCTGATCAGAAACCCCTTCCTCATAACTCACAAGACCTCTGACACTCTCTGGAGCCAAAACTTGGAATATTTGGTCAGTTGCGAGGGCATAATTCTGGGACATATGAAGATACTGTGGCTAAATTTAGCCATGGATTACTGTTGTTCCCAAGGAAGCTCGATGTGCCTACCAAGAGAGAAGGGGTAACCAGAGATTGTTTTGTACAGACACCCTCACTGATGTGAAGCTGGACCTGTGCTGCAAAGGATTCTGGGAAGTGTTGTGATATCCCAGTATAATCAACTAGTTGTTGTAAAGATAAGGGAGAGAAAATTGTGCATACTGCTCTGAAATCTTCTGAAGATGGAATGAAATAAAAATAGTAATCAGAGGCAAGCTTAGGGAAAACCCACTGAAATCAGTGGAACAAATTAATCATGGCTAACATTCCCACTGATTTCAGGGACCTCCTCTAAGCACAGTTAACTCTAGATCAGTTTCTAATAACTAATTCCCATTATGGAAACCCCATTCCCTGGAACACAGTTTGAAAGCCAGTAGTCTAAGATAAGTTTCTAATGCAAAAGCTCTAATGCACATTCTAGCAGCTACCATCCTACTAAACTCCTGGAAATCTTACAGAGACTGTAAGTTACAGGATGTTTTTAGTAACCATCCTGTATTCCAGCACAACATTTCTACATTTACATCACTCTTTTGGCTTCATTTTTTGAGAAAAATAAAATGAAATGCATTTTTCAAAATTTGGATTGACTCATGCTAAAGTACATAAAAAGTTTTTTTTGGATCTGATGATTCATCACTGTATCCACAGAATTTGCAAAAGTCTTTATAATTCCAGAACCATTATTTTTTTAAGTCCTTCAACCTCTCTTGGGATCAGGCCTGACCTTCCTCTATGAAATGACGTGCTTTAGGGCATGTATAATATCAGGACTCAAAGATGGGTAGACCTGTCCACATGGAGTCCTGAGTCTGAATCCTTCCCAGTTAACACCATACTGTAATGTTAGTGTGACAGAAGGGAAAGGGATTAAATATATAACCTGTGGAGTAGTGAGGGATGGGGGGGTTGGGGGAAGAGAAAGAGATGAAAGTGAGAACTGGTTTCCAAACAGTAAGCAAGATGTTTTCAAGTATTCTCCCTGATTGGAGGGCAGTACCATTTCAATGGTACTTCAGGCTGCCAAAGTCTTGGTAAAGACCCCATTTTAAAAACTTTGGTATGAACCACCCATTCTGTAAATTCTCACCATACAATTATATGCTGTACTGAGTTCAGCCAAAATCTAGACCCCTCAAAGCAGAATTCTCCCCTGGCTGTGCATTCACAAAGCACCTCAGGAAAGCAAAAGGGGCTGAAAGAATCAAAAATGGCTATTCTGTACGTGAAACAATTTGGGACTAAAATGGAGACAAACAGAATCCCAAAGCCTAACCTCATATTGTTTAATGACCTTGAAGAAGCCTCTAAAATGCTTTACCCTCGTTGTCGTCCTCAGTCTCCAAAATACAGATAAGGCTTACCTTCTGCCCAGAAGGCTGGAGAGGCTTAATTCATTAGCAAAATAAATCGCTTTGGATCTCATGGATGGAAAAAGTCTAGTGAAGGGCAACTTCTTACCTCCTGCCCCCAAATAGCAACAAGGTTAGAAAAATGTTATTCATGATTCATTTTGCAAAAACAGGTCAATATCCCTTGGGGTAAAAATATACCTGTGTGTCTATCTGTGTATTCCCATTCCTCTGCCCAAGAATGTAAGAAATAATAGTTTTCATCCCAACTGATATAAAGCAGTAAAGCATCGTTCCCCAACCTAGAACTCTCTAGAGATATTGCGTTATAGCCACTATTTTTATTTTTAGCTACCACAGCCAGTTAGCATGCTGGTTGGCTGACAATTGGTGTCTAACATACCTTCAATGTACTAGATTGGTGACAATAGAAACAAAGAATTGTCTTCCTAAATGTCTGCTCATAAAAAAAACTCAAGCATGTCCCCAGAGCTAAGGGGGTAAAATCTCTTTCAAGTCAAGCTCAGTTCTCTGGCTTAATGGACACATGTTTTTTTTTTTTTTAACTGCATATTGAACTTATTTGCCGTAGTCTTCTTCCAGGAAGTTTTTCTACTTTTCAGGACAGTGGTGAGATTTCCTGGTGACCCTCCCTGCAGGTATTAACCAGTTACAGACTTGTTAAACTGGCAAATTGGTTTTCTTTTTTATAAACTTTATTAAAATTCTACACAGAAAATAAACATTACAAAAATGCAAAAACATATACAAAAACATAAACCTGCAAATACAAAACTAAACATCTAACTTAAAAAACATATAGTCCACTTCCGCTGTTCACTTTTCTCACAGATCCATTAACTATTTCTTATTCTTTTATACCACTGTAATTACTATTTAAATTTTCCATTATCTCCCCTTATTTAATCTATAAAACCCTTTATCATCAAGCTATTTTTCTCTCTTTTTATAATATAATCCATAATCGGACTCTAGTCTTTAATAAAAGCCTCTGGAGATTTCTCTCTCGTTAGTCATGTCAGTTTTGCCATCTCTGCCAAGTCCATAACTTTAAATATCCAATCTTCAACATTTGGATTCTTTCTTTTCTGTGTTTTTCTTGTTCCCCAGCACTTTCCTGTGGCCCACAGGAGCCTCCAAAGATTGTGGTGCTGAAATTTGGCAACACAGTTTTTCATTTCTATTTTTTCAGTTCAGTGTGAATCATCTAACGCACTAATATACTGACTTTACTGAAAGAAAGAAAGCCAACTAATGAAAAAATGCTAAAAATCCCAACTCCTTCATTGACCCTACCACATTATTATCACATACCTCTGCTACCGTCAGAGGCTGCAAAGTTGCATTTTGAAAAGTATGATGATTGGCCACAAAACAGCTGCCCAAGTTAATCAGGGTAGCAGCATGTGATGGTAACAGGACTTTGAATAAGCCTCTTAACTATAGAACTGATTTAACTCAGATTTCTTTTAATAAGATTGAAAATCCTCACTGTCAAGATTGCATTGTGGCCTGGAAACAAACACACAAACCCAGCAGAGTCCTGAGCTGAGGGCCAAATTATATCAGATATTAATTAGATGCAAGTTACCAAGTTTTTAAAAATGAAATAAACCACTATGGACCTCTTTTCACTTTTGCTGCTCCTAGGCAGGATACAGTACTTCGTTGCCTCTTTCTCATCTTCTAGTCCTGGTTACAGCGTTCCTCCTCCTCTTCCTCCTTGGTGCTGCCAGTCAGGGCTCCAAGTGCTATCAGTTAGAATTCACTGTGCAGCAATTCTGTTTTTTCCTCCCTTAGAGATTAAAAAAAAAGATTGAGGAAGTGGCAGGAAAACACCACAGTCTTACAATTGGGAGCAGTCATAGTCTGGATCTTCTCAAATAATTCCATGAAAACAGCTGGCTGTTTAAGAATGAAAGCCTTGTCTAATCCAAAGCAAGGACTGCAGTTCTCTCATTTTGTCCTCTTAGGGGATTTTTGATCATATGAAAAATGAAATGGCAGAAAAGACAGGACAGTTACAAACGGAACTCTACAATCTCTGAACCTCTGAATGAACTAGGAAAGGGCATAATGGACATCTCTTCTGGAATTACCCCTGGACTCACGGTTTGTTTTTGAGGGTCAGTAGCTCATGATTCCTTGGGCAAGGACTGGATCTTGGGGCTGATGTCCCTTGACCCTGAAGGATCATCCAGAGAATTAGCAAATGATAAATCTAGAGGCAAACAAGCTCAGCATCAGTAGACAGAATAGGGCATGTTTACAGTTGATCATTTCATTATTTTTGCTTTAAAAATATATTCTTTCTCTTAGAAAATGCTGCTTCTTCCCAAAGCAGACACATGGGAATCCAAGGGGAGCTGAAGTAAGAGATCAGCTAGATTCACGCCTATTTATGATGGACTGAATAAGCCATAATTGGCTGTGTTTGTAGCTGATTGACAAATGGGCTTTTTGTTTGTGTCTAGAGAGTTAATATGGATTGGTATTTGTATTGCAGGGCAACATGGCTCAGGATATGACTGAGAAAGAGCTAAGGAAAATGGAATTAGATCAACTGAAGAAGGAAGTGAAGACTGAAAGACAAATGGTAATGAGTTTCAGATGTACCTCTAGTAAAAAATCAGCACTTCTGCATCAACAGCACTCCAGATGTGTTGGTCTACATAGCTTTGTGTTATGCTGGCTCAAACGTTATAGGGACTGATATGCTGATTTTCTCTTGTCCAGCCAGTTGGTGCCAGTGTAGTCAAACTTTCTGAAACACAGAACATTAAATTGTCAGAGAGAAAGAAAAAGAATAAGATGAAATAAATAAAATACAAAGAGCACAACCCACTGGACTTACACGAGACACACTGAAATAATTAATAGTGATGCAAGAATACCACACAGTGTTGTAGTTTCCATATTTTAAAACTGGGTCTTCCCAGTGCATTTTATCAGATATTATTTATCATTCCAATAATTTTTCATCTGAATAACTATGCTAAATTTTCATGTTTAAAACACAAAATTATATTAAGACAATGTAAATATGTTTGCAAACAAATAGAGTCCCCAACAGTTTTAGTCACTGGGCACATCTAGAATGTTGGTAGCAAGTTGCATGCTATCAACTATCCTGGATTGGCTAAGACAGTCAAGTTGCAGGAAGAGGAATCAGCTCATCTGAATCAGGCTGGGATGCAGGCTTGATATATACTTTTCAAGTTGCTGGTATTGCAGAATATACAAGAGAGAGCACAGCATTCCTAAGGAACATACATGTAAGAAGGATCTTTCTTGCCTCCTCTGGTGATGAAGCTGTCCAAGTGGGAGTGGCCAGGATATCTCCATCTTCATCTTCATCTCCATCTCCATGGAGGGATTGGGGCTGCAACTGAACTTCCCATCTACTAATGACCTACAGGAAACCATCCTGTGACATGTTGGGGAAAACATCATTAGCACAGAGCAGACAAAATTATATTTGAATGGAATTCATGTTATCCCAGAGTTTCAAAGATCTCCCTACCAAGTACTTTGAAGAAGTGAGACTTGATAAATTATGGCATAGTTATCCAAACTGCAGGTTAAGTTATTGGGCAAAAGTAATGTCCAGTTCTTTCTTATTTTGCAAAATTTATGTTAGTCATCCCACACAGTAATGTTTTCTGTGAAGGTATTTTCAGCACAGTTATAAAAAATACAATCTATGTTAAAAGCTACTTAGGGGAATCAACAGGACATAGCATAAGCAGCGTATACAGAATATACAGGTATTAAAAACTTAATAAATTCAACAACTACAACTGTATTGAATAGTCACTGATCACTGGTCAGATCCAATTTCAAGTCTCCCACATGTGAAACTTGAGGGCAGAAAAAATGCTTCTTAAAAGGGTGGGAAGACTAGTCATTGAAAAGTTTTGGCCTCAAGGAAGATTGCTCCCATAGTGCCAAATGCAGCTTTAGACTCCATTACTAAGATCTTCTTTTGAATCTATTTGTTTAGGGCTTGAGAAACAGAATGAGGGGTAGTGAAAAAAAGCAAAATAAATTACTTGGAAATTAGTCATTTTGACTGTACAGAAAACTGAACGCAGTCAAGGTTGTACATTTGAGCCCTTATTTAGAATTACAACATGGGAGAATGAAAGAAAGCCTTGCAAAACTATTCTTGTTCATTCTCTTGTTGGAGGGTTCCTCAGTGAACTTGTAGGAGGGGTCCCCATTAATTTCCTAGGACCATCATACTATTTGGATGCTATATGTTAAGAAACAAAAGTTCAGGAAATGAAATTCTACATCTTTTCTTCACATAGGTCTCCAAGACAGGAAAAGAACTCAGAGATTATATAGAATCTATGGCTGCAGAAGATCCTCTCTTAAAAGGTATCCCAGAAGACAAGAACCCATTCAAGGAGAAGGGAGGTTGTACAATAAGCTGACCTTGGCCCCACCAAAAGAAGATCTTTGTTGCTGTCCTTATATATTAGGACTGTATGAATTATGTTTATCCATATACAATGAGTCTAAATCAGGATTGGGGAACCTATGGGCCTCCAGATATTACTGAAGCACAATTTCCAGCAGCTCTATGTAATGTGATCAATGCTGGGGTCTGACATTCAGCAATATCAGAAGGGCCACAGGATCCCCATCCTTAGAGATTTTTGGCAGGATGGAAATTAACTACACCACAGAAAAAAAGGAAGTGAAACAAGTTCACGACCAAGATATATATAGAGGAGGAGGACATCTATTTTAGGACTTAAGTCTATTTGTTATTTTGTAAATAGGTAGTCTTTATAAATTATATATTTCCTGAAGAAGTCTGAGCAGGGATGTCCTCCAAAATACATTATTATTCTATGTTCTATGATTTAATTGCTGCTTTTTTAAAAAGTAGATTTCTGAGTTTAATTATTCTGGGTGTTTCGGTTATTTGGGGGGGAAATGATGCAGGCTACAAATAGAAAAAGAATAGAAAAAAGACTACTCATGTGAATAGAATAGAAAGGAATAGAAAAAAGACTAATCGTGGCATCAAGAGGCTGCCTGGAAGGGAACAGGTTGCACTACCTGGAAGGCTTTAGAAATTTGATCTAGAACTGAAAGTTGTTCACTTTTATTTTACAGGTTTCTTAGAAAGTTACATCTGTGACTTCATAGCTTTCCTATTTGCACTAACTGATTAAGCAATATCTTATTATCAGATGTCTAAACCAATGTCTCTCAAGCAATGCAACTTTAAGATTGCAGACTTGAACTCCCAGAATTCCCAGCCAACATGGGGCTGGGGAATTCTGGGAGTTGAAGTCCACACATCTGAAAGCTGCCAAGGTTAAGAGAAACACTGGTCTAGACAACAGACTTAGTGAACAGGTATTTCAGTCTTCACACACGAGGAGGTCTTACCACAAAGCAAGTTGAAGGCTGAAAAAATCAGCCACTCCACAACAGAAACTCAGTATAAGAAAGAAAGTTATGGTGAAAAATAAGGGAATGATGTTTAGTTACCATCACTAGCTACCTCTCAAAATATTCTGGGAACTATATCACATGTTCTTAAGGCTCAGTTGTTCAAATCTGTGTAGCAAAATCTCAATTCCTGTGTTTACTACAGCACAGAAAATTAGTTTTGAGAAGAAGCTGTTTGAAAAGACAAGACTGCAGATGGAAAGCATGTGCAATTCTCCAAGCTGAGCTTTGCCATGTTCCTACCAAGTTAACCCCTCATCCCATTGTTACTGTTAGTTCCCAGCTCTTACTCCAGATAGGATGTTCATCTTCTCTACCTGATTGAGGCAAAAGAACTGCAACTGCAGGGCATTTAGAAAAATGGCGATAGATAGATAGATAGATAGATAGATAGATAGATAGATAGATAGATAGATAGATAGATAGATAGATAGACAGACAGACAGACAGACAGACAGACAGACAGACAGACAGACAGACAGACAGACGCACGCTCAGTACTATTATCATCGGGCTATGTTTTTGTAAAGCAGTGCATTTCTTCCCATCATGCAACATCACTGTATCTTATATAATAAATGTTTAGTTCCAGAGCTGGCTTTTGTGAATTGTTTTATGAAATACAGATATGACTCTGTAATAGTTTCAAATAAAAATGCAGATTTTTTTTTCATACAGCACTGAAATAGCCTGCTTTAATGTTATTCATCCGATGGAAGCTCAAGCAAGTATTGTAGGAGGCATGCAGTTAAGGCATGAAGAGGGCAAGGAGAAAGGGGGATTTGAGCTGAAAATACCAGGCTTTGGGAAGAAAATCATGCTGCCACTTTCAAAGTTCATTTATTTCACCTCAGAAGTAGAATGGCTAAGTAAATGTACTTAATTCTATATGCTAAAGTTAGATTTGTCCATCTGGGCCCTAATCCATAAAATGCAATCCCAAACATAGTCCATATCGATTGTGAGCCCCACAGAAGCACTTCAAGGGCGTGGAAGAGTCAGTGCCAGGCAACATGCATTTTTCTTATACTCCATTTGTCCCAAGTTATTGATTTATTTACAATACTTACACAAAGAGATTATAAGCACCTCCCTAATGATTTACACCATGACAGCAGCTCCAAGTTCCAGACCTACCGTTAGGCAAGATGTGGCAACTACCTCAGGAAGCAGATACTGGTATGAGGAAGCCATGAGAAAAAGGGGTGGTACTTAGTTGTGTGGTCATGGCTGCCATCTTGACTTTTTGATCCCCCCATGGTTGCCTCTGAGGGAAGGCAATTGTGTTATTTCCCCAGGTCATTCCTCCTTCTTGTAGGACAGAGGGTCCACCTCATAAACAAGCCCTTTACCAGTGTTAAAATAAAATTTGAGAAAGTCTTCTGTGCACAGAACCCGAGAATGCCATTTTGCCCTTCTCCTCAGGCCAGCCTTGAGGCTGCAAAAGATTTGGTCCATGTACCTGTCACCCCTTCAAGGTGGGTCAGGTCAAGAAACAGACTCCACAGGAATGCTATTTTATTGTTTTATTAACAGCAGCTTGAAAACCTGTCCAAATCCTTCCCTGCCCCCTTTTAAGATCAACAAAGGTTGGGCTGTTCTGAGTCTCTTGGTTGCCCTTTCTGTTTTCCCAGGGCTGAACAATTGTTTCACCACTTCTACCTCCTTCTCGAGGCCAGAGCTAAATTCAGTGGTGTGCTGGAACCGGCTCACACTAGCGTGTGAGTCAATTGTTAAAGTTTCTGCAATTTTGCGATGAGAGCACAGCTGAGCCTCTACACCAGTGTTTTTCAAACTTGGCAACTTTAAGATGTGTGGACTTCAACTCCCAGAATTCTTAGTTTAGCACACCACTGTCTAAATTCCTCTACATACCTGAGGATGGACAATTTGTGAACGGACAAACCAGAAAACACATGAAATGGAATGTCTGCTGCTGCAATGCTAGGACTGTGTAACCAGGTGTGTGTAACTTGGCCTCTATTACTACTGAGTTATGCACAAACTTGACATTTAATCTCCAGGACAAAGCAACATGGCACCAGTTCGTGGCATCCATTTTCACCTTTGTCTCAGGATTAGTACAAAGCTTTTCTCAAAAATCCCAATGGTAGCCATTCATTTCTTGATCAAGGGGGGTTGGGGGTTGGGGGGGCATACCTCTAGTTCTGTTGTTGCTGTTGTTGTTAATAATTTTATTGAAGTTTTTAATAAACATAGTAAAATTATACAAACAAAACTAGAACAAAAAAGAAAAGTGCAGAAAGTGCAGAAAAAAGAAAAGAAAAAGAGTAGAAGAGAAAAGAAAAAGGCAACAAAGACAATAATAAAGAAGAGGCTTCCAACCTTCATCACACCAAGCATAAGCTAATATACTAACTTTCACCCTCTTTTAAAGTTACAAATAAAAAAAAACTCTTCTCCCCATAGCCTAACTTTTATCTATACGCAACCCAGAAATCTTCATCTTTTCAACCTTAGTTCAGCAAAAAGTCCATTAGGAGTTACCAGAAATATCAAACAAATAGTTTATCCCTAATCAAACAGTCCAACTGTATATTTCTTCTTTTTGCTCTGCACAATCTTGACCTTTAAATTATTCCTATGGCATCACAGGATTTGATCTTTCATCACTCTTTGGCATTTAAAAGGAGTCTTCAAAGCTTTCATCAGCCTACTTTGTAAATCCCCTAAAGAGACATTGTCCAGGATTTCTTGTCACAGCTGTTCCATGCACAGATCCTTTTCTTCCCAAAAAGGTTGCCACGAACACTACACGGGTGTGCCCATGAAGTCACCAGGCACTCCATAAACTGTCAGAATTGAATAAACATTTTCATAGGGGTTTGAGTTTCTGAGCCTTTCTGATTTGACTTTGGACACATCTCAGCTTTGTTGACGAAGTAGGAGCAGAGATCACAAGGAGAAATTTATCATAATTTGATAGAATCAGGTTGTCCTGAAGTTAACCAATTCTGATGTTGTATTTTTAAACAAACGTTCAAAATTGAAAAGCAGATTTTGGATATGAATGGCAGAGTGGGTAAATCCACAAAATTATTATTTTTCCCATAAATGCAAACCCAACCTTTTATTTTAGCCACCCATCTGCAGAATGGGGATGCCATGCCAAATCTTCAGATAGTTTTAAACTACGTCAGTCATTTTCAGCTGCTTGAAATGCACTATTTAAATAATATCTCTCTTCATAATTCAATTATTTTCACCCATTCCTAAAATTTCTCAAGGTAAAGTTTGCAAAAACATGATGCTTTTAACATATTACTTTTGCATTAAATAACTGTACATCTTGGTCTGCATGCTGTTTTAAAGAAGCCTGGAGTGGAAATTTGCTGTTCAATTACAAGTTCATTATTCTTATTATTTGACAGAGATGCAGATTTCATTTCTGAAAGGTACACTTATCATACAAAACAATATTTTGGGAATAAATTTCATAAAAATGAAATGGAATGACTATGTTATTACCAGGCAGTTACAATGTGAAGTTATAGGAGGGATCTGAACCAGAGTATATTTTACTGTGATAGAAGAACAACCAAACTTTTGGTACATTCTTGTTGTTTATTCTGGATAGTTCATCAATAAGTAAGAAAAACATAATTGTTTTAACAAAAACTGAGCATATGCATTATACTCCCATTTTTTTTATTAACAATTTTTAAAAATAAAAATAAAAATGGGTAATTCAATAAAATCAGCAACATTAAATAATGGTACCGGATCCAATATTTTTCATATCTGTCTTGACTTTATTCAGATTCTGGAAAAGAAAGACAAGGTTTCCAACTTTTCATTCCCAAATTGTTCAGTTTAGAATGAATTACTACAAAGAAGCAAAATACTCTTTCCATAGCAGCAAAAGAACCTATTACCATTAAAAGTGGCAATATCTGAGTTATCCCTTCAGAAAACACAAACTACTTCAGGGGCTCATGCTTTGCCCTGAAATTTAATATATTAGAATTATAGAAGAATGACTACTGGGTGCCTATGTCATATTCAACTCCTTTCTCTCTGCAATTAAGGACAAACCCTAATACTGAGCATCGGGAAAGTTGGCTAGAAAATGAGCTGGAGACAGCACTTGTTCCATTCAATTTTTTTATAGTGCCTGTGGTTTAACTCACTTATCACCCATTTCTCAGTTGTCAGCTATTTTTCAAGGTTGGTTTTTTTCAAACTGCATCAGAAATGAAAGTTATTTCTCTGAACTTTGTTCAAAGCTGTAGAAATAGGCTTTAGGATAGTTAGAAAATGAACCATGCAGTGCTTCTATTTAGTCATATATTGAGAACTTTAACTGTGACAGTACTATTTTTTCCCCCAAATTTGCTCAGAAATTGTCATCAGAAGCCAGTTCTTCCACAAATATGTTCCTTTGGATACCTTGTGGAAAATTAACTTGCTTTCCCCTGCTTTCTTCAGAACAGCTGCTGCAAAGTAGTGATTTCAAAAGTTCTTTGCAATGGTATTACATTAGTCCTTGTTGTTGGACCACTGAAATCTTTTTCCAGGAGGTGCATTACATAAGCACTACTATTTGTTTCAGGAATTTTTTCTTTTTTCTTTTTCCCTCATCTGAGATACACTTACAGCAACATCCATGATAAAGCTACATACAAGACAATTCAAATTATTTGAGAGCTTGTTATAGCTTTCACTGCTACCTCTTGTAAAGGTTGCACAGCATGTGCATTTTCCTGATTGTTTCAGTAAGGAAGGTACTCCTTTCTTCTGTTAATACAGAAGTATATATGACTGATTCATTGTGGATACTGCTCCATCTATCAAACCTCAGGGTAACAATTTCCCCCTCTATGAGTTGCACACTTGTCATATATTTTTCCCCAGCAATATCTGTTCTGTTGGGTGGAAGGTCTCCTGATCAAAGTGACTGAACCATGTCAATAAAATATACATTCTCAACTAGACAGAAAGGAATTTGTTGCATAAATAAACTGAGCACTCTTTTCATTGATTGCTTCTTCTGTAATCTGTTGGTTTTAATCTATGATTGCTGATGGAGGAATATGTGTGTGCGTTGTATGTTTCCTATGGGAAATACAGGTCTTTCTGACATACACAATTCAGCTAAAATAAAACCCACTGCTACCTCTCAGGTAATTGAAATAGTAAACCCAAGTGGAGAGCCACTCAAATCTTGTATTTGGAGGACTGATCCATCTAAACCAGTGTTTTTCAGACTTGGCAACTTTTAAGACGGGTGGACTTCCACTCCCAGAATTCCCCAGCCAACACACTGGGAGCTGAATTCCACACTTCTTAAAGTTGCCAAGTCTGAAAAACACTGATCTAGACAAAAGATGACAATGCAGTTCATGCGTCTATAGCTGTACATGACTACACATCCTGATCAAAGTGGAACAGAACATATATCTGCCTATTTGCTTTTAATTAACTGCATTCTGTATCCTTGCTTGCCTTACTTATAAGAAGTGCTGTATGGAGTCTTTTTTTACAACCTGATGTCATGAACAGGCTTGTTTTATATGCTTCAAGACCAGAAAGGTATTCCTTCAAATCATCATATGGCAGAAATGTTTTCCCAGTTTTTCTTTGAGTTTTTAATTCAGACTCCTTCTTGCCAGATCTCAGATTCTCTACTGACTGAAGTTCATTCTTTATACTTTTAGACAGAGATCTGCTACAGTCTGTCCACTTACCTCTCATCTCATCTCTGCATTAGCATTAAGAGATAAGTAAACAGCCCTTGGCAACTAGAACAGAATGTAATTAGAAGTAACTTTACACATTAATATTTCTGAGCTAGGTTCATTTTTTATGAAACATTAATTTTAGACTGATTTAAATAAAAAACATGATTAACATTTAAAAATATTTATTTACCCTGATTCTTATTTTTCCATCTTCCAGTTAATACCCAGCATTGTACAATATTTATATATTGCTTTTGTTTGCCTCTTTGGTAAACCAAACCTGACGTTTAAAGGGCCAAAAAGCAGATGCTGTCAAACGACGGTGACCAGAATGAGGGCGGTGGAGAATAAAACTCGACAGCATGATTTCTGCATTTAATTTTTGCATGTAAGGGCAACATAAAAAGGTAATTTCAGCAAGCGCGTGCTTGCATAACTACCTACCAACCTGTTGAAATTTGCTGTTCTGCACCAATCCTGGCATTGCCGCAGAAGGCCACCATTCTAAATGAAATTGAAAGTAAAAAAATAAAAACTTGCATCTTGATTCCCCAGTTCAGTTACTTCGAGTAAGAGTGCGGGAGAGTAGGCTGGCTTTCTCAATGCATCACCAAAGATAAGATTATGAGACGGTAGGAGAAAAAAAAGATTAGAAAATTAAGACCGAGAGACGCAGGTTTAAAAAAGATAGAAAGCAGGAAGGACAGACTTAAGCCGCATGCGGTTTTTTCTTTGCTGTTGAAGCGCAAATTGCGCTTTCCCGTTTTAGCCAATAGTTGAATCGCAGCGGGAGACACTCTGTCAGCGCTGGCCAATGAGAAGCAGAAGAATCTTCTTTTGGCAGCTCCCCGATTCCCCTCGTTCCATGTACTCTCCTGGGCGAAAGACGCACGCATGCGCAACAGCCACTCCTGCTGGTCGCGAGCGCAAAACGCACCCTCCTCGCTGCTGTTTCGCCCGCGAGGTCATTTTGCCTTCCAAAGGTTTTTCCGAAGAGTCTCTCGAATTTATTAGGAACTCCGTAAAGCAAAAATGTCTCACGAGGTCCCACCGAGATTTGAACTCGGATCGCTGGATTCAAAGTCCAGAGTGCTAACCATTACACCATGGGACCTGCTGATTCGTGAGTGTAGCAGGAGTCTTTCTGAGTCCTTGTTAACATACGTGTTTTCTCGCTACATTGCATTTTTAGGCGCAATCTACCAAGCGACCAGACGCGTCCATCGGAACAAGCAGCGAAAGCCGGGGGAGGCGGCGATACCAGCAGGACCAAACAGAAGCACCTTTCTCGCGCGCGGATCTGCGACGCTGGCTGCTCAGCGGCATCAGCGCTTACACCACAGCTCCCATAATCCCCGGAAGACGTGCTGGCTTGAAACGCGAAGCCGACTGGACGAAAAGCGGGGAGGGAGAGAAAACCCGCCCTCCAGCGTACGGAAGGAGGGCACGCTTCTGGGGAGGCCTTGCGCGCCACGGTGGGGCCGATCAGCCTGAAAGTACAGGATGGGAGGGCGGCCAGGAGCCTCGCTTACGATGGTCAGCCGCGCAGGGCTTGTCCAAGACGTTGCGATGTTTGGTCCCAGCCCCGAGAATTGCTGCTTTCAGAAGCCCCGTCCTGTTCTTCTCCCGCGTAGCCTTGTTGGAAGGCGCTGCCTCTGGCTGCTGACCCTCCCCTGGGCCCGAATAAGATCCTCGAACCTTTTAGCTGGAGGTTTCCCAGTAATCAGATCAATCAGTTTATTACAGCCATAAGGCCAGGCACAGTAACATATCCAACGGTAGGTTACGTACTTACATACATACATACAGAACAGAAAAACAATGAGTACAATAAAATCTAAGGATGAATAAGTACATGTATAATAAAATAAAATAAAAAGTATTATAAAAAGTGATGAATAAGTGTTGAAACTTAATTAATGGTGTAACATATTATACAGATGGTAGCACAAAACTGGGCAGCTTGGAAGGGTATTTTTGAGTCCTTGCCCAAAAGAAGTAATAGTAAGCAGAAATCCCACTCCCTGCCCTGAAATTTCTTCAACATCAGATAAAGGGAGGTCTGTCTAGGGCATTGGTTCTCAATGGGGGCGGTGGGAGGATGCTGAGGGGCGGTGAACTTGTTTTGGGCGGTAGGGGGGCAATGAGCATGTTTTGGCATTCGAACTTAATTTTAAAACTCCCAAAAAAATTTATTAAATTGATTATCCAGTTTACACCATTTGTATCAGCAATAAAATGAACTTACGCAACGGCTGCCCTCATGCACTTCTAAGAATGGTGAGACGAATTTGTATTCTAGGTAGGATGACCTTGAAGAACTCGACACTACGATTCTTCTCCGATCCCAACCAGCACAGCGCATGCGTCAGCTGTTTTCCCACGCAATTAATTGCAGCGCGTGCGTTGAGCGTCCTTTCAATATGAATGTTTGATTTGACCCGTGTTTCTTGAGTTGCTTTTCGTTCGCTTCATTTCTGTTTTTTCCCCTCAGTTTCGATTTACTTTCATTGTTTATTTGGCCAGTCGGCTAGGTAAGTGCGCTTATTAGTTCTTTATCGTGGTCGTGAATTATTAATTTTGAGAAACTAATGAAACTTTGAAAGCCAGCTTCCAGAATGGTGATCGTCTCACAGAATTTTGGCTTCAAAGTAACATCAATCGCCTCTACCCAGGACTGTGGACTATCATCAAAAAAATTTTAGCGTATTTTTTTGCTGTTTTTTAAATTATCTAATTAAGAATAAAGAATTTTTAAACATTAAAAAAGCATTTGCAAAAAAAATAAAATTAATAAAATTAAAAATTTTTTAAAAACGAGCATCAAAAAAATAAATAAATGTATTTACAGCATTTTGAAATAAACATATTTACATAAAAGAGCATTTAAGCATTTTTTTTGCATTAGTCATTTTAATTTTAATAAAAGGAATGCAATTACCTTCCAGGGCAAAAGTATCGAGTTAAATCGAACAAATTTGGTGTGTAAGTCTACTGAAAAAAATTACTTAAAATTTTTGCCTTTTATAATTCAGTAACTCCCCCCCTCCCCATACCCTAAATTACACGATTTTCACAAAGGGTGGCGTTGAAAAATTTTCCGCTCCTTAGGGGGGGCGGCAGCTTCAAAAAGGTTGAGAATCACTGGTCTAGAGTCCTGATACGGGGAGCAGCATAGTAGCACGTGGCTTAGAGTTTCTATTGAGCCATCACCCCATGGACATAACCAGAGAGAAACGTCCAAGAGGTTTCCCAAGAAGTAGACCTCTTGGTGGTGTTGGACTACAATGCCTGTAATCCCTAGAGCTGGACTACACTGCCCATAATCCCAGTTCATGCTGGGGCTGCTGGAAATGGTGCCCAGCTGCTTTTGGAGGACACCAGTTTGGGGTAAACCTTTCTGTTGGATCTTTTGGGCAGAAAATGGTATTAATACTCTGGAGCAGCTTATTTTTAATCAGTCTTTCAGAACATTTGATGTATTGCAAATAGAAGTTGGGTTACTTGAAATAACAGAATAGCAGTATGTTCAACTAAAATGTTTTTTACTTCATAATACAGAGCGCGTGCTAGCAGCTTCTGAAACACCTAAATTATTTATAGTATAGGAAAGTGTTTTGGAAGATTCCAAACCTAGTTTGTTTATTTTTATATTTACTTGGAGGGTATTATTAAAGTAAATATTAATAATCAATATTAAGAGTTGAAATGTCCTAATTTAACAAATCAATAGTCTCACGCTTCAAAAATTATAAATATATCTTAGAGTGCAATTAATTTATCCAAAGATTACCTTCCAAGTTTACTGAATACTCAGTGGATGTTTAATAAGTGTCAGCTTTTCATGCTAGAAACGTAATATAGTTGAGAATACTTTGACACATATTACTTAGACCTGTGATACATTGTCCCATTTCAGTTTAATAGTCATATTATTCTTAATTTGATTTTGGATAGGGAAATAAGGCTTAAAGATTATATTATATTATTGAATTATGTATCAAAAATTTGGAATTATCAATTTATAAAGAGTTTTGTATTTATTAAGCATGAAATATAGCTTTGCTGGAACGATTCTGCAACTCTGGACTTTAAATCCTGGATTGATTTTGCATTCAAGATTTGTGTTCACTCCGTGCTTTTGAATTGGCTGGTTGTCTGTCTGTCTGTCTTTCTTTCTTTCTTTCATAAATGTTGTCTTATAAATTGGGATTGTTCTTTTTTCTTTTCTATTTGTATATGACAGCAATAAAATAAAGATGCATGAAAATATGTTTTCCTGTAAACATTCTGTAAGTCAAGCCACTAGTTGAAGTGCTTCAGAAGTTGGTAGTCTAGATCAGTGTTTCTCAATCTCAGCAATTTTAAGATGTGTGGACTTCAACTCCCAGAATTCCCCAGCTAGCATTCTGGCTGGGGAATTCTGGGAGTTGAAGTCCACATTTCTTAAAGTTGCTGAGGTTGAGAAACACTGGTCTAAATAAACTTCTGCTGCCATGAAGGGCTTTATAAGAGGTAACCAGCACCTTGAATTGCACCCAGAAACCAACTGGCAGCCAGTGTAGCTCATAGAGCAATGGTGTCACATGGGGATATGGAGGCATGTCCAGAAGTGTCTGTGCCACTGCATTCTGGACCAGCTGCAGTTTCTGAGAATTCAAGGGCAGCCCCATGTACAGCGCATTGCAGTAGTCCACTCATGAAATAACTAGGGCATGAGTTATCATCTGTAGGACCTCCCTGTTCAGGAACAGGTACAACTGACACACAAGATGAATCTGTGCAAAGACCTTCTTGGCCACAGCTGCCACCTACACTTCAAGAAAACCCTGAGAGTGTGCACTACTCTCAAATGGAAAAGTGCTACCCTATCTAGGACCAAAGATGAAAAGTTCCCAGGTTGAAGGTGCCCAAATGTCCACATAGCTACTTAGTCTCACTACGACTGCCCCTGAATCTGTTCCTCCATTCTGCAACCTGGGATACTAGGTTCAAAGCTATGAAACATTTTGAAAACCAAAACAGCTATTGTAAATTATGGTTGAAAATTAATCTTCAGATGTCAGCCCACATGAAAAGAAGATTTACTGGTTTGCAGACCGGGTCATAAATTTCTGCAACCTCTCCAGTATGCCATTATTTACAAAGACTCATCTGGCAAATCAGATGATTAATTCTAAATCTACTTTCCCATTCACAGGAGTTAAAAAAGAGATTTCTGTAAAATATATAAACCAAAGAAGATAGTAGCTGATGATACACATAACATTTTTATGGGGAAAGGTTGGGGGAACTGATCACTTTTAGGAAATGATTTGCTATTCCTCGCTGGGTGGACTGCTAGATGTTGATGGCTGTATTATGGGACAGAGCCTTGTTTTTTCCTTCAGGATAAAGTGCAAGGATGAATTTGTACTTGTAGAAGGAGTAGAGACATACATGCTAATAACACAACTGCCTTTGACCAGTTGCAACTTTTCTAAGAATGACAATCCAAAACTTAGGGAGGCGAGTAGATCTTCAAATACTTATGCTAGTGTCTAAAATCCAGTATAATAAACCCAGAGACAGAAAAGCAGGGAAAATGTTCAGCCCTGCTTGAGGACTAAATCTTAATTGGCATGATATGACAGAACAAATTCAAGTGTGCTGGGGAGGAGAAAGATTATGATCAGAGAAAAGGGGGTCCATTCCATCATATTCTAATAGAAGAATCAACCTTCTCCAGGAATCGTTATATGAACCTCTTGAGTAAATTCTTTGCAATTGGCAGGGCTGTTGACATCTATTCTTGCAAAGTGCTATGTCCTCTTATTCAAAGGATTGAAATTTGAATGCTCCTATAGCTAGAAAAGCAGGGACTGAAGTGATATGGGAAGAAATATATTCTGAAGAATTGAAAAATTAACCACAAATAATAATCACACCATTTTTGCCTGAAGACTGATTTGTGTATTGAGATGTGTTTCTTTTTTTGGTGGTGAGTTTTTCCTTGGTTCTTAGTTATTTAAACTGATGTTTTGAATGTCAGATAATTTCTGATGCTCTTTTAATATGTTAAGATTTGCAATGTAGAGTCCAATGAAATTCTAGATCAACAAATAAAACCTGCTAGTTCTGGCTTTCTGTGCTAGTTTCCCTCTAAAATACTTTGAAAATTGCTTTCAACCTTATACCTTTATGTCACTATGCATGTTAAAACAACAGCAACGAAACTTCCATTGCTGGTTGAGAGTGAAAAAACCAAATGGCTAGTTTTGTCTCCTCTGAGAATATTTCTCCATATAACCAAAAATGCATATTTGGTACATGCATGTAAGCATTCTGGGTCTAGAGAGGATGTTCTTATGTATGTGTGCAAATAAAATAATATGTGAGGTAATCATTTGCCTTGCTATGATTACAGCCACCCTGAGAATGAAAATGATGGCAATTTATGTTGTGAAGTTACCTACATATATATCCCTCACTCTGTTCCTTTTCAGGCTAAGCAACATTAGGCAAAGTAAAGAAAAAGAATAAAAGAGTTGACCAAAAAATGAAAGGAACAGAAAGGGAAACATAGCTAAATCTAGTTTACACCAAAATCAATCCTTATATTTCTCCATATTTTCTATCCTTATGTATCAATTTTCACTTCCACCAGGTCCATACACTGCATCACAAATTGCCTTTTGTTCTTTAAACCTCTTATTTCATGATTCATCAGCTCCATCTAACAACAACTTTCTCCGTCTTTCACTTCTGTTTGACCAATTCACTCTTTCTTCATATGCTATCAACTGGAAAACTATATAGATAAGGATAAACTTGAATCCATAAGACAAAGACATGAGAAGGAATTCAAACATTTTCAGAGAGTGTTGTAAATGGAGACTCATATAATAGAACAGACTGTCAGGTCGGAATTTTCTTGATGGGTCTTCTTTTGCTTCCTAACACAAAAGGGATTTGCACATTCCAGCTAATGCTTGAGACAGACAGGAACCCTATTGGCTTCTTGTTCCCAGCTGAAACAATGTGACCTGAAATACTTCGTATAGTCATAACTTCAATCTGCAGAGTTTCCAGAATAACTATACTTATATCAATTTAATCTTGTCCCCTTTTCCTCTTTATAAAAAATGGTAGGAAGGTTTTTAAAAATGTTTTTAAAAAATGGGGAGTGTTTAATGAAACTCAAATGTTAGCTCACCATTTGGTATGAAATTTAACAATGTTTCCATATTGCTTCCTTTTTAAAAAAAGATCCTAGTCTAAATAGCCAAATAGCTCTGCTTTTTAGTTGTTGATTAAAGGATCCAAGTGTGCGTGTTGAACTGGTTGTGGTATGTTTGTGTAGTTGTATGTTAAGAGGACAGAATCTGTATTAGGAAAACCTGATCCCCAAACCATGGAATTTGGGACTAACCACTCTCTCAGTCTAACCTACTTCAAGACAACATCTAAGAAATATAGTAAATAAATATGAATGTAAGTTCTAGCACAAGTCCCTTTCTCTTGTTTCTGCTGGCTTGTGAAGATTCTTCCCCTCTTTTTATTTACTTTGGCTTAGGCATCCCCCAGCCAGGAATAGCTGGTTGGGGAATTCTGGGAGTTGAAGTCCACTCATCTTAAAGTTGCTAAGGTTGAGAAACACTGTTCTAGGGCTATACACACTTCAAAACTGATTCAGGAGAGGTGCTTCAGACCTCGCACAAGCATAGCATCTTACAACTATTCATTAAGGTAGCCTGCTTGTCCAGCACTTAGGTGTTCTGGGTGGATTCTACTTTCTTCTCAACACCTTCCCTAAGTGTGGAACATATACATAAATAAGAGTTCTTGCATGACTTTTTTTTTTAAATACTTTCTATGACTGACATATGGGCTTCTCTATCTCTCTTAATCTCTCCAGAATACTGGGAAACTTGTGGGTTGGCTCCTGCAGTGATGTTATCATTGGTCACCAATCACACCAAACTTGTTGAAAAAATGTACAATAGATTCTGGTTTAGCATTGAGAAAGAACTTAAAAAATTTTTTTTTATTGCTTTTAGAATAATAAAAAAGAAAGAAAAAGAAAAGGAACAAAACACAAAGATAATTATGATGGAAATACATACATTGTCAAAAAGAAGAAAAAACACAAAGTGCTTTAACAAAAAAGGGATATATGACAAAGAAAAAAACATAGTATGATACGTCATTATAACAGTAAAGTTACAATTCTATATATACTTATCGAATGCAAATATTATTCAAGTACTATATATTTCTAATACACTTATATGACTATCATGGTTTTTTTTAACCTACTGTATTTTGTATAAATGATTCCCATATTTCATTATACTGTCCATACAAAGTTTATGTCTATAGGCAGTCTACTCATAAATGGCAAGTGCAATCAGGTCTTCAGTCCATTTAATAAATGAGGCCATACATTTATCTTTCCAATGAAGCAATGTCAGACTTTTGGCCATAGTAAGGGCACGGAGAATCCATTTACGTTACCTGGTTGTCAGGCTCCAGGTACTACGTATATAGTTCAAGAGAATATTATCCTCTGAGAATTTTAGCTTTTGTTGCCCAATCATGTTTATATAATCCATACTTTGTCCCAAAACTTAGTAAGTATAGGACATTGTAGAAACATGTTAAAACATATTTTAAAGAAGCATTACCCTTTTACATCTCCAACAAAATGCTGTTTTTGACAGTCCTTTTCTATACAAATGTAATTGAGTCCAATAAATTCTAAGTATTATTTTTTGTTGTTTAAGTCATAGTTTAAGGTCCATTGACACTCTTGCTATAGACATTAAGACATTCTCCCATTGTCTCAACAATATAGGAACCTCTAATTCTTTATTCCATTCATTTCTTAACATCTGCATATTAAATTGGTTTATTGATAACAAATATCTATAAAAACTAATAGTTTTTTTTAGTTTTAAAGGAATGAACAAGTTGTTCTAGTATCTCAGGTGTCTCAGAAGCTGAAAACGCTGCTGGCCCAAACAGTGTTGTTAGCAAATGTTGTAACTGTAAATATTGCCAAGCATTGAGAAAGAACTTAAGTTTAAACTGGCTTTACATTACTTTAAGAACAGAACGAAGTGCCCTACAAGGGGCTGATTGCCTCTTCCAGCTCTACACTCTGAATAGTTTTGGACTGGACTCAGCAGTTTTACTTATTTTGTTTTAGGAGCTGTCTCTTCTTGTTGACAATTCAATGCTTTGCAGATGTTCTAAACTCAGAAAATGAAAGTCTGATTAACAATGCATTTTGTGGATCGTCTCTGTTATGGAAGTTCTAGCGGAAGAATTCTCCCTTCCCCCAGCTCCTTATATGTTTAACTCAATAAATATGCAAATTATTGGGATAAAAAGGGTGGCCAATTTCTATTTGTTTCTGGAAAAGGGACTGTGATAATCCAGTGTGACCCATGACAAAGTCTTGCAGTATGAAGTGCTCTTGTTCAAGATTTTATATTTCTTCTATCTTCTGGTCTTCCTCCTCAACAACCTGTTAGCCTTTCTTGCCCACCATTTCTGTTCAATCCACTGTTCTCTTCAAAAGTTTTTAAATAGTTCTTCAAATCTTGGGGGTTCTTCCAAGTCTGCAGGTGCCTCATTTGTACATGGAGAATTAAGATTGCTTTTGTCCTTTTCTTTTAAGATGAACACATGTAGGAATCTAGGAATTTCTTAGGCCATTGTTTACCTGTGAATATGCATTTTAACACTGTAACACAGCACAGTCCAACTGAAGATACACATTCCACCACTTGTCTTCTACAGCCTAGTCCAATTTTGCTTGCAATTTCTAGCCACAGGCTATTAGAAATGCCTTGTTTAATGTCTTAAATGCCTCTCTGGAAAAGGGCAGAATGCCTCAATGTTTAAAGGATGCTGTTATTAGACTTCTGCTAAAGACCTCTGCATTGAATCCCCTGGAGACTGGCAATTAAAGGCCACTCTCTAACCATCCATGACCAGCTAAAGGACAAAGTCCTGGAGGAGGCAGATTTATGGTTCCATTTCAAAGTGAAATCAGAGTGGACTGTGGAGTTGAAACTGTCTTAGTCAATCTGATAGATAATCTTTTGGGGAGGAGTTGAGAGGTTTACAGTTTATAGTAAGTTAAAAACTAAACAACTGTTAAAAATAGACTGGTGCAGTGATTAAAACATTGAATTAGGATAAGGGAGAACAATCCTTACTTGACCAGAAAGCACCCTTGGCAGCAGTTTCAATCTGTCTGTAAATAAAAAGGGGATGGGGAAGACCACACATGTTGCTAGAGCAGGAACATGGTAGCCAGCAAGATACTTTATTAGGCTCTTAGACATGTGTGTAGATATGAGATTCCTCATAATTTGTAACTACAATGGTAAGGGAGGATCTAAAACGCAACATAAAATAATCTAAGGAGGGGAGCAAGAGAAAGAGAGAGATTTAATAAAGCCCAAGCAATATCGTAGTTTATAACTCAAATAAAGAAAAGCTAAATTAAAAATTGGAAGCTTTTTTAAAGCTTCCAGGCTCCAAAGAAACTTTTTTTCCTAAGGTGCAGGAACCTTAGGAAACCTGGTTGAAGGCTGTGAAAGGATATAGCTGTACCATCTATTTGCATAGGTATGTAGCTATGTTTCAGGTTGAATATGGAGATCTAAGCCTTATATTTGGCTTTCACTGAATACAATGCAAGAACCAAGGCACTGTGGTTTGTAAACCATGATTAATATAACCTGACCATTACTGAGATAACAAACCATGATTTAAAATGATCATTTCATGCAAACTCCAAGCCTTCTGTCTTGGAATTTAAGAAGGAAAAGGGGGTTGAGTTCGTTATCAGATTCTGTGTAACAGGAAGCTCAGAATTGGATTGAGTCCATCTGGCTTAGCTGCCCTCATATCTGTACAGCAAAGAAGGGCTTGAAAAATATTGTAGAAAGAGTAAATCAAAACAAGTAGCCTAAAAGCAAGGGGGGGAAGCTATTTCTCTCCCCTTCCCCCACAATATGTCCAAAAAGCTCCAGCTTCTTTGCCCATAGGAGAACACCAAGTTAGGAAGTGCTCCCTTTTCCTAGCTAAGTTATACAAATAATGAGATTGTCTCCCACCTTTTGATCTATGGTCCCCTTCCTCATTTGGACTTCTGTGTCCATTTTTGATTGCCAGTTTCCCTTGACAAGGATTTGTCATATCCATTCTTCAAAAAGCATGATACTCTCACACTAAACTAACAAAAGTCTTGTAGCAGCCTAAAAGATATTCATATTGAATATGGTAGCTTTCTCAGTGTGTCAACTTCATTGTAAGTGAACTGATATAATACACCGTAGTAGCTAAGGACTGAGCTATAAGATGGGTGGTCTCTAGTTTCAATCTCTCCTCATTCATGAATGCTTTAGGTCAGGGTTCCTCAACCTTGGCCACCTGAAGATGTGTGGACCAACTCCCAGAATTCCCCAGCCAGCATCAATTTTAAATACAGCAAGTATTGATTAATATAACCCATACAAACAAAAGCTCTTTTGGGGTCCTCCATAATTTTTAAAAGTGGGAAGGGGTCCTGAGAGAAAAAGTTGAAGAAAGTCCAGTCTACAGCATGAAAGATAATCAGTCTGACTTACCTTATTGGGCTGAAGTGGATTAGAATTAGATAATGCATGTGAAGTATTTCTGAATATTTAAAGTACTTACCAAGAATGAACAGCATAATCTTACTGACATTAAATGCTTTAAGGCTTTCTCACCACCATTTGCTTTTTGTACATCATTTTATTTTTGGAAAACTCTTCCTTACTCTGACTGCTGATCTTCATCATCCCCAGGTTGCTCTAGGCCAGGGATGGGTAACCTGCACCATTCCGGATGTCCTTTATTATGGGCTGTATTAAGGCTTCTGGGAGTTGTAGTTTAGCAGTAGCTAGACTGCCACAGCTTGCTTATCCCTGTGCGAAGGAAATTTTTATAATTATATGGATTTGCTTACTCTCATTTAAGAATTTCTTGAGCTTTTCACTAGCTGACTTCCCCGGGTACAAGGAATTAACTATGCAATTCTCCAGCCACTATAGCTTGTTCCATTTGCAAATTTCTGGTAGCTGTTATTGCCCTCAAATCTAACTTCCTTTCCTGAATCTTTCCCTGTACTCTAGAGCCAACCTTCAGCAGACATTTTCCAACAATGATCGTTAGAAAAGGTTGTCCTTATACAGCCTTTTTTTCCTGATACATCCTCAGCTCTTGGAAAAAAGGAATAAATCCTGTGACAAATGCTGGGTCCAAATAACCTGTCATTTACAGGTATATACCAAGTAAATTTTTTCAAATAGTTGAACTCTCCAGGCTCCACCTATGAATATAGAGAATGTTCCTGCCCCATTAGAAATATATTTTGTTTTTTAAGAGAACTGGATTTTTCAAAAAGCAGGCTCTTATCCAACTATAGGTCAGTCACCCACCAGTCCAAGCTCTGCAAATATAGCTGCAGTAAGCCTCAGGAGTCTTAAGACAAAAATGGCAGCCACAGCTTTGTCGTCTGTTCCTGAGAAGATTGCTGCTCCATGTATATAATAGCTCTGGCTTCTGGATTGAACTAAGCTGTGCCTGGAGTAACAACATGTAGAAATTCTTCATTCCTCCAAGGATTTATGTGTGGATATTTGCTTCTATGTGCAAATACAGCACGGAGTAAGATGATGAAATCACAGGCCTGGCTTTCCCAGCTTGCTGCCTTCCAGAGCACCAAATGTTAACTCCCATCATATTGATAGTAGTGTCTTCTGACCTAGCAATCTCCGTGTTAGGGTTGGAATCCTATGCTTTATGAATGACATGCTAGCTGTGGATTATGGGAAAAAATGCAACACAGCTGGAGGAACCAACTTGGGAAAGGCAGCCAATAGGCCCACCAAGAGTCCCAATCAAGAAAGGAAGGACCAGAGGATCAAGAGTGTGTGTGTGTGTGTGTGTGTGTTTAAAAAGCTACCTTCAAACTACTGTCCTCATTGCTGTGTGCTGTGTTGCTCCACTGTAAACAAGATGAATCTACAATCCAACTATTCTGCACGTTCTTTGCATTCTTTCCTGGTCCACCAATCCAACTGGATTGAGATGAGTGTGTGTGCCAACCATGATTATTACAAGAATTATGGAGATTTGGTATAAGCCTCTTTTTTTTTTTTTTTTTTTGTTAAAGAGAACGGTCTTGCCCAACTAGAAATAAAAGGATGGATCTGGATGTTGGAAATCTTGCAGCCGCTGAAAAAGAAATCTGATGGTTGGTGTGACATAACAGCCAAAGAGAATTCAAGTACAAATCAGGAAGTCTCTGTTCTGAATTTCATCTTCAATCATCTTCATGGTGTCATCAGCAAGCCACTCTCTCTTACTTTCAGTTTCACAACACCACCCACTCACCAATATGGATTTTAATAACACTCATTTACATCACTAACATGTTAAAAGGATCACTCATGGAAAACACAGTGCAAATGGATTTTTTCCTCCTTTTTATTTTAAAAAAATGAAACAGTGGAGTAAAGCAGTTTGTGGCAGTAATCAAGCTGGAAGAAAAATGGAACCAGTGTCCATCTGTAATCGCAACTTTGGATCTGAGCCAACTAACCTGCCTCATGCAAAAGACAAGGGGTCAAAGAACAGAGATCAAAAAGGAAAAATCAAGAGGAGAAAGATTTAAAAAAATACAGTGGACCAAAGAGAGGAAAACAATTACTCAAGAGTACAATTTTCAGGGCCTGAATTCATAACAGTTTCAATGGCTTAGAACATAAGGTCTGACGCATTTCTCAAAATCATTACACGGAGCAGAATTTCCTTTCCAAATTCACACAAGTTGTTTGTTTTTGCATAAAAGTGATTTGTCTAGTAAGTTTGTAGCAATGAATTATTGTAACAGAAAATAAAGTCCTAGAGTAACAAAATAATTTTAAGCCAAGTGGGAAGATGTGTTTTTTTTCCCCCTCGTTAGCCACAAATAGCTTTTAAAAGGTTATAGAAATTCAAGGGAATAGGTTTGTTGCAACCACCATCAAGGGAACTCTATTGAACCTCCATCTTCTGAGGCAGTGAACCAGATGGCGACAGTGAGCAATAAGGATTGGCAAATTACCAACACAACTTGCTGTGAGCTACCCAAAGCCACCAGTTTCTCTTGTCACTTGAAACAAAATGCTGGCTTAGATTAATAGCAGCCTTGGTTGCTCACCCAATAAAACAACCCTTATGATTCCTTCTATCGTGTTCATTATTTTGATAAACTGCCAATAAAACTACTTTTTTTTTTAAAAAAAAATGCAACAAGGTTGTCCAGCATTATTGAAGGAAGGTATAAAAGAGTTACAAAAGACCACGCACTTGTGTGTCTAAGGCACAATTTCAATTAAACACTGATAGTTGTGTAAGCTGGTCAGCACTTATGCTAAGAACGTTGAAAGAAAATGGTACAAATGAGTTCTGATATGAATTATTAGGAAAAAGAAGGAAGAAATATGGTGTGTGTGTGTGTGTGTGTGTGTGTGTGTGTACATATATATATTTAAAAAGTCATTAAAGGAGGGAAGGAATGGCTGAGGTGTTGGGGTTCTTACAAACTAACAAACACTTCCAAAATCAAGGTTGATCATCTTGTAGTGGTGGCAATGCAGCCTCAGTGGAACCCAAGCCATTCTTCCTAGCCCTGTGTCACTAGCTTATAGGCATGAGTTGTTTTTGTAGTGCTCTCAATAAGCAAACTGCTCTCCAGTCTCTACTTGTCTCTGTCTTCAAACTGATTCAACAAGAGAGATCTTTTAGACCCATTTTACAGACTGGAAACACCAAGGCTTGGGAGTCAGGATTCCAGATCCAACAAACACAAAATCTATCTGCAGTATCAGGTTTCCACAGATCAACGATCTGCAATACCAGGCATGTACACAGCTGTCCTGCTTGGCTGCAGGAGAACCGTGTTGTTTTGTTGTAAGCTCCACACGCATCAGCTGTGCTTGGGCAGCTTCTGGCTGCTTCCAATGCTCACTGGATGAGGGCCGGTAGCTTGTCCACTGATTCCATGGCAGGAACCCCAATGCAGGTGTGCAACCTATTGAGCTTGCACTGGAGTGTGCTGGCTCTGTCAGGCATACGGCCAGCACACTATCTTCTTACCAGCAATGCAGAAACCTAACCTCTTGCCCGTAGTTTCACAGCCATCTACACTTTACCAAGACTGCTTTAGAATGCAAAGAGAGCCCATAAGTTCTATTAAAAAAAACACTTTAAGCAGAACAATATTTCTTTTTGGGGGGGGACATTTTCTCCCTACACTACACAGCATGTTGTATTATCACTACCTATTTATTTATTTAAATCTATAGGTGCTAAGAGGTAGATAAAACAAACATGAATTGGTTATATTCATATCATATGTATGTATATATGGTCATCATGCCCCTAGGCTGACATGAGGTGCAGCCCCACAGGCACTTAACAGGGTGCCAGTGAGAGGTTGGGAAGACTGACGTAGGACTTAGTGGCACCCAACCTGATCTAAACCAGAAGACATCATCTCTGTGCCATCACTAACATATAATGCATGGAATGGCTGTGATTAATGAGAGAGTGAAGGACATGGCTTGAATTCCTATTGCTGAAGAATAACTGTACCGGGCAGTGTGTTAAAAAACAGAAGTGAGCTTCTACGTGTGGTAGAACTCTTCTTTAAGCTTAGCTTTTCAAGTAAAAATTAGAATCTGAGTTGATTCCAAACAGCTTGAGCTGGGTCCAAACTTTGCTATGTATAAAGCAGAAATCAGTGGTACTTACACTGAACCTAAATCCCATCAATTTCAGTGGACCTACTAAGTCTGGATCCAACTCCCTGGTTCACGCTGCAAGGATTAACTTTGTACAGATGTCACAGAGATTTTAATTATACTTCCTTTGGGAAATCAGTATCCAAAACACACATCCTAGAGTATTTGGCCATTACATTACCCTTGGAAGGCAAATAACAGCTAAAGCAAAACAGATTTTTCATTAATAAAAGTCTATAGTCTTTTAAGCTTCATGTAGGGACAAGGTTTTTTCCCTTCTTCTTAGAAGGAAATCTAATGTTTGCTGACCTCTGCTGATCAGAAATTTTATTAAATACAGTTAATTGAGTTGAAAGTTGTTTAATTTCATGGGAAGGATGTCCTTTTCATCTTTTTAAACTGAACAATCAGAAAAGCCTGCTTCAGTCAGGGAGTGGGGTTCTTCCCCATCCAACACACTCCCTTTGGCTTACTTAATGATCACAGCCACTCCGCATTATAAATGTCACCATAGGGAACAGGGGAAATTGCCAAACATACGAAATCAACCTTTACAGGAAAGCCAACGCTACTGCCTCAGAAGGACAAAGCTTTTTAAACACACACACAAACAAACAATGCCTAAAGCAGTTGCCCTGTTGTGCCTGTACACCAACCACCAAGTTGGAGAGGTATTTTATCTTTGAAAAAGTCAAAGTTTAGAAATAAGATCCTGTAATAAAGCATCAGGATTCAAATAGATGTTAAATTAAGTGGGGGGATGGGGTGCTTTCAGAGAGTAGGGTTAGTTTTTAGAAAGCTGTGCAAAAAGATAGCAATTTATAGCCTGCAAAAGAGTACACATGTACCCACTTCTTAGGCCAGGCATTATAAATTACTAGCTTTGTGTATAGTTCAAACGCACACTTTGGCTGTGTCTGCACGTTGCACTAAGACATAATGTGACTTGTTTCAATTTGATATAGTATGATGTGTGAAACCAGGCATTGTGGTTTGTAAACTATGATTTATGGCTTAGTATTATCTAAGAAATAAAATAGCATAGCTTGTACAACAAGCCAGCATTAAGTATATCATGAACCCCAGCAACTGATAAGCTATTGCTGAGTAAAAATGATTTGTAGCTATCCCTTGTTTTCATACTGCATGACCTCTCCTCTATCTACCCCATGGCCATGCTAATTCAGCAGTGTAGCACCCATGAAACAATTCCTGGGTCCATCATCTCTGCAGATGGAAATGCTTTGTTTTTGTGGGTCTGACTGGAAGACCCAACCTGATTTTTACACAACCTGATTGGAAATGATCTCAGAAAACTCCAACTTGCCCAATTCCCTTGGTCATTAACAGTTTTTTACATACATTTCTTGTGTCTACAGGATTTGTGCCTGGGTGGAAAATGATGCACCAGCACTGTCCCCAAGTCTCTTTCAAGTACCGCCTTCCTCAAAATTTAAATTGAATGTCCCTGGCTGTTTTGGGAGAGCTGAAAATCAGGAGTAGTTCCCTGTTAATTCCAGGTCTGGGGAGCACAACCTTACTGACAGTCTCCCTAAATAAGATTGGCAAGAAGATGCAAAAGGATCAAAATTAGGAATAAGGCCCCATCTAGCACAAGTGCTACTGAATAAGATTTTTTGTAGCTCTCATAAATTACAATGAGGCTTGCAAAGAAAAACATTCCTCTGAACTTAATACTTTCAGCGTCACATGCAATGACCACAAAATTTGACAAAAAATTCCACAGAATTTCTTTGGAAAACCTATAGGTCCATCCATTTACAAATCCAATTCTCTCCAACATTTTACAGCTCTCCGCCCATTTCCATGACTGCCGCATCCAAATGAAACTTTTTATCCTCCCTCTATTTATTAGTATTATCCTACTCCATTGGGTATGTCAAGTCAGCAACTGACTGATTTGTTCTGAAATTCTTATTGAAGTACATTAATACTGGGGAAATAGCTGCCTTTGAGCATATAATGGCATGAAGAGCTACAGTTGTCTGGCACTAAGTACTAAGGAGACTGAGCAGAATCTTAGAATTTAAATCTGAGCATTAACTTATCTGTAGGCCTTGAAATTTCAGATAATACCTCATCTCTAGAACAAACTGACTGAGCAACATTGCTTGTAAATAGAGACAATGCTTGCTGCTAATTGCATATAACTATATGACTATTCTACTGAGTCCAACTAAGCTGGGGAAAATGTAAAATTAATATTCTAAGAAACTGGATGCATACAGTATTACTGTACTGGAATGGGAATGAGAAAGATAGAACCTCAGTGGTCAAGCGTACACTCTGCATACAAAAAATCCCTCATTCAATTTAAGGCATCTCTGAATAGGGTCAGACAAGAGCCTTATCCAAAACAACGGAGCTACTGACAACAATCCAAAAGCTATCAAGAGCATCTCTAGAGGCAGAACTAAAATTAAGGATCAGACCAGGCCGCAAAGGAAAAGTGAAGCCCTTACCCACTACAAGAACTATCATTATATTCTTCCTTGTGTATCTTCAAAGAACCAAAAATTGTAATGGAGCCTTTTACATTTCATCATTTTTCTTTTTGGAAAGCCAAGCATAATTATACTTGGTATACATCTCTTAAAAAAAATAAATCTCATGTCATTTCCCATACCAGTTTAGATGAGACTTCCTCCAAACTGATTGGTCCAGTTTCCTCTTTGTCGCTTTGAATATAGTTCCTAAGATTTTAGTTTTAATGTGCAGATTTTTGAACATGCTAGTCTTTTGGGAAAGTCTAACTCTGGAATAACTTGAGAAATTTTCAGAAGATATAATTTAACACTCATTCACATATGTTGGACCTTGGATTCCAAAAAACAGCATCTATTTAAAGATATTCTGGATTTGGTTCCAACCAACTGAAGTGAAGTGCAATCAAAACAGTTTCCAAACATGGATACTCTTGCTATATTTAATGTTCCAAGTTTGGAAAGTTTAAATTTCTAAGCCTCCTCAGACAGCACATGTAATACATGTTCTTAAAACATGCATCCACCCAGCATAGAAGGTCCAATAATATTGGGTCATTTCCATCACACAACTCTCTTACCTGCCCTCACAACCTCTTAAAGCTTATGCTCCTGAGACTTTTTGTCTTTCTACTGTCTTGTTCCCCCCTTCTCCTTCAACTATAGTAAGCCTTTTGAGGAAAGAAATTCAATTATGTGAAATCCTGGGGAGAGAGTCCTCACTAGTTTGTTGCAGAAAAAACAGCAACTCTAAGTGGTTTTTGAAAGGCCCTTTCTACATTGCCACATGCTAACTTCTTAGTGGCCAGTGTGATTTAATGCTTCCCGATAGGAGGTTAGGATGAAGCAGGCATAGACCAAGACACAAATCAGCAATGGGATCCATAATGGGACACTGGGTACACAGCAATGCCTTGAACTGGTCTGCCCCAACCTGTTGCTCCCCAGAGGTGTGGAACTTCAATCTCTACAATCCCCAGACAGCAGATATGTTGCCTGAGGGATTATGGGCATTAATCCAACACATCCGGAGAAACAGGAGGCAGAAAGCTGCTATAGATGATCAGAGTAGTAAGTCCAATCAAACCTAACTCACAAGGTTGTCTTTCTACAGACTTCTCCAATGGAAAAGTTGAAACCCATCCAACTGTCCAGATTAAGATCACCAAGATAGCTGAGGTACTGATATAATTAAGATTTGTTTTCTCTGTTTTTAAGGAATCTATTTTATTGGTTTGTCAAGGAAACTTTTACAAAAAGAAGACCTGTTACAGATTTTCTCTGAGCCACTTTCAAACTACGTGGTAGTTAGGGGAAAAGGCAGTCTTCCAAACCATCAGATTCCTTAACACTAAAACTTAAAAAGAAATCCTTGGTTTTTTCAGATGTTATCTGATAAGTCTTTCTTCGCTTACCATTCTTTGATGTAAAACTACAAGTATGTATATCCATCTACATACTTCCTGATGAGTAAATTCTCATCATCCCTCACCAACATGGACATACACCTATGGTGAAGTGAAAGAGAGTGGGGGAGTTTAAGGCCAACATCTGTCTCTGTTACTATATACCTGATCTTTTTTGGACGCTCAAAATGTGGAAGCAATGGCAGAAAATAGCAGCAAATTGAGGTGCTAAGGGAGAAGCTAGAAGTGCATCCACACTGACAATAAGAGCCAAACCCTGAGTTCCTAATCTCATCTGAAATCTCGTGAGCAGAACATTAGAGAGGCTTCTGCATCCAGTAGAATCTGATAGTGATACGGCATTAACACAAGAGTTCAAAGAGGATCCAATTCAAAATGAGAAATGTCTGCAAAACTCACAATTCAGTGGCAAAGGGGCTAAACTACTATCACAATGTGGCAGGATCAAACTTTAATGATGCGCATTTTAAAAAATCACACCTGAAAGCCAAAAAAAAACCCAAAAACCTTTTGTATCATACTCTACCACTGCATCATCATTTCTACTTGACAGCTGAATAAGAACAAATGCACTCTCTGTAGTACAAAAGCTCCAGTCTCCTATTCAAGCAACTGAAATCCTCTTGGATGTTAACAGGATTCATGCAATGCTTGCAGCTTAAACCCTGAAGCCAGGCTGTTAAAACTGCCTACCCTTTAAATGAATAATGTTACGCTCATTTGGATAATGCAAGATGTCTTCACCCCAAACATTTCATATAGCTGGAATTTTAAAAAAGAAAACACAGCAACATTCAGATTCTAAGAGCACTAGGGGAGAGAGGGGAGAATGTTTCCCCACCCACCCCATTCCTTTCAAAGAATGCAGTTGAACAGAATACCAAAAATTGCTTGCTACTGGGAAAAAATACCTTATTTGCTATGGCTGATGTCTGAATTATAAATTTAAAAACCCTGATTTATGCAAGTCTGTATTAAAAACAAGAGAAGTCAAAGATATTCAAGAAAGGAAATCTACGTTTTCCCCAATCTCCTTTCCTGCGGGGACAAGAGATTAGAGGTAGCATTTTTACCCCACTCTTCCCAATTTATAGCTCATTTCCTAATAGGCAGTATTTTGCAACTGTCTTTGTTTATGAAGGGAGTAAAGTTCTGATAGGAACACCAATGTTTTCCGGCCAGGAAAGCAGGAGCAGAGGCACTGGAGTTTACAACTCACCCCAACCTCCAATCTCTACAGGAAAATGATAGTGACTTTTTTTTAAAACAAGAACAATATGCCTGATCTCTCAAGAACCCAGTTTGCATTTGGGTGAAGAGCTTCTGGGTCAGAATAGTTCTAAAATGGTCTTTTGTGAATCCATTTACAACCACTGTTTTTTAAAATTACATTTAGATAGGGTTATCTGTTCCAAGTGCAATGGAGTAGTAAAACAAATTCAACTTTTAAACCTGCCCAGCTCCATACTTTTCAAATAGTGGCAATCAGGTTTGCATTTTCTCCTCAAGAAGAATGTACAAAAAGCCACAACAAAATTTGGCTCCCATTTCTTTTCTTTTTCTAAAAAAAATAATGGTCTGCTTCTCCTCAGTAAAACTGAGGTAATCTCTGTAGAATATTTCACAGTGACATAGCGGAAAAGACGGTCAAGTAAATGCAAACACTAGAATATCTCAAGTGAGTAGTTCCTGACTGGAATATTTTTGTAACTTTTCATTAAAATATCTCATCTGCGGCCTTCCAATCCTAAGCACACTTCATCTAGTTTCAACAGAATGAAGGTGAGTTTATGCAAAGAATCCTGTCCCATATGTTTCTAGTGATCCTATCACAAATTTCCTTGTATAAACGTATTTTAGCCCAATGATATTTGAGATGTTAATATCTCTCTCCCGTGGAGATCCAATGGACCAACTACTTTCATGAGATTTGTCTGCTTTTTGTTCTCAAAATGCCATTTTCTGTGCAAACAGCACTTGAGCAACCCCAAGTGATGAACAATATGCAAAAGAAACCCCAGCTTTAATAAACTAAATACTTAGCCAAAGAGAAAAGCAACAGGTCTGTATTCCAACCTCCACAGAATGATGTCATCTATGCTAGTCAAAGAAACTCACCCTACTTTCCAAATTAAGCATATTTAAGTAGAATTAGCCAATTTATACCCTCACAATGGCAGTATTACTTTGTCTTTTAGATAGCTGCTTCTTTTCACAAAATGCTAACAACCTGGACGCTGAAATGGAAATATACAAGTTTTAACTTTGCCACATCCTTGAGGGGACAGAATTTATAATTTGAATTTTAGATTAAGTAAAATTAAGCTGCAAATCTGAGAGAGGGAGAAATCTGCCGTCTTTTCCGCTACATCTGAAGTCTCTGCAGTTCTCCATAGAGAGCTCGTAACATTTCCGACCTGCATAATAACTTCTGGCTCATTAGAAATTAGGAAACGTAACTTCTCTTTTCATTAAAAAAATAAAATATTCAAGACTATCAGCTTTTATATAAAATATCAGCAAGCCCAAAAAACAAAACAATTGTTGAGGTAACTTCATACCTTGAGGTAGCTTTTCCCCCCCATTTTTCTCATTTCTCTTTTTCTTCTTCTTTTTCCTCCTTTCCCTTAAAACACAAAGCAATGCCTGACATTTCTGTACACACCTGTTCTTGCAAGGTTTCAAAAAAGGAAAGCAGCTGCTTCAGTGTAAACAGCAAGATCCATGCAGCCACTCCAGCTTAAATTCAAAGATGTCATTCGAGTAACAGGCACATGGAAATACACAGGAACTGGATTTGCCAGTTGCCACAAATAGCCCAGTCTCAAAGATGTTGGTTAAACCCAGACAATCAATGAGTCAACTTGGAACAAAAGTCTTGTCTCTGCTAAGATATAAATATATCAAGGCAAAGAGGGATAATTTGCCCCACATTGTTACTTATTTCCTTTTTAAAGAAAGAAATTACAAAATTAGAATGCAAACATGATTGCATTCTATGTCAATACACCTGCAATCAAATGAATTAATGTTCACAACTCCCATGCCTTGAATCTATGCTAAATGTCAAGTTATTTCAATAGCATTTTTAAGAGAGCCTAACACCCTGAAATCCACGTAAAACAGAATGTCCAAATTCAAATCAATAGGGCTTTTGCAGCCTCTGAATGAAATTAAAACCATTGACTTGGTTTTTCCATCAATTTGGCAAAGCTATACAATTTGTTGCTTGTCCAGAGTATATAATGACCACTCTGGGGCAAATAGCTTTCCACGTCCACCCATCAAACTGCCTTGAGGTAGATAAGGATGCAAGAGAAGATTTTTCGTTGTGTGGACTGTTTCAAATCGATTCCCTATTATATTAGCGCTGGATGTAAGGGTTCAAGGCTCTGTGGGGGAAAATAACTTATCGTAAGAGGAACAGTTCAATTAACTAGACAGATGCCTAAGTTGATGCAGAGACAAAACTTTGTTCTGGGCTCCGGCTGTCAGGTGAGCAGTTCCTGCTCTCCACAAATTCTAAAAACCCCATCATGTATATTTTACACATTTTTTTTCTTTTTAAAGTTTGCATAAGAGTGACTGGGATCAGTAACCATATTACATTCTTCTGATGTCTATATTTGGTATCGCCTCCTAAAGACAATCAATATTTTTGTGGCAGAAAAAAGTATAGGTATTTCAAAATCAGGGTTTTTTTTAACCATTATTTTAATCATACCAATTTTTTTAAAATCACTTTTGATTTCATTTTCACACCCCATTTTTTTCCTTCCTCCAACCCCAAAAAGAAACAGGAATTTCTCTATACATACTCGCTATGTTAGTTCCTACTAGAGTTAATTAGTTCTTTTTCTGGGGATTATCCGACACATTGGCTTGTCTTCTACAGAGGTAAACTGGCAGTAATTTTAACTTGGGGATTAAGTCCTTTACAGCGCAATCCAGTACATACTTGGGATTCTCATTGAATTCAATGCCCAAGGTGTAAGATTGTGCTGTTAAGTGCATAAGTCACCCCTTTTAATCTCATAGATAAGATCAACGAAGTAATCATTTGCTCCAATTCAGAGAAGATGTTCTGTGTATCTTCACTCATTCAAGTATGGGGAAGCCTGCTCCCTGGAGGAGAAGAGGTCACCCAGAAACAGCTCCAACAGTGCCTGCATGAAAGGCACTGTTCATAAATGGGCCACAGTTTGTTAGTGCACCACCCTATAAGCCTTTTGTTATTCTCTGGATCAAGACAGGCACTACTTCTTCTGCTTTTTGGTATGACTAAGCGCTGAGGTTCTTATAAGGGTAAGATGACATATTAAAAGGGACAGTTTCTGATGCTATTAAAACTCTGGAGGAAGATGTCCCCTGCCTTGAATCTTCCCCAGCAGTGTAACACTGTGATGCAAGAAGCTTCTGAAATGGACAGGAGCCCTGACCATTCTGGAAAAAAAGAGGACCTGGGGTCCTAAGGTCCTTTGACCATGAAATCTATATGGCAAGTGGCCTTGAGGTATATCTTCACTTTTATAACTAATGTATTGTTCCCCACTTCCCCTAAAGTGTGTTTTAAATGCCAGGTACACATTATGCACTCAAAACACTTGTGCGCATACTGCATTTTTACTCTCCACTGATTCTGGGGGGAAAAAAAGCAATTATTACATGGACAGAGGCAGCCTTGAAAATTGGCCATCAGGCTTTTTCAAAGTGACAACTACGCAGTCAATGCTTTTGAGGCTGAGATCCTCCAAGAATGGCAGGCCTGTTTGGCCACCTTATCTAAAGCTGTCTTTCAGCAGTTGTCATGAGACAGCCACAAGCTTCCCCAAATATAGTAACTACAGGTCATTTGCTAGACACCAGACAGATCCAACTGCAGTTTCTGTTCAGCAGAAGGCAAGGGCAGATTGCTTTAGCACTGGGGAATGGCTGAGCTGAAGGAGACGTAAATGCTATTTACAAAACAAACCTTTACGCTGCGGTCCACAATTCATTGCTTCTTAGCACTGGCTTTGAAATTCACGTAAAGCAGCTTTCCCCAGCCTTGTGCCTTCCAAATACGTATGGCTTCAACCCTCAGAATTCCCCAACCAACAAAATACTAGTTAGGAAGTACTGGAGCTCAAATCGAATGCATCTAGAGAACAACAGATTGGGGAAAACTGTACATCTTCCAGAATCTATTTGACACACACTTATTTTAACAGAATTTAAGAGCGTGTAACTTCATCTGAAAATATTCAGTGTGCCAACCACAGGCAGAAGCAGAAGCAGAAGCTCTGAAATGTTAAAATGCTGGTAAAATAGGGGTAGGATGCTGGTAAAATAGGGGTAGGATGTGCATATCTGTTTGTTTGGAATAGGGATTTTGCTGTGGTTCAGACTGTTGTGACAAAATGTGTACATACAAAATTAGGAGAGAGGGTACTGGACACTAGGCCACTTTTCTACAAAACCTAAAGTAAAAACCACTTTACCCCTTAAGTTAAAAAACAGTTTTTTAAAAAAATTAAAACTCTTGTGTAGCCTGTGCTTCATGAATAAAATTTGGTTCGAATTTTAAAAAATTGAAATGAGGGAAGAGATTAGATTGGAAAATTGTCTATCAAATAAAACCAAAATCAAAACCAAACATTTTTTAACTGGATTATGAGAAATTTCCACCATTGGAGGGTATTTCTCTGGGTTCAATCTATACTTTGAATAAAATTGAACTGGAAATAATTTTAATCTGGTGATTTAACAGTTCATGAGAATTAAAACTCTATGGTCACAATTTTTGTCTTCTGTTGACCAACTCATTCCACCAGGATTGTTCATTAAGAATTTACATCTCAGGTGGATTAAAGCATATTCCCACTGATTGATTTTCTAATTATTTCAATATTTTCTCTGGCTTAACAAATTAAAATATTTAGAAGGGATGGGGGAAGAGGAGAGGGACAGGAAGAGAGATAGACAGATGTGCTATTTATTTCCTTAATTAAGGATAAACCTGGCTCAATTCAGATATCATACAAATCTATATTTATAATAAAATCCTATACTTGTCAACTAAGAAGTTCCACGGTTAAATAAAATTAACTTTCCAGTAAGAGGTTATAGAACTGGATGCTAAGAGAGCTTAATTATGGTTTAATGTGATGTCTGCACTGGCAAAACATGCTTTATTTGCCAAGTATTCAAAATTAGAAACCCAGGCTTGAAATCAACTTGCAAGGACAACTTGAGATGATTTCTCAGTTAATAAGAGCCATTTTGAGACCATGGCGTCATAGAAAAGAATGTACTAACTATGGAAAGCAGATAAACAGCTTTAAATTATGGTTGTGTTTGGACAACACAAGAACCCACTGATAATTTAAGAATGATTTATTGAATGAACCAAATTTCCTTGCTTTGCACAAAACTCTTAAATTATTAATCAATCACAATTTGGATGAATTTACAGAATACATTGAGTCACAGCATTTTAGCCTAGTCTAGCATGCTGTATGAATCCAGCCCATAAATTACTTATCTATTTGGAAGATCAAATCATGGCTTGGGTTTCAAATTAAACAATAGCTTGAATTCTAAACTGTGGAGACCCACAATCCATGATTTGATATAAATATCTGAATTGAGCCAGTGCACAATTCTAGGAGAGAGTACTGAAAAGACAAAATTGTTTCCTTATTTTCTCTCCCCATTTCTATAAATTTTTAGGACAAGTGGAACATAACATCCGATTTGAAGAATATAACCTTTCCCCATATGTTGACAATTTCCAAGGAAGCAGGGAAAACTATATCTTATTGATATGCAGAATGAATTCTAGACTTTCAAAACATTCTTAAAGTGACAGGAAGCCTCTCAGGGATATGTGTGTATCAAGGGAGATACAGTATTCTAAATGTAATGTTGAGTGACCTTCCTCTAAAACAGAGATGGTCCACTGAGGACATGCAGGTCCAGAGTCAGCCTTCAGGCTCCAGTCTTTTCTCCCAAACACTGGATGGAACATGAAAATCACCCAATTAGATTCTTGAGCTCATTCTCTCACAGCAGAAATATAGCCCAAGAGTTTTGTCTAGATGGGGAAGCTTAGGTTAGAACAATGGACAGCTCCATTGTATGGAAATAGGACTATGGGGAAAAAAATCTGACTTCTGACTTTCATAATCATCAGAACATAGCATCAAACAGAAGCCAGTTACCTGGAAAATATCAGTTTGGTTGTAAAGAATCTGGTTCCATTCTCTGCCCTTCTCTTGCCAAGTGCAAACAATAATTCATGTCAGGGAGAGGGTTGTCCAAATAAATCCTAAAACTATTGGGGGGTGGGAGGAAGCATTGTTATATTTTTTTTATTTTGTCCTTGATCTGATAAAGCATGACAAACTTCCACGTGTGAGCATTCTTGCTTCCCTAGACAAACTCATGCTCATACATAGCCAATTTCTGACGGTGGAGTAGTTTGATTAGGAACTTTTTGTTTACTGGCTGAACCAAATGTCCCCTTCCCCCACCCCCCAAAAAGAGAGATACTGTGTGAGAGTACCTCTGTGTGAGAGTGCACATCTGTATGGGTACAGACATGTATATGCATACAGTCTTGCATGAACAGTATGCCTAGGGAGCCACTCAAACTGCTTTTGGCTCATGATACAGTAAGACACCCATCTCCAAAAAATTACTAAGACCTGCCTACGGTAAACTGAATCCCAGCCACTCTTAGGGTTCTGAAACAGCTCATCATTCTTTCTGCTTGACTTTGTTTCATCCATTGTCATTGTTGTTCATCCATCTGTCCATCTCTCTCTCTCTCTCTCTCTCTCTCTCTCTCTCTCTCTCTCTCTTCTTTCACACACCCGGGTAAAGTAACTTCCTATTTCCTTCGTGCTTGTGTCTGGCTGTTCTGTCCCTTTTGATGTTGTTGTTTCACCTGAGCAAGGATATCACGTATTTTGCGTTGAGCCATCTGGTAAAAAAGAGAGTATGGGGGTGGGGGGTGGGAGGAAGATAAAGACAGATAAGACAAATCACACTCCTACTCCTGACTCTAGGAATTACGGCAATTACATTTCAATAATTCTAGAGGAAGATACTAGGTTTCAGATGGGTGGCTTGTTGAACCAAACCAAAATTAGAAACTGTGACACTGTGTCAATAAATGAAGAATTCAGTTAATTACAAGTTTATCCTTGCTAGGTATCATAACTAAAAGCAATTATAAACCAGGTGCTTCTAAACTTGGCAACTTTAAGATGTGTGGACTTCAATTCCCAGAATTCCCCAGCCAGCATGGGAGTTGAAGTCCACGCTTCTTAAAGTTGCCAAGTTTAAAAAACACTGTTCTAAATCATTTCCATTCTGTGTGGCAGAAGAGGGTGCTTAAGGAGAACAGAGCTGACCCACACACACCCTCCTCCTGCCCACCCAAATATGAACGGACTGCAATTCACTCTTTAGCACCCAGTGGTGTCAGCTACTTGTCGAGAGTTACAAGACATCATCTACTTGAGAAGGTCAGTTACTCTGGGCAAGCTGAAGGGAAATATCAGGGAAGCTGACACCTGTTAGGTTACTAAGAGAATTTAAGATTCCCACTTCCTGAAAGAAAAACAAAAGATGGTTTGGGTGCGGACTTACTAGAAGTGAAAAACACTGGTAACCTCCTGCGAAGGCCTTAGTGGGGGACAGCATCACAGGGGAGGGGGAACATAAAAGTGAGTACCTCCTATAGTTGTCAATGGTTCTCTTATTTACAATTATTAGAAAGATTTAAAGTAGGCAAAAGAATTTATGGTTTTGAACATTGTAAGACTGAGTTTGAAATAGAATTGTGTACAAATGATGAACATTTAATTGCTAAAATATATAAACTTTTATTGAAATCTGAAACAGAAGAACAAGTGAAAGTGGGCTAAAATTTTTGGTCATACAGGTAGCCCCCAGTTTAAGGACAAGTTCCATTCCCAAGGTCTGCCCTTAAGTCGAATTTGTATGTATGCTGGAACAGTACTATTGTATAATACTGTACAAGTAGTATTGTGTAATTAACTCAAACGATTGTGTATTTAACTTGAATAATTGTGCATTTAACTCACATTTTGCTAAAAATAGGCTCTGTTCTTAATTATGTAATCCAGGTTTTCTTATACAGATGGAAAAATGGGAAAATATGTGGCTGAAAGGATTGAAATTTACATTATGTTATAATCTTAAAGAGAATTTTTATAAAATAATGTACTGTTGGTATATGTCACCAGAGAAATTGTCTAGAATGTATAAAGACACTTCAAATTTATGTTGGAAATGTGAACAACAAGAAGGGACATTTTATCATGTTTGGTGAAAAAAGCTAGAAAATTCTGGATTCAAATACATGCACTGATTCAGAGGATTTTAAAGATTAATATACAATTTAGACAGAGGTTTTTCTTTTGGGATTGATGGACAAACAGTTGTCCATTAGACACCACAATTACTACAGAAACTGTTGAGTTTAGAGGGTGCCATTGGGTTAGTGTTTGTGGAATCAAGATGGCCCCAATGGCAAGGAGAACCTATTCCTAATTTCTGCTGATATGCCAACTACAGCCCTACTTGGGCTAGGGTAGCCTAGTTGTAGTGATCTATGTCTTACTTGTCTCATAACTGGATTACTGCATTACACGCTATATGAAATTGCTTTTAAAGATGGTCCCAAAGCTGTGAATAATCAAGAGTTAAGCAGGGTGGTTAAATGAGGCCACATAATACAAATCCTGAAAGCTTCACAGGTTGCCTGAGAGCCATCAGGACCAATATAAAGTGTCCACATTTATCTATAAAGCTCTAAATGGTTTAGGACCCAAGAACTTAAAAAGACTGCCCACTCCAATTCCATCCACCTTAAGCATTGCAATTACTGAGTATGTCCTACCTGTGGTGCCACAGGCTGGTAAGACTCAGTGGCTATGAATTGGTTTTTCTCAGTTGCAACATCTCAATTATTTAACTCTTTCTTATGGGAACTACAGCTGCCCACTCCCCAAAAAACCCCTTCTTTTAAACGATAACTGAAGATGTGCATATTCACCTGGACATTTGAAAGAAAACACCTTAATGACTGGACTTTCTTATATATTGCCTATTATATTGTTTTTCAAAATGAACTTTGCTTTAACTTGTATATTTATAGTTTTTAAGGATTGTTGGTTTATTTAAGTTTATTTAATATAGATTTTACTGCTCTTTTCTCAACCACGTTGGGCTCCTCCAGGAAGAAGATACTATAGAAATAAGATAAAATAAAATAAAATAATATTAAACCATGGCTTAGCAAAGAGGCAACTGGGGGCTCTGCTTTTTTAAACCTATTTTGGGGCAGCCAGTAGCTGAAGGGAGCATGGCGGTAATGCATGATATCATCAGAGACATGGGATGAGATTTGGGGCCTTTTTTGGTATTCTCTGCTCTGTAAGGTTGATACATTAAACCTATCTGAGGCTTAACAGATCTATTTACTGTCTATTTTTGAAATGCAATGTACTGTTGAAGGAGCAAGATGCTCAGGGGTCCTGCCAAGAAGGTCTGAGAAATTGAATGCCACCTGCAAGCTGCTTGCTCTTGGTCTAGCATTAACTTTGAACTTTGAAAATCTTAGTATACATGAATTTAAAAAGTACGCAGTGATCTGTATTAGCTGCTACCTGGCTAGCATAGAAATGTCCGATGATTTTGACAATGACTTGCTCATTCTCATCAGGGGTTTGATCCCGGGGAACAACTACCTCAGCTGCTGTCAGGTTCTGCAGTTCATTGACCTACAGAGAGGACAAAAAGTAAAACAATTTGACTTCATTTAAAATACTAATCATCATATACTGAAAGGAGCAAATTCCCTTGCAGATACCCTATTTGGTGGTCATGTCCCACTTTATTAGGACACACAAATGAGAAATTCCAGCTTGCTCGTACTCAGATATTCAGCAATTTAAAGAGAATTACTCAGCATTTTGAAATATAAATATGTGGCACTCCCTTCAGAATTCTTACTTTTATATACTCTAAAACTGGGCCCACACATTGCAATAAGCTTTGTTTTTAAAAACAAAACAAAAAACTATGGTTCAATAAATAAGGCACAGTTGGCTAAGTTAGTGCAACACTTCAAGTTAAAACCAGCAAATTATGTTATGGCTAAACACCCACTATGGAGCCAATTTTAAACATATATAAATCTAAAAGACTAATTTTATACAGTTCATTTATATATCTGAAAACTAGTTCAGATATAATCATGATTTGTACTACTAATAATTAAGATTTCAAACTATGAGTTACATTCAGGCATCCAAACTCTGATTTGTGAGATTTCTCTTTTATTTTCCACAAGAATTTTCAAATAATATTCCCACTAGTAGCCCATGAAAGCAGAGCAACATCTCAAACAGTATTTTGCTTGCTCAGATATAACAGCAAACCAGAGTTTCCTCAACTGTAGCTGGTAGTTTTCCCTCCAACCTGATTTCAGATCTTGGTTTATTGACCACTTATACACTGCTCTTTATCAGAAACTAATTCAAGCACCACAGAAAACCACAATTTAGTCTGATGTTAATGTTTAAATCTCCTCAGAACTTTCTGCATGCCTCAAATTTTAACTGTGCTTCATTTATCGGACATTTGGGAAACAGGTACAGTTGCAAGAAAAAGTATGTGAACCTTTTGGAATTTCATGGTGTTCTGCATTAATTTGTCATAAAATGTGATCTGACCGATATCTAAGTCAAGAGTATTGACAAATATACTGTGTCTAAAATAATAACACAAAAACAATTCTGATCCTTCATGTCTTTATTGAGAACAACCATAAAAACCTCATAGTGCTAGTGGAAAAAGTATGTGAACCCTTGAGTTGACCTCAAAAAAGCTAATTGGAGTCAGGTGTTAGCATACCTGGAGTCTTGTTAAGAAAATGAGTTTGGAGGTGTGGACTAGAGCTATGTTGACTGATAAAAACCACTCAAACTTTTTGAGTTTGCTCTGCACAAAAATAATATGCTTATGTGAGCCATGCCTTGCCAAAAAGAGCTTTCAGAGGATCTACAATCAAGAATTGTTGATTTACATAAAGCTGGAAAGGGTTACAAAGTGATTTCAAAGACCTTAGAAATTCACCAGTCTACAGTTAGGCAAACAATCTACAAATGGAGACACTTTGGGACTGTGGCTACTCTACCAAGAAGTGGGCACCCAGTCAAAATGACCCCAAGAGCACAATGAAGACTCATCAATGAGGTAAAGAAACAAGCCTAAATTACAGCCAAAGATTTGAAGGCATCATTGGAACTGGCTAACATCTGTGTTCATGAGTCTACAGTATGTAAAACATTGAACAAGCAGGGTGTCTATGGCAGGACACCACGAAGGAAGCCGCTGCTTACTACAAAGAACATTGCTGCACACCTGAAGTTTGCAAAAGAGCACATTGACACTCCACAGCGGTATTGGCAAAATGCTTTGTGGACTGATGAAACAAAGATTGAACTCCTGCTCCTGCTGTCTGAAGATGCCGGTCCCAGATGCTGGCGAAACGTTAGGAAACAAAACTTCCAGAACACGGCCACACAGCCCGGAAGACCCACACCAGCCATCGTATTCCGGCCGTGAAAGCCTTCGACAGCCCGGAAGACCCACACCAGCCAAAGGTTGAACTATTTGGAAAGAACACGCAACACTACATCTGGTGTAAAAAGGGCACTGCATAGCATCATGAAAACATCATCCCAACCGTAAAGTATGGTGGAGGAAACATCAAGATTTGGGCCTGCTTTGCTGCATCAGGACCTGGCCAGCTTGCAATCATTGAGGGGAAGATGAATTCCCAAGTGTATCAAAAAATTCTTCAGGATAATGTGAGAATGTCTGTATGTCAGCTGAAACTCTGTAGAAGTTGGGTGATGCAACAGGATAATGACCCAAAACACCAGAGCAAGTCCACAACAGAATGGCTTCAGAAAAACAAAATCCGCCTTTTGGAGTGGCCAAGAGCCCAGACCTCAACCCAATAGAAATGCTATGGAATGACTTGAAGAGAGCCATACACATGAGATGTCCAAAGAATATGACAGCTACAGCAGTTCTGCCAGGAAGAATGGGCTAAAATCCCTCCTGAACAGTGTGCAGGTCTGATCCACAGCTACAGGAAGCACCTGGCTGAGGTTATTGCTGCCAAGGGGGGGGGGGGGTCAACCAGTTATTGATTCCAAGGGTTCACTTACTTTTTCCACTAGCATTTTGAATGTTGAATGAGTGTGTTCAATAAAGACATGAAGGATCAGAATTGTTTTTGTGTTATTATTTTAGGCACATTATATTTGTCAATACTCTTGACTTAGATGACAGTCAGATCACATTTTATGACAAAATAATGCAGAACACCATGAAATTCCAAAAGATTCACATACTTTTTCTTGCAACTGTATGTAGTTGCATCATATTAAACCTGCATTATTTAATGTCCCATCTTGGGCCACAGCTGAAGCAACCAGTCTCACAGGGGCTTTTTTCCAAGATGACTTTTTGCAGCCCCACCCTGCACTCACTGTTTTGCCCCCTTTGCCAATGACTCTTCCTGCTGCTGAGGCAGGGACTCGAATGTGCGTCTCAAGTTTCACTTCTTCTTTGGGCCCAAAAAAGTTCTCCTCTTTCAGCTTTCCATAAATTCGTCCTTGAGCCTAAAAGAAATCAAGCCACCAAAGAGCAATTAAACAGCTAGTTCATTTCCTTCTGAAATTATAATGTTTTTTAGCTTTACCCAATCCTGGAAGAGTGGTACTAATTATATCTTAAAATAAATACATTTCAAAATAGTGCATCCCTCCTACTGTTTGCTCTCTCTGTTAAAACTTAAGATTGTAAGCTACTGTGTGTGTGTGTTTCTGTGTGTGTGTGCTTCAAGTCATTGCTGACTCTTGGTGACTGCCTGGACTAGTCCCTGCAATTTTCTTGGCAAGATTCTGGAAGCAGTTTGCCATTCCTCCTTCCTAGAGCTGAGAGTGTGGGACTGGCCCAAGGTCACCCAGCTAGCTTTGTGCCTAAGCTGGGGCTAGAAGTCACAGTCTCCCAGTTTCTAGCCTGATGCTTTAACCACTACACCAGACTGGCTCTCCAGTAATGACAATAGTGATAAATAATAAACATAATTAAATGGGCCAGCAGAACACAGCTAAACTTAACAGCTGTGCACAAACTCAATATGCTTGAACTACTTTACTATTTTCCAATTTCTGTCACATTAAATATTAACATTTGGCAGCAACTTCTGAAAGGGCTCTGAGGGCTACATGGGGTCCTGGAGTAGCAGGCTATCAGTCTGTTTTCTGTACAGGTAGTCCTCATTTAGCTACCACAATTGGGACTGGCAACTCAGTTGTTAAGCAAAGCGATCACTAAGTGAAACCACAACTGTGCTTGTGATCTTACAAAGGTCATAAATGCGAGGATTGGTCACAAAGTTACTTTTCCATTGCCATTATAACTGCAGTCACTAAATGAGGCAGCTGCTAAACAAGGAGTATCTGTACAGCTTTGGGTGTGGGTTTGTTTTTGTTAAGATTTCCTTCTATGATGCTTTCATTCTTGGAGCAATGGTAAAGAGTTACATTTTAGAAAGAAAGAAATCCATTTCTATAATTGTGTGTAACCTCCTCTAAATATAATTCATGGCTGACAAAACAGAAGAAAGAAACCTTAAATTGGGCTTCTGGTGGTCCAGTGATTATCACCATGCGCACTTTGGAATCTGGCGTCTCTGGAGGAGCAATCTGGAGAAGACAAAAGGAGGCAGTGAAATGAAGTACTAATCTGTCTACACAACAATGTCCAAGCTGAGCAGGGAAATCGATCTAGTCGTGAAAGCAAGTATTATGATTTATTTTAAAAATGGTGATATCCTCCCAAAAATGTTTTCCCAGATTTTCTTACAAGTAGGTTAAAGTATGGAAAAAGAAATGCACTATGAATTTTGTCGAGGCAGTCAGAGAGGCACTATCAGACTGGCGCTAGACCATGAACTAAAGAAGGTGGATGAAAAGAAGGAATTTGCAGAGAATCCTTTTAAAGCAAAAAGGCAATCTGGTGACCTCTACTTGTATTGGACTGGAGCTCCCATGACCTCTTGCCTTCGGCCAAGATCAAAGACAGGACCTTTCATGAGTTGAAATCCAAGGCATCTGGCAGATACCAGGTTGACTTTTTGATGAAAAGATTTGTTTAAATCTCTTTAAACAACAGATTTATGCCATGGTTTCCAGGCAGCTACACAAACATCTCTTTATATTTTGATGAGATAAACTTGTTTGGGGAGGGGGGTCAGTATCAATTGTTTGGACAGATACAGGAATTCTTATTATATATTATTTTATATTATTCCGTGGAATTATCTTTTACCAGATCTTGCAAGAGATGAAAACACACAGTGCTGACACATCACACATCACATTGTTGACTAAAGTATGATCACTTATGCTAAGCCATAAACCATGACTTTTACATCCTTATGGTTGGGTTCACACAACACATTAAACCTAAACCAAACAAAGCATGTTAGGGCAGTGTCACGTGCAAGACTGAAAACCCATTCTGCAAAGGCCATAAAAAATGCTTAGTTGTATCAATGCCTAGATTTAAGTCTAATTCATTGAGTTGCTCCCTAATGAACTGAAGGGGGGGGGGGTGTTACGTAAAACTCTTAACAGATTGCAATTCAATTGGTAGGCCAGTCACAGGACAGCTAATTTGTGAACTATACTGTTTTACACATGACACTGATTCACCTGCATAAATTAGTGCCACTTAAAACACTGATGTCTAACTTAGGAAGTTTCTGCCTTGTTTTTCAAAACCAATATGGCTGTAGCTACTGCACAGAAAATTTCACCGCAATCACTCAGTATCAGGGATTACAGCACTGAAACAACAGAGAGGTACGGGCACCTTGATTGAGGCACTTGCGAATCTGGAGAGCTGTTTGATATGCTGTCCCTTCTTGCCAATGATCGCACCTACAGCCTGGGCAGGGATGAAAACATGCACGGTCTCTTGCTCAGGAGGCTGCCAACAGAGTATTTTTATGGACACCAATCAGTATCAGAGAAACTGGACATCCTCAACTGATATTCTAAAAACAGATTTCTACTACTAACCATTATGGGCTGAAGTGCCATGATATCATTACATGTTTAGTGCAGGAAGAAGAAATGGTATGTGAATTTGGCTGGAGATGAAATAGGATTGAAGTGTTTATAATGACTGGAAGCAACAAATTAGGATATGTGGCTATAGAAGCTTAGTCAAAACTCAGATTTATTGTACATGCTTCTTCTGATACACTACTGACTCTACAAGAATCAGTGAAACACATCAGGTGGGACACCTGACCCACTTTAAAAACCTTGTCCACTTTGCAACTCTCCAATCTTGTATCCAGACATGACATTCCATGTGAAATAAAATAACCCAAACCTCAGTAGAAAAAAGATCCTCAACCCTGTTCTAAGGATGCATTTATATGCATTTTGCTGAATGCAGCTGAACTTAGTGGGAATCAAAGAAACATGCAGCTTAGTGGGAGTTATAAACCACGATTCCACTGAGATAAACTGCCTCTTTTTTCTGCGTAATTCAAACGACTGGCTTGCACAGTTCCATGCCAAAAGTTGCTCGTATAAAAACAGAGCTCAATGTTACCAAAAAAGAATTGTATGGAGCTGCTCCAGAGACGCTACTTGGAGGAGGCGGCACGGCGTTGGAAGAGGCAGGAAAGAGACCAACAGCAGCTAGGTTAAGGCCAGGTATCAAGTGTGACTGTAGCTAAAATAAAAACAGAAAACAAGATAAAGGGAAGGAGAATGGGATGTTTAATTCTTTTCATTGGGACTTAACTGTTAACTCTGAGATGCTTACGGAAAAGATCACCTTGTTTTTCTTTAAGTGCTCACACTTAATATTATGCTTGAAAGCTCTTGCCCTGGGAGAGATGCTTCTATTTTTCCACATCATCCTCAATATGTTCCACAATTCCTTTAGAATTTACTTTGATATTTTTGAGTCTGCTTTATTATTACTTTAATGACTTTAATTTATTAAATTGTTATGGCTGCCACTCCAGAAGACGACTTACGAAATTAAAAAAACAAAACAATTAAAACAGAGCCCATATAAAGAGGCAGCCTATACTAAAACAACTAGAATATACTACAAATATGACAGCCCCCCCTCAAAAAAAAATACATAGTGAACACATTAATCTCAGGCCTGGGAACAGAGCCAGGTCTTCAGGGGGGATGCTGTTCCAGAGGGTAGTGGCCATGAGAAAAAAGGCATGCCTCTTCAGTCCCGCAAGATTTAATTGAAGGAATCTGATGCACACCCACTCTGCTCAAATATACCAGAAACAATTGGAGAGAGGTGGTTCCTCAAGTTACTAGGTCCTATGCCATGAAGGGGTATGTTGTTATTCTCTGCTATATATACCTCTCCCCATTACTTTGTAGCCTCTTTTGCCTGTGAACCTTTCCAGTCTGAAAATGCTCTAGAACAGGTATTTCTTCATCATGTCTTCTCTGGAATTTAATTTAAGACTGGGAAGCCTGGGAGCCTACAGAGTGGGGTGAGGTGACTGTGCAATGAAAGAGATGAAACTCACATACTTTGCAAGTTACATGCACCTTCCCCCAATAATTTCACCAACATTTTTCCTGCTCTGACTGGAATCAGTCCCACAACATTCTCCAGTCCTGACTATAGCTTTTGAAGGAGATTGCCTCAGAACAAATCACGTTAATGATGTCAGGGTCTTTTGATGGTAAATTATTCAATACAGACAGCCTGGTCTTGAGGCATATATGGTATGATAAGAACATCTGAATCTTAGGGAAGGAAATAAAACAGATATAAACACACTTACACTCATGGCCGCGACATCATTCTCATAGGCTTCCCTCACTTTCTTCATAATTTCTTGCTCTGCTCTGCAGCAGTTCTCAATGGAGCCTTTCACGGTGATAGTCCTTTCAGGGTTGTATAATGTCAAGTCCTGAAGGCTGGGTGGGAACATCACAATAAAAGAAGTGGTTCTGTCACAAACCCTTACCTGGCAGAACCTCACAGACTCCATTACTGCATTTAATTCAACCAATTTATAAAAGAAGACATCCCAGGAATCTTCTTTGGCACAACATTTTAGCAATATTCTTTGCATGAGTAAGTAGCACTGTTGCATGCTCTGCCATTATTTTACAGGGAAAGGCAGGGATCACAGGGACCCCTACCTATCAGGCCACCTTTTTGATATATAACGGCTACAGGCTGGGAGACAAAATTCCAGAATTTGCTCCTCCCTAATATTTAGAAGATAAAGGAGCTTCTTCTTCTCCCATAATCATATCCAATTCTGTTTCAGCCTTTTGCCTGCCACATCAGTTGGTAATGGATTCAGGGGCCAAGGCACCCATACAGAAGTTTCTCATCTATATATTAGCCCCTTATTTTTGCAGAAATAGAAGACTACTTGTCAAAAAACTGGCAAATGGGGCCTGGGGATACATATTTAGGATTGTATAATATGCACACAGATTGTTTACATGTATACTCTCTGTCAGAATAGGAGAGCTTAAACAGTTGAGAACTGCATGGAAAGTAAGGTAGGAAAGAACCAAAAGACTTACGAGGAGATGGTGATCTTTGTCTCTGTGTCCTGTTCCACTTTCTTCAGGTTGCGGCCCTCCTTGCCAATCAGTCGCCCCACAAAGTTGTTGTGGGCTAGGATTTTCAGAGGTACTTCATCAGCGCTTGAGTATGGAAAATGAATTAAGTGAATTAAAACTCAGTGGTAGATCATTTGCTGGGCATGCAGAAAATCCCTGCTTAAATCCCTTACCTTTCCAACAAGGAGATACAGCTAGTCCTCACTTAGCAATCATTTGTTTAATGACATTTGAAGTTACAACGGCCTCATAAAAAGTGTTTTACAACCTGTACTCGCACTTATGACCATTACAAACTGTTGCACCACCCCCACAGTAACATGATCACACTTTGCAACCTTTTTTTACAACAGTCATTAAGCAAATCACCATGGTCATTAAGCAAATCATGTGGTCATTAAGCAAAATCTGGCAAAAAACATCCATTGGGGAAGCTGGATTTGCTTAACGACTGTCATAAAATGGTCGTAAAATCGAGTCCGGTCACATGGTGACTCGCTTAACGACTGCCCCCTTAACAACCAATTTTCCAGTCCCTATTGTGGTCATTAAGCGAGGACTACCTGTAAAGATTATCGGAAACTGTGGAGAAGCATGGCCAGGTAGTTGGTGCCAATAAAACTGGGTTCGATCCCTACAAGTAGTCCTTGTTCAGCGACTGCCTTGTACAGCAACCATTTACAGTTATGACAGTGATAAAAAAGTAACTTTGTGACCAATCCTCACATTTACAGGTCTGTAAAGCAAAGGAAAGCTGAAGTAATATCATAAGCACAGCCGTGGTTTTGCTTAGTGACTGCTTTGCTTAACGACCAAGTTGCTTAACACCCAATTGTGTTCACTAAATAAGGATTACCTGTATGTCCTAAGAGACCTATATTGGCCTGCTACTTCCAGTCTTATGCCCCAGTTTATTGCGCTGAGAGGAATAGGACCTTCTAGCTGTTGCAAGGTCAGATCGCAGCTGGAATCTGCCTTTGGAACAGTTATTGCTTGATCACAAGAAGGAAGAGCTTTACAAAGCAAAGCTAGCAATGGGAACTGCAGGTCCTCCATTTCTCAAAGCTGCTTGCCAATATCCTCTCGTCCCTCCATTTACATCTGTCTTTTTCAACCATTGTTAACAATAGCAGTATCAACAGCAGTACTAAGAATACCATCTCAACTAATAAAAAGCTAAAGTTGAAGTTCAAGATGGTCTCAGTTCAGTTCTCATTCTTACATGAATTCATTACATAACATTAGACAAAACACTCTCATTCAGCCTCAGAATTAATCAGTTCTACTAACTTACCTTTCACGGCTGCTGTAAAAATTATAATTCACATACAACAGTCTGAACCCTACAAAGTTTTATCCAGAAGTCATATATGACTAAGTCAATTTCTGTATTATTCTTAATTTGCATAGTTTCTTCTGAGTTTCAAAACTGGATTGTTCTTTAGGGAAGAAAGGCTGCAAGATCAGATGCAGGCATGTGTCTTAGAGAAGCTAGTGTGTTAGTTAAGATCCTCCTCCTAGACAGTAGCCATGAAATCCAACTGACTTGTGAAAGAAAAAAAAACCTGGCAGCAGCCAGAGGCAAAACATAAACTGGCTACAGAATCTTCCACTTTCAATCCTTGGCCTTTCCCTGGAAAGGATCTCATGTAGCAATACTAGAAAAATACTCTGGATGGTCTTTCTAGAAAGCCCTCCCAATCTTGGCACTAACAACGGCCCATCTTACGTCTTGGTGTCTTTCGCCTCCTTCTGCATGATTTCCAAGATCATCTTGCAAGCAGCAGAGCAGCCTTCTGGGGTTGAATGGACGCTTATTGCCTTCTCAGCCGCTCCAGCATTTTCCTTCCGATGCACATCAATTCTACAGTGAATTCAAAGAGGAGTGAGAAATCACTCAAATTATTGAATCTGAACACATGAATAATAGTATATGCCTAAGGATCAGAAACCCAGTAAAAGGTCAGGAGATGCTTCAACACCTTGGCTTCCTCGTCTTTACAAATTATCTCCAGTACCTGATATCTCTCATCTATCCCCATTTTGGGTGCATGTATATTCTGATTTTATTCACTGTTCTTCCAGATAGCCTAATAAATACAGGCCATTGAGTAATCTACAAATCAATGAAAGCATCTTATTAAAAAGGTAAAACAGTATAAGACCAGAGTAAAAAACAGTTAGCAGTTACAGCCATAACAACAATAACAAAAATAGCATGAAAATCACAGCAATTCCTAATTTGGTGATGGAAATATCACAAATGTAGGTGCCAGAAGTCTATTACAGCTAGACTTCTTAGGCTCCCATCTATCTCCAGTACAGCTATGGTAAAATTAGAAGCTTCCTCTTCCAATTATCCATAGTTTAGTGTGTCATCCAAACCCTATACTGCGGTCAACTGCCTTTTTTTAAGAAGCCAGCTTTACTATGGTTTCAAAGCATCTAATTTCAAAGAAGCCATAGTAATGATCAACCACAGTAAGCTGTAGTGATCTTAATTATCTTGCACTGAACTCCGCTTTAACCTACACATCCGCTCTGAAGCAAATTTTAACAACAAAAATGCTGAAGCTTGGATAACTCCTAATTCATTCTCATAAGGAGGAGAACAAAGAACAAAGGTTGAGAGCAGAATAATACAGTAGCAAAACAACTTTCCTCAATCTGGTGCCCTCCAGATCTATTGGAGCTCCAGACCACAGAATTTCCACCTAGAACTGGAGGAGACAGGCAGAGGAATACTGGGTTTGGGTTTTGGACTATGACTCTGTAATCCTTGCTTCAAATCCTTGTTGAGTTATTATGGTCACTACCCAGCCCAGCTGTATCATAGGGTTGTTGTGGGGATACTGCAGAAACTGAGAGAGAGGACAACAATGTACATTTCTTGGAAGAAGAACAGGAGAAATATGCATTTTTATGTTCAAGGATAGTGCCTTCAGACAGTGCCTTCAGATCTTTGCTTATTTACCTCTGAGTTAGGTTGTGGTGGATCCATTTGTTTTCTGTTTGTTTTCTAGCTGCTTTCCTGTGATTTTAATTAGTGTTTTGCGGAGTCCCTGGAGTTCTCCGAGCTTGGCTGTTTTCTTGCAAACATTTCCTTACCAGGCTAGGTAACATCTTCAGTGCTGCAATGGGATGGGGTTTGCTCTGTGTTTATATGCAGTGGCATGCCCTGCCAGTGTTGGTGGGGGTTTTGTTTTGTTCCTCTGGTAGTTCCTTGATTAGGGTATTGTTTACTGCTGTTTGTACATCTGGTGATAATCCATTCCATTCTAGCACTGAAGATGTTACCTAGCCGGGTAATGAAACGTTTGCAAGAAAATAGCCAAGCTCAGAGAACTCCAGGGACTCCACAGTTCAACCCTGAGCTACACATATTCGCTTCTATTAGCGTTTTGCATTAGCTCCAATGCACTAATGCACACCCAGAGAAGACAGAGGAAGCCATGGTTGATAGACTTGATGAGATTCTCAAAAGTTTAAACAATAAAAGGCAATGTATAAAGCTATGCTGTACATGAATTAAAAAAAGGAATGAATGGAAAATTATGGTAAATGATATCGATGTAAAATTAGATTTTGCTGCATTTCCTTTTATTTTCTCTTAAAGGAAGATAATGAAATAATTTCTTTGGCTTACTATTTCTTATTATTTTTTTGTACTTTGCATAACTTTGCTTACCTGAAAGGGAACAGCATCCTAGGGGTGTGTGTGTGTCTGTGTGTGTGTATACACACACACACACACACACACACACACGTTCTGCATTTTACTGCCTTTGCTGAAATATTACTTTCAGTTCTTATTTATGTATTTTAGTTTAGTGGCCATTATTTTTTACAACCAGTGATGTATATATAATTGTAAAAAAAATAAATGGCACCTCAAATCATCAAGGTGGTTCTTTCACCTTGGCCTCATCTTGACCCTGGGAAGGAAATACCTTTGTTTTCTACTTTTTGCTTTTCCTTTTGCCAATCTTGAGCAATAAACCAGGATAGGGAACCCATTTCAACCCAAAGGTCAAACTGATTCTGGCCAAATCTTACAAATTGGATGCCAACTATAGATAGGGCATAGTCCAAAATGTAATTTTCTGGGTTGGATTTGCTTTGTCCCCTATATCACCTTCGCAGACTTCAATTCCCAGAATTCCCAGCCAGCAACTCCCAAAATTCCCCTGCGCTGAGCGTTGAAGTCCACCCATCTTAAAATTGCTGAGGTTGAGGAACCCTGCCCTACGTGGAATTCAGCCACACGTGAAAAAGTAGAAGCTAAAAAAATGCCTGCTAAGAAGATAGCGCCTTACTTGGACTGTGTTTGCTTCGTTATGTTGCGGATGGTGGCACCTTCTTTGCCAATAATGGCTCCCACGTACTGAGTAGGAACAAGAAGTCGAAGGGGGATATCTACTGGTTGCTGCTTCACTGGAGCTCCTGAAGCCACAGGAGAGCCCTGTCTTGGAGCACCCCGTGTCCCAAAGCCGCCTCGACGTCCATTCTCTGCACCCTGCACAGTCTGTTCATCAGGTATGTAGGAGACCTTCAGTGCATGGTTTTCCAGTTGGTGTCCATTAAGTTTCATGATGGCTCTGGAGAAGAAAAAGAGAGAAATAAAATGGATGGGGAAGTAACCATTAAATATCTTAGCTATATCTCATATATCAGTCCTGAAGCCTGCTTTAGGAAGCCAACACTCATGTAGCACAACAGCGCCATCCATCCCAAGATGGTTTCAGCAAGCTAGAGACCATGCCAAAGTTTGCAAAAGGACACAAAGAATCTTTAGAAAAAAATATCCTAACAGGATGTTTTCACCATTCTCACCTGAAAGCCTGAGTTCACATATGAAGAAAATAGAACCCTGCAAAATTTAGTGATTTTACTCATTTAGGAAAGCTATGCGCATGTTGCTGCCAACCTTTGATATACATTATGAGAAATGAGTAAGTGTGGAGTCACATCAAGACCAAAGATATTGGCCAACAAAGCTATCTTGGAACTATAGTATAGCAGACGAACTAAACCTTTTCCTAAAGTGATAAACTGAAAGCCAACTCCCCTATCTCACAACCAATGCTACTTCATCCTTTCCAATGCAATCTTTTTTCTTCCTGTCTGCCTATTTATTTTGTCAAAGGAAAGGGAAAGTGTAACATGTGGAAAATTCTTTCAGTTCACTATTAATTCAAAATAGGGAAATCTTTCAGTTGTTGTTATTATTGTTGGCCGCACAGTCAGCCAGATATTTAGACTGGATTGGGCATTTTTATCCACCTATTAAGTCCTTCCCAAGGACCTGGGATAGGCAGATGTTGTTGTTTGATGGTGTTAAAGGTATTGTCGCAGGATATAAGCTGTTCCAAGTAAAGCTGCATTTTGTACTTGACTGATGGTGATTTTGTCAATGCTGGTGGTCTTCAAGTGGTGCTCCAGATGTTTTGGGATTGCACCCAAGGCGCCTGTTACTACTGGTACTATCTTTGCTTTCTTTTGCCACAGTTGTTCTACTTCTATTTGCAGGTCTTTGTATTTTGTCATTTTCTCCAGTTCTTTCTCTTCTATTCTAGGTATCACAAAGTCCACTATCCACTTTTTTGTCTTTCTTATCAACAATTGTTAAGTCTGGGGTATTATGTGGCAGAGGCTTGTCTGTTTGAATTCTAAAAGTCCCAGAGCACTTTAGCTCCCTCATTTTCTATTCCTTTGTCTGTTTTGTGGTCCCACCAGTTCTTGCTTGAAGGCAAATGGTATTTCCTGCAGATATTCCAATGCACCATTGTTGCTACTTTGCCATGCCATTGTTTGTAGTCAGTCTGTGCAATCTTCTTGCAGCAGCTAACTAGGTGGCCCACTATTTCTTCAGCTTCTTTGCAGAGGTGGCATTTGCTGTCTGTTGCTGTTTTCTCAATTATGGCTTTGTATGCTGTGTATGCATTGTTGGGTCTTGATCTTGTGCAGTCAGAATTAGCCCCTCTGTCTCTTTCTTCAACTTTCCTGCTCTTAGCTATTGCCAGGTCTTCTTGTTATCTGCTTTGCCTGCTAGTTTTTTTTGTATACTAGCCATGTAATACTTTGCCTTGCCATGTCTCTTTTCTATTCTTCATTTGGTCTTTCTTGTAAGCCAGTTTGGTCTCTTCAGTATTCAGTAAGCCTTCATGGTGCATTTTCTACTAGCTTCTTCACTGTCCTTCAGATATTCTTCTGATGCCCTTTTTTCTTATTCAGCTGTCTGATGTACTTGCAACATTCCACGCCCACCTATGCTCCTTGGTAAGTAGAGTCTGTCAACAGCACTGTGTGGATAAAGGGCATGATTCATTGTCGTTATTTTTCTGGTCTTCCTATCCAGGGCTTCTACTTCTGCTGAGTCCAATCTACTATTCCAGCTGTGTATCTAATGACTGGAACTGCCCAGGTGTTAATTGCCTTAATGGTATTTCCTTCAGTGAGTTTGGATTTTAAGATCTTTTTCACTTCATTATGTATTCACTATTAACCTTCTTCTTGACTTCAATGTGCTTGATGTTGTCAGCTTGAAGGATGCCCAGGTATTTGTAGTGATCTTCTTCATCCAGACTCTTGATGTTATTTCCATAGGGCATCTTGATTCCTTCAGTTTTCACTATTTTTCCCCCTGTTGTTGGTAAGGGTGACACATTTGTCTAGTCCAAATTCCATTGCAATATCTCGGCTGTATATTCAGACAGTGTTGAGCGGCAATTCTATTTCTTCGTCTGGCTCCCCTGATGAGACCTGTCCAGTACAGCTGAACCTCTGGCATAGCTCTCATCCTCCTCAGAGCACGCAAGCCCCACAACCACATCAAGGTGGTGCCTCACTGGAGTTATTAGTAGTAGTAGTAGTAGTAATAGTAGTAGCATGCCACCCTGGTCTGGGTGACTATATGACTTGTTTGTAACAGCACTTTTAAGGTTCCTTCACACACTTTTTCTGTTAGTTCTACCCTTAAGATGTCACAGTCTTTACAATGTGGTGTGTATGTGACTAACATATTTGGAAAAATAAATATTGTGCAGGGTACCAAAGTGGACAAAATGCCTTTCTCCAGGTGGACCTAAACAAGGCAGGAACACTCTGGAAACCTCTTTCTCTGCCATGTCCTCATATCATTGCCTTCATCTTGTCTCCAGCCCATAACTGAGGCAGCTTAGCCATCCTTAACTGTTCGGTTGTTATGCAGTGTTTTCCCCTTTAAGCGAGCAACACACTTGGCAATTTTACCTTGGCTATAACCTGACATGCTTTACCAATCCTGTCACAGTCAGGGCACCCCAGGCGATGGATCAGCCCAATAATTATTGGCCACTTTATACTGGTGCAGACACGCTCCATTCCCTGTGACCCTGTTCTCCTGGCCATTTTGGTTTGGGCAAGGGAAGTATGTGACTTTTTGAAAGATTGTTTGAAAGATTCCTTTGAAATATTCCTTCTGGGCTCCTCTGTGTTACCTGCTAGGTCTCCATGCGAATCCCCAAATAGAAGTTGACCAGCAGGGATGGTGGGAGGGGGACTGTGTTGTGCACGGGAGAGAAAAGAGAGCTAGCTTCTTCTCTGCTGCTTCGTGCCACATCCCCTGCTGGGACCCATTAGTTGTTATTCAAATAACTCAGACTTTCCAGAAAAGTGTTAAACCTGTATTCCAAAGGAGCCCTATTAATAGTTGATAAACACTGGGGGGTGGCTGGCAGTAAAGCAGGGCTCTCTACCTTCACAAGGGGCATTGAGTAATGACAGATGGCTACGCTTGTGCTCACTGGGGCACAGGGAAGCACATGTTAATTCTTTAAACCTGCCTCCCTTTGCAGTAGACTATGGAAAGAAGGAAATTATGATGAGAGAGAGAGAGGACAAGGTATAAATGCATTTATAACCACTGTTAAGAAGATCAGAAGCTTTATAATCTTTTCTTTTCTTTTTCATTTTCTTTCTTATCTGTTCACTATGTTTCTTCTATTTTCTTTATTTCTTTTCTAAAATTTGTATAGTTTTTATCTTGTTAAAAATTTCTTTAATAAAAATTATATACACACACACACACATACATGCATACACTTGCCTCCCTTTGCCTGTACATGTTGAGAAGGGGTGTGCACGGTGCAGCCTTGCCTGCATAGAAAATGAGGATACTGTCCCCCAGCTGCAAGTCAGAGCAGAGGCGCTGGGGACTGGCAACTGAAGGAGCAAAATGTATGCTGGATTAATTTTCTGCTGACTCCCATACTGGAGGACAGCCCTTTAAATGGGGAAGAGCCCAAAGACATCAAGGTTTGTATATAATTTTGACAATGGCCTGCAGTTCATAAAGCTAACTATAGATGGAGGTATTAACATTAACTATAACCCAGCATGGGACAACCTGATTTGCCACCAAGCATCCCATGTACAGCTGCCACTCTGTGGCTTTAAAATCTGTTACCTGAAACCTAGGTTTACAATGCTACTACCAAGTTCCATGAATTCTACACATTGCCTCCACGCTGTGGAGCATTGAGAAAGGAGAACAAACAATTCTGCGTAGGAAACATTTGCTTTTAGATGGCCAAGTAAGACTTAATATGCCACAGGATTTGCCAGAGATCATCTCCCAACTGGGTTTGTTGTTGGATGAAAGAAATCTCCATTAATTAATCTTACAAGCAATCCTCAATTACAGCAGCATTTCTAAATCCACTTACTAGACAACAAGCTTTCCCTGACTATTTAGAGTGCCTTTTTCTGCAAGAACTCCTGGACTGCTCCAGAAAGAAGAGTGATGGTAGTAATGATAATGATAATAATGACAAGGTTTTAAACTAGGATTGCAAGAACTTCCTCCTCTTCCAATTGAGGAAAGGAACAATACATGTAGACAAAAATAAGTGGTACCTAACAATACACCTTGATAGCGAGCAACTATTTGTTCTCCTTTAAAAAAATATTCTCCTAGAATATTTCAGCCCCAGGAAGAAACATGTAACTCAGATAATCTTCCCCTGACCATGTCCAAGATCCAGAGAAGCACCAATCAAGGATATTTTACACACAAGGGATAAAGACTATAATTAGGTGGGACGTATTCTTAGGTCAACAAATCATAAACATGTTACAGATCTAACAACATGTCGGAAGCAGCTAATGTAAATACCTTTCTGCAAGCTTGGGGTTCAGTGCATGGTTCTAAGCACACACAAGCCAAACCAGAACCACCTACCACCCAACAAAACACTTTTAACTTACTGTCTGGTCTGTTCCCGGTTAGAGTAGGTGACATTAACAACTGCTGTCTCGCTGTCCGTATTCACTTGCAAAAAAAAAGAAAATATATCTGGTTTAGCTAAAATGCACCTTATGGCGTAAATAGCTTAGAATTAACAGCTAAATCTCCACCTCTCTGAGAATACTAAATACAAGTAATATGGGTTGTTTATTTTTGGTTTAGTGGGATGTGTGAACCTCACTCATTATAGCTTATGTTTATGAGAAAAACAGGCCATTACATTGTTTGTCACATCATGATTTAGAAATCCTTATTTTAGCTTTACATTTTAATCCAGCTTCTGAGAGTCATTGTTTAAGATTTAAACATGACTAGACCATCGTCCATTTGCTTCTCCCAAGGAATTACAGGACTCAAGAGCCCTTCCTTCACATTCTGCAGTAAAGAGTTCAACCTCCCCACCGCTGCTTGACTTCCTGATTATGAAAAAAACAGTATTTGGTGGGGAAACCAGTAGTTTGACAAAGGTTCTGCTCTGATCCTGTGGAGAGATGCTTCACAATTTAATCTTGAGAACTCCAATACAAGCTGACTGGATCCATGCCTTCTGTACTAATCTGCACACTGGAACTAACTTATCCAATGGCTTTTGTACTTCCTGAATGTCCAGGCATTGTTCTTCATTCAAAAACTGTATTAAATGCATCTTAAGGTATATCAAATGCATGTAGGGATGCATTTGCTGAGAGAAAAAGTAAACACATTTTTACAGGGATTTTTAAAAATACTAATAGCAACTGAAGAAATGGGGTGGAATACATTATAAGCAAACATGCAGGATCAGATGGATCAGAATCAACCATGCAATCCTAAGGATATTTCCTCAGAAGCATGACTCAGATGAGTTCAGTGAAACTACTTCAGGATAAACAAATTTAGGATTAGAGACTAAGCTAGCCATTCCTCCTTCAGTCTGTGGCACTAAGACAAGCACAGATATATTTTCTAAACCTTCTCATAGAAACTTACCTTGTTCACAGTTTTCCACAGTACCATATTGAGCTAGCAAACCATCCAAGACCTATTCAGATAAAAAGCAAACCTATTCAGTTAAAACCATACCCATACACATGCATACACACACACACAGAAGGGAGGGAGAGATTAAGTCATGCTTAAAAATTATACAAAGCAACACAAATTTGAAGAGGGAATATCTGCCCCTCCCCCAAAATATGTAACAAAGAACCAAAAAAAAAAAAGAGAGAGAGAGAGAGAGACAGCCTAAGGCTTTCAACTGGCAATGCAAATCCAAATAATGTCACTGTATAATATAACATGTCCAGGCCTTTCAGCATTTGCCTTCACCTGGGCCAAGAAACAAAACCCAAAATGTCTCGTTCTATAACGCTTGGGCAGATGAACATACTTTAATGTTGAAACAGGTTGGGTATATTATAAATTATATTTATTCATGATAAAAACTCAGCTCATCGCAACAACTGATTCCCATGTTAGATCACAAGCTTCATTTGAAGTTTGTTCTGATGATGAAAAAACGCAAAGTTCACACTGAAATAACTGACATGTTTCTGCAACTAATTATGCTTAGTGGAAGCCTGGAGAGGGAGTGCACTATTCTAGGCTGATTCCTATCACAATAAACAAAGTTTTAGATTATGAGATTCTAGCCATTTCATTACAATGTTAGGCAACTTTTTCTGGCCAAAGATTGTACTTGGTCTTTGAATGACATCCCAGAGGCCATCCTGCAATGACTACATGGAGTCAAGAATTAATTATAATTTAATTTAAAATAAATTCAATGCATGAAAGACAGTAAAACTTCAATTTAGTGTACCTCAGTGCAACGGACTTTAGATGTATTTATCTCACTTTACAAACTTTGCATAATGACATAATTACACACATAGAAGATGTCTTTGTCTAATGATGTCACTGCAGATCAGGTTCTCACTGATTTAACAGACAATCAGGAACAGCAGACACTCCCTCTCCCCAACTGTCTGTTAATTCAAGGTTTCCCTATAAATTTGATTACCTTCCATATAAATATATATTTAATAATTTCATTCTTCTGACTTCCAGGAAAGGTATGGCAAACTGAAGACTGCTCTGCGAAAGTAGAGCCAATGACTGTGGCAAAAACCAAGGAACCAGTGTGTAGAACCTTTCTGGATAAGGAGAGGACAGGAGGTTCCCACATGTGCTCCAGATGGCTGCTCCTCGTGAGGAGACCGCAGGACAGCAGTTTTCCATGGGTTTGAGCACCGGGAGGTGACAGGATTAGCAATCTTGCTCACAATTGCGGCAGAGACTTTTAAAGGACACTAAGTTCACAACCCTCACTTTCTAATCACTTTCGGAAATCGCCAATTAACTATTTCTAAGCTATTAGAGACCTTCGGACTGACAAGTCTGAAAACGCCAGGTGAGACTGTCTTCAATCCTGAATGAAAGAAAATTTCAATCATAAGCTTAAGAATGTAAAGAATCTGAGATAAACAGCAAAAAGCTAAATAAGATTTTAATCTTAGAAAGTTATAAATGGACTAAGGGTCCAGATAAAACTGGAATATTTAAACTTTAACAGTAAGATTTTGGAATTAATTATAAAGAACAAACAGCTTCTTGTGGGAAACAGATTCTGTTTTGGTTTTTACAAGACAAAACAAAGATAAGTAATTTCACGATTTCAAAAAGTGGACACCAGAGGGGCTAAAGTTTTTAGGTAGAGGAAAGATTTATAAACCTGCAAAATGTTGCAAAACATTCTAACAATGAAAATACTGAAAGAGATTTTTGAAGAATGGAATCAGAAAATAGCCACAATATCAACAATGTCAGTAATGATGTCTGCTTCTATGGAAAGACTAAAAGATGTTATTGAAAGTGGATTTACAACTGACAGGCCAAGAGAATGACTTAGAAAAGGATGTTTCACTGAATCTACCAAAAAAAATGGCTTTAAAATTTAAAGGGGAAATACAAATGACAAATCAAGAGAGTGACCTGGATAATTTTTTCCTACTGGATTTACAAAAGAGGCTTGTTAAAGTCTTGAAGAACTCTGTGAGATGGGACAAAGAAGAAATGAAGAGAAATCAAATCCTACAACAATATTTGAATGAACTAAAGACTGTTAGAAGTAAAAGGAAGGAATATAAAGTTGGTTTATATGATGAAGGTTAAAGCAAGATATGTTGTTACCTCTGGCAACCCTTTATGAACTTTCTGCTGACCCCAGGACTGGAAAGATGATGTTTTATGGATTTGTTTATAGATAAGAGATGGGATATGGGATGAAGAGATGAATGTTTGTAACCTTAGAGGGGGTGAAGAGCCACTAAATTTGTTTATACCTGTTGTGATGAAGGTTGGAAGTCACTTCTTTATATATTTTTCTCTTTCTTCATTATATTCTTATTTTTCTCTTTCTTCTTTCTTTTTTTCTTGCATGTTTTACTCTTTCTATTCTCTTCTCTTTCTTTAAGTTTAGTTTGTATTAGATTTTACTATTATAATCAAAATTCTTAATAAAATTATATATATAATAATTTTATTCTTCTGTCATATTAAAAGTTATAATACACGAACAACTTTTGGAGAAGCTTGCAAAGCTATACCCAAGGTTTAGAGAAAGGGTACATCATCCTGGAGCCTCAGATTAACCCATAAATTCTAGGCCCTTGGCTTATTTAAACAGAGGCATATCAGCTGCAATGAATGAAATATTTAGCAGTGTTTCTTATTTTAGGTTGAGGAAATTGTGGTAGGGGACAATGTTGGACACTTATGCAATAGAAAAGAAGGAACAGCAATAAACAAACAAACAAATATACAGCAATTTTGATTATTAGGCAACACAATTTAGGAATTATTATTAGATTTATATTCTGCCTTTATTTTGTACAACTCAACACAACTGGGAAATTCGGCTAAAAGTCGTAGGTTTTTTCTTGCTCTGTCCTAGCAGATGCCTCAGCAGAAGGACAGATGGGGAACAGAGGAAGGAGATTTTCTTATATTTTGTCAGAACCACACATCTCAGAAGATCCCAAAGTACTTTTATTTTTCAACAAAAACCATTCCTGGCTGGAATGCTGAGGCCACATAGTCTTCCATACCATCCAACTTACCTCCCATCGAAGCTGAGGGGGGATGTTTCTTATCTGAATTTTGCGGCTCCTAATTTAAAAAAAAAAAAAAGAGGAAGAAAAGTATTTAAATTAACAGCATGTTCTGTCTTGAAACTATCATTTATATACAATAATATAGCAACAGTAAATAATATCTGGCTTGCAAAAATCCAGGTGATCATTAGATTTTGTTATAGATACACGTTACTAAACAAATACAACATCAAGATACCAAAATCACAAAACTAAACCAGAAAAGAGAAACAAAGGAAGAACAGAAAAGCCAAACTGTCACTAATGTTTGTACTCTCAATTATATGTTTAATATATATTATAATCAAAATTCTTAATAAAACTTTATATATAGTATGTGTGTGTGTGCATATATAGACATAGATATAAAAATATACTTAATTATATATAGATATAAAAATTACACACACACACACACACACATTCTGTACAGATGATCCCTAGATGTCAGCAAAGAATACAGAAAATTCTAACCCTTGCTGCCATCTCATAGTTGTCTGGATGTCTGCAGTCCAACTATGGTAGCTCAATTAAAAAAATCAATGTACAAGTAGCACAAGAATCTTCATATTCAAGATAGTAAACAGGTTTACACAGAAAAAGAGAATGCCTTAGAAATTCTCATGGAGTATTATCTCAGAGCTATACTGCCCCTGACAAAAAGTGTGCGAAAGCAGCTTTCTCTACACAAGTTCCTCTGGAGAAAATCACCAAAACATTTTGGTGACCATTTAAGGGGCAAACAGTTTGTACTGATATAAAAGAAGAAGTAAGTTCTGATAGTTCATAACTGCACTTCATTGAATTAAATTAAGCATTTAGGATTTTACTAGGGAAAATATTTATTGAGCCCTTTCCTATAAAACTTTGTAAAGTTCCTTTTGGCCACATCCAACGAACTGAGCCTCACCACACTTCTCTGTTGATACACATGGATTTCACTAAGTGGCTCTCCAAGCCTGTTTTTATTATTTATTTAGCAAATCCATATAGCCACCCATACTATGTATGCCCAACTAGGTGGCATACAACAAAAACAGACAGTTAAGAACAAATATAAACTATTAAAAAAAACTATTAATCATAAATAGAACTAAGACGGTGGGAGAACGGACAACATCCGAAACACAATACTTGCAGGCTCCCTGTTCCGATGGTTTTCATTTTCTACAATACATCTTTCTCCCATACACAACAGCAACCCTTTTCTGACCATCATGTTATCTTAAAAAGTAGGGCCCCACAAGGAATTGCAGAGACAAGAAATAAAAGGGTATATATGAAATAAGTACTTTTGTATCTCTACTTCCTCTCTCCTGTTTCCTGCTTATCATACCCAACTTTCTATCATTCATTTTCTTCTCCTTGGCAAGATGAGAACACCTCTTTCTTCAATACCAAGACTGAACATAAAGAAGAGTTGGGTTGGAGGAAGAGTTAGATGGCAAAAGAATCAGGCCTTTGCCACGTTCAAAAAGTGATGATAATTCATGAGACACTGGGCCTCGAATTTCCTAAGGAGAACCTTTCCACATCATTTAATACAATTCTCAAGCCAGAAAATGGTTGAAAGTAGTGGGTAAATTTAAGGAAGGATGCAGGAATCCTTCCCATTATTTTTCTGCATTATTAAAGCTCTCCTATCATCAAAAGCAAACACTCCAACTTTGGTGTTTTCAGTGTCTGCTTGCACAAACGCAGGGCCTAAGCACATGCTATACCTAGCAGGGAACAGGGAGTTATGTCTCTTTATTTTTATTCATCACAGAAGTTTGTGGGATTGTGGTTTGGGGATGGGTGGGGAGAGAATCCTTATTCAGCTCACATTTTGTGGGATAGAAAGGTTTCTCTCTTCTCTTATTGATTCAATCCAAACATTAATGCAGCATAAACAAACTCGTTTCTACAGGGGCCAATACAGCACAGACAATTTTTAATTCTAATCAAGTTGGGGAAGAAAAAGTTATGCCTTCCTTCCTCATGTGCTACATTTGTAATAACAATCATTTCCAGGAACCACAGGGACACACCACACATTAAGCGCAATGTACCGCACACTAAGGTCTAGTATGCCCATATATTCAGCATGTATAAGATATTCAAAGTCTCTATAAGTAGAGTCGCCAAGTGACCTGGACAGCTGGGCAGTGCTTAGATTTAGCTCTTTTCACTCAGGCCATTTTTATTTTGTTTTTGCCCAGTTCTCTGGGCAGTGTGGTGCATTGTGCCAGAAAGTCAGGAGAGGAAAGTACAAGAGAAACAGCAGCAGTAACTAATTGGGAGAGTGGACATATGAGCAAGTAGGCAGGTGCTCCCCTGATGCTTGAGGAGGAGGAGGAGGAGGAGGAGGAGAAACAACAAGCAGTCAAGGCTTGAAAGTGTATGGTGAGTGGTAGCAACCAATCACCACCAAGGATCATCCTCAACCAACTATAATTTGTAGAGCAAGACAGACAAAATTGGTGAAATAACTAGTCGGGAATGGTACAATAATATGGTATTTTTATTTGGGAACTATCAATTATTCTATATATATCTCTGGTAAAAATATGTCGAAATATGTTCCAAGTAGGAAGATGACAGATATTCTGTTACCCAAAGCAGAACTTTTTATCAGAGATTTTAATTTGTTTCTATTATTGATTTTATGTTTGGGTTGTGATTTTATTATTGTTCTGTGAAACGGCCTGGGATTTTTTAAAACAGAAAATTAGGCAGATTACTCTAATTTTCAAAACATGCATGACAGGACGGTCAGATTTGGGGATATGAGCTATAGCAATTCTGTTTTGACCTCCATATTAAGATTTATGGATTCAACATTTGGATTTTTTTTTAAAGTTCCTGGAAATTCATTTCATAAATAAAAATGGTTCATACCTAGTCCAACTGGGTATACAGGTAGTCCTCGACTTATGACTGGTCACGCACAGAGGGGAGGGGAAACCCTTTGGCGGGCTGCAGGAACGTTTGAGAGTGAATGGGCTGCCTGCCAGGAAGATTTCAGCTCCACACAGAGCTGAAACCGTCCAACAGGCAGCCTTTCGTTCTCAAAGAGCTGCCTGCTGGGAGGATTTCAGCTCCATGCAGAGCTGAAATCCTTCACCAGGCAGCTCTTTCGCTCTGTCCAGTTAACAACCCAGGAGATTGCTTAACAACTGCAATCAGGAATGCCCAGATTGCAGTTGTTGAGCAAAGTAGTCACATGGGTGTCTCACTTAATGATGGCTTTGCTCAACGATCAAGATTCTGGTCCCAATTGTGGTCGTTAAGAGAGAAATACCTGTAGTTGTGGCAGGGTCTAAGCCAGACATGCATAGTGCATTGGCTAGTGTTGCCTTCTCCAGGCTCAAAAAGATCTAGGCATCCTATAACAATCCTGATTTGATATATACCATGAAAGAAACATAGTTTTTTTGGTAAGGTCAATAGAGTAGGGGAATAAAATACACTTCATTTTTGAACCATTCAAGCACAAAACGTACTTACTTACTTACTTATTTGATTTCTATAGCCGCCCATCTCAACAAGTGATTGGGTGGCGTACAATCATAAAAGCATAAAACAATACAAATAAATAAAATAAGACAAATATATTTATTTATCAAATTTATCACCACCCATCTCATTGAGGTGATTCTGGGTGGTTTACAGCAGAGATAAAATCAATTAAAATATAGTATAAAAACAATCTTAATAATAAATAAATTCCAGGAATGATGGAGTATTGACGAATAACTCAGGGAGCATTGTCAGGGTGCTAAGTGGTCGCTGAGTAAAACTACTGCCATAGATTAACATCCAAGCCAAGAAACAGGGCCCTTAACACACGGGGCCTCAGGCTTGGGCACCTAACCAGGTCTTCACAGCCTTATGAAAGGCCAACAGAGTCGGGGTCATCCTAATCTCTGAAGGGAGAATGTTCCAGAGGGCAGGGGCTACAGCACAGAAGGGATGTCTCCTAGTCCCTGCCAGCCAACATTCCTTGGCTAATAGGACCTGCAACATGCCCAACTGCTGGACCAGATTGGATGGGTAGAAACAACTGGGAGAAGATGGTTCCTCAGGTAACCCAGTCCCAAGCCATGAAGGGCTTTAAAAGTGACAACCAGCACCTTGAATTGCATCCAGAAGCACAATGGCAACCAACGTAGCTCACGTAGCAGTGGTGTTACATGTGTTGAATATCTGACACCATTTACTACCCACACAGCCACATTGTGCATCAACTGAAGCTTCCAAATGCTCTTCAAGGGCAGCCTCAGGTACAGTGTGTTGCAGTAATCCAGATGAGAGGTCACAAGGGCATGAGTAACTGTGAGCAAAGCCTCCCGGTCCAGGAACGGGCACAACTGGCGCACAACCCAAAGATGTGCAAAGGCCCTCCCAGTCATGGCTGCCACCTGCTCTTTTAGCAGGAGCCATGAGTCCAAGAGGACCCCGAGATTGTGTACTGGGTCCATCTGGGGCAGTGTCACCCCATTCAGGACCAACAATGGAAAAACCTTGTCACCAGAAGGCCCAAATACACAAAGCCACTCAGTTTTCACAAAGCTTCCCACTTTAAATATGAAACTGCTGTTCAAAGCACAAAACAGGCAGTTTCAAGTCATCCTATATGAAATTCCTGTTTTTAAAATTCCCTATTGAACTAATGGCTGCAACAGTTTTGGTTGGCAAGATGAGTTGCCAACTCATCAACCAATTAGTTCTGGAGACCAGCAGGGGGAAATGTAACTTGGTGGGTCTGTGAGTGGCATATGATACACTCTGCCATGAAGGGCTGCTGGAATACTTTCAGGATTCAGTGGGCATCTGAGGCCTTGCTTGCAACAGTGCTATCTCTTCTCCATGCCTATACCTTATGCCTATATGCCACCCTATACCTTAGGGTGGTTTGGAGAAATGTCTGTTTGCCTGTAAGTTAAGCATTAAGTCAATATGGCTAAGCAAAGGCAGGAAGTATCAAGAGTTCCAACCTGAGATCAATAGTTTAAAATGCAGACTGGAAACAAAAATTAATCTGATGGACCAAAATAAAAAAAACTGGGCTCCTAGTGTTAACATTAACATTCCAAGGTTATTGTCTGCAAAAGATCACAGAAACAAGGTAGGGAAAGCTTGCAGAACATAACTCCTGAAATTCTTTCCAAATCTTTCTGCTCTGGGTCACGTGATAGAAAGGAAGAAGGTAAGGGCTTAGAACGGAGGGATCAATAACTTTCTAAACCACTGTCCAATTGCCTCTCTCAAAAAGATGCATAAGGGATTTCTTTCTGGATTTTTTTCCTCCCCAGCACTCTGTCAGATTTGGCCCATTTTCAAACTCCATCTTCCCCCACACCAAATTTGGTCCATTTCTGTTTGGTTTTTGGAGGTATCCTGTTGACCAACAGACAGACAAAGAGATGCACTGACAGAACCCTTACGCTCACCCTAATATCATTCTGCAATGTGCATTATTTGACATTTCCCCCCCAAAATATTGGCCAAAGGCCAAGTGAAAATACCATCTAGCAACCATAACCCCACTAGCATAGCTTTCCTAGGCTCTTGCCCTTCACCACATCTTGTAGGAAAATCCAAGACATTATATCCAGTCTCCTAATGCTTCTTGTCTTCAGGACTAGATTCCTGTCTCCTCTGTTGACTCTCCAGAGCGTTCTGAAAATCCCATCTGTCGGAAGGAGATGGGGCGAACAAAATTACACTTGGAGAGCGTCAGCTTGAATCTCAGGGGGTTAATAAATAAGAGAGAGAATCTCTATAAAGAGCCTAAGGGTTGTCTATAAAACATGTTTTAACGGCTGGGCAAGACTGAAGCCAAGATGTAGTAAGGGGAAAAAAAGAATAATGTCAACAGAGGATTTTAGTAAGTCCTCAAATGCAAAGGGAATAAGCTACTTCTCTTTTCCTGATTTTGCTCTTCCTAATGCCTACTTCTCAAAATAGAAACTGGGGGAATTTTCAGTGCCAAAATAATTAATTGCTCTGTAACAGCTGCCACATACAACTACAGGTGGAACATGTCCATTCCATCAGACTTCCAGGAGGTCCCTAAATTCACTAAACAGCTGCGATTTAGGAGTGGTGAAATGCAAATACTGTAACAGATCCATGGCCATATGTATCGTTCTCTACCTGCTGTGACTATATTTCAACACAAATCTATATTTTATCTATTGGCCCCTGCCAGTTTCTATAATTTATGCAGCAAACCCCCACTCACTCACACAAAATATGGGAAAACTAGTTTCATTTGCATGCACAATTTATATGCAATGTGTAGTAATAATTCACTGAATTGCTTCCCATTCTGACTAGTTCTCTTCTGAGTTCTTTGCATGGTATAGTTCCTTGATATAAGGCACTATAAAAGAGAAAGTCAGAGCAAGAGTTGGGTGTTCAAGCAATTTTGCAATTCCACAATGACTGGATATTTGGTCAACAGCAATAAAATACTGTCAAGATGGCCACTTTACAGATGATATAAAGGCTTCTTGCCACAGCCCTTAAGTATATCCAAAAGGTTAGGTACCTACTTGGTGCCACATATCAATATCAAATTGTGAGACCTGAGCAACAATATGCCATAATGCTTTTCATTAAGCAATTAGTAACAACTGACAATAAAACAAATGATAAATTGTTGTTTCTAAAAGGAGAGAACTGGACAAGATTACTCATTGGTTTCTCAAGAATTTGAAGGTTTCAAACCTAAAATACTGTCCACTGGATGAAAATCACTGCATTTTATTTGTACTTTTAAAAGGAACTGGTGATGATGCTAGAGTAGCCCATCCCAGCTGATGCCCTTTGTATGCCAGATACAAATGATGGGAATTATACTCCAACACATTTGGAAAGTGCCAATTGATGAAAGCAATGGAAAACAACTGCTATGATCTAAAATAGTCTATTGTACAGCATGCAGTCTACCTTTTTATAGAAACTGCCTTATTCCAAATCAGACTACCAGGCTATCAGGCAGTATCTATATTGCTGGCAATATCTCCCCAAAATTTCAGAGAGCAGTCTTTCCCAGTTCTACATGAAAATGCCAAGGATTAAACCTGGAATCTTTTGCATACAGAGTGAGTACTCTGCCATCGAGCTATAATATTCTACAATGCATCAAATAATGCAACTGGGCAATATTTTGTAAACTAGAAGGGTTTCTGACCTAGGTTGTCTAAGTTTTCTAAGAACAGGAAAAAAATAAAAACTTTTCTCCCCTAAATTAAGCTGCTGTAAAAGACAGAAAAGAAATTCCTAGGCTATATTCTACATTCTTATTCTATGTCTCCCACCGGAGATACTATTCTGCATCAAGTCTCAACTGGTGGATGTTGAGGTTCTAATAAAAAACAAAATTATGCCTGCAAGCTTGAACCCTGTCTTGAAATAATGGACGTACAAGATCTTTCACTCCACAGTAATCCACAGGTATATTCCTCTGCCATTTCTAAAGCACATGGAAGCTGAGAAAAGGTGCATTCTCCACAAAAAACAGAGGCACAGACAATTCCAGGGTTAATAGGCTCTGCACTTACACAAAACATCACTTTCCATCCTTATTTCATGAACAAAAATATTGGGATCAGATTTAAACATTTAAATTTGTGGGGGTGCCCGCCCTCTGGAATAGCATCCTCCCCCCAAAGATTTGTATGGCTCCCACAATACTGGTGGTCCAGAAGTCTTTAAAACTTGGCTGTTCTCCCAGATGTCTGAGTAGGGTGAGTGAGAAGCTCCTGTTGTTTGTGTTTTTAGTGGTACATGTGCTATGGTTGTCCAGACGTACATGATCTTTTATTGTTTTCCACTCTTTTTAAAGTCTAAGCCACGCAGAGTTGTTCTGGAGTCAGGCCGTCTCTAACGCTAATTAATTAATTAATTAATTAATAATAAGTGTCAAGCTAATGACAGCATTTTTAAAATCAATTAACAGCCTTTCAATGAATTAAGAATTGCCTTGTACATCTAAAGTATTGCTCTAAGAACGCATCCTGAAGGCAGGACAAGGGATCCCATTAGGGGATCTTTTTAGTAGTAGCTTCTGAAACACCCTTCCCAGAGAGTGTGGATCTGTGGCCTTTTAGTATTATTAGACTGCAATATCAGCATAGTAAAAAATTTGCATTGCCTGGCCACATTTCCCTAGCCCTACCCTATGCTATTTTCTTCTTGAACTTGGCTTTTAAGAGTAATGCAAGTTTTGTAAATTATTGATTTTTTTTTATCCTGTTGTTGAGGGAGTGTTCCTCCCCCCACCCCCCGGCTACTCTCTTCCGACTTTTGGGTTGTTTTTTTTTGTTTTTGTTTTTGCATTTAGTTTTGCTATTTAAAGTTAAAGCTATTTTGGTGTTATCATCATCCATTTTGTCTTCATCTTTGGTGGTTCAAAACTGGGTAGGAACATAAAAAAGAGCTATTGCTGAATCAGAAAAAGAACTTATATATAGATCACCTAGGATGGCAATGGAATACCCATAAGGCATGCTGGCTGGGGAATTGTGGAAGTTGAAGTCCACGCAGCTTAAAGCTGCCAAGCTTGAGAAACACTGCCATAAGGCATACTGTAGAACACAACTATCCTGTATTGTCTATATATATCCCACTGTAACTTTGAAGATTTTTGAATGAAAAGGTAATTTCTTCAAGGTATGCCTGAAGGACATACCTTAGCAAATATATGCTAAGAGTTCTTATTCTTATTTCAACATGTGTGTTCTTTATCACTGTTTGCCAGAACCCGTTGCCACATAATACCTCCATCAGTGGTACAAAGATTAATGGCAAAGAAGAGGGGCTTACGAAAAACAGGTCCTTGCTAAGGGTCCTCCAGAGGAAGACACAGTGCCAACACTGACCTTATTTAGGCATCAGGCAAAAACATTATAACTGATCTAGTTATTAGATCATTATAACTTCTAACAGTTATTTCTTCTGTGCAGTGGAATGCTATGTCATTGTAACACTAAATGCACAGGTATTTAAATCTATGTTTTGCTAAATAAATGATTATAGCCTATTTCAACAGACTAAGCCACAATAAGTTATTTTGCATATCCCACTAAATCAAAAACAAAATAACCATATTATGGTTTGAGTATTACACACGAATTAGGTGCTGAGTTTAATAGAGATTTCTTCCATCTAAATATGGAAAGAATTACAACCGTCACTGAACAAATTACCACCTTTTAAATTTTTATCTGCTACCTTGCGGGGGATGGCCCTGGTGTTATGCTGTACATTGCCATGACAGGTAACATGATGAAGGATGATATAAAAATATTTAGATAAATAAGTTCTTAGGGTAAAATTTACATTTGTGAGTAAGAACACTACTTATACCCATGACCAAGGTTCAAACGCCCCCCTTGCAGAAGATGCAAGGTATTTTTTTTTTTAAAAAGCTTGCTGTAATTTATGTTCAGAGAGTATCTGTAATTTTATTTCAGTGTGTTTAAAATGGAAGGCATTAGTAGTTTCACTCTGAAATACAAAAATTTCACTGGCTTCAAAGAACAAATGAGGAAAGAAAGGCTCATGTTTTAGGGTTTGGGGTGGGCTATTTTTGTTCTTTATGACCCAAGAACCTTGGCAAAAGAAGAAAGGAAGCATCTACCTTGAAACTGGGAGGGCGTATTTTGATCATTGATGAAAGTATTTAGTTGATTAAAAGAGCTCTAACAAAATTGGAACACCCTATATGGGCAGTTACATTATGTTATATGTATAGTTTGAATTTCTCAGAAAAGGTTTGCACAGCATATCCATTTTCCCTGCCCCCCACCCCCCCACACACACTTTTTCTGTAGATGTCTGGCAGAACTGGCTGGGGTAGGAATTGGTTAGACACATGTTTTCCTCTATCGACTTAAATCCTTCTGACCCCTTCCTATAGTACTGCATTCCTTGAATTCCAGACTTCTTAAACAATGGCTCCTCCATTCATTTGGGGACATGGAACAGCATTCAAGCAAGAGATTTCATTACAATTTCCATCCCCCACCATAAAATAGGAGGGAGAGGGAAAAATGGGGCAGAGCTTTCCTTCCAGTGAAAAACGCATAACTGTTTCCTTTTCATTTCCCATTTTATACTACAAGCCCTATCAGAGTTATGTAGCATAACTATAATGTATTTTTTTTTTAATCATCTTTGTTCTCAAAGGCTTGGAACGAATCCCCATAAATGCAAAAGCTATCAATTGAAAATTATCAATTCAGAAAGACTTTTTTTAGTCTTCAAAATAAGATATCCACTTGGAAATTACCAACTATTCTATATGTTGAATGGGCTTTGCAAAATACCAACGGAATCATTCATTATTCTTTACTATCTTTACTACATCAACTTCCTAAGAAGAAAAAAATTTACAAGTCTTGAAACAGCATTTCATTATCTCATGAAATTGAGTTTATTTCAGAGAAATGAGCCCGTCATAACACTTTTAAGCAATTTGGTAAAGTTTTCTGGTTTGGATCATTATCTACATTTTCCAAGCATCTTTTTCTTTTTTCTTTTCTTTTTTCTTTTCATGTTTTAAATCGTTAATGCTTAATTCAGACCATATGCTTTGTTAATATTCCAGTAACATCATAGAATGAATTTCATATTTTTCTTTCACCTTTATTATATTCATGTAACTTTTTTTTAATAATAGGGAAAAATACTCACAGCAAGCAACCTGAAGCAGCCAAACCAATTATATGTACTAGAATTTAAATCACATCAAGTAACAATAATATTAGTAGGGACTCAGATGGCCAGCAGCAGTTAGATCCCATTGAAGTCAATATGGAAAGTGCAGCATGACTTGTTATTTATTTCAAGAAGGCCTAAGTCTGATGAACATAGTCTAACTCTAGCCTATAGCAACATGCTGTAAGCCAAGCAGAACTTGCTCTATAGCACCTGCCTTTGGTGAAGGAGGGATGGGAATGATAAGCAAATGCCCTAATCCACTCCAACCCCTTTGACTCCTATCTCCTCCCAAAGCAGCAAGAGAACACTTTTGATACAGTTCTAAATGGCACTAAAACCAGCACTAAGTCCCTGTTGTAACTTTAATGATCTGAATCAAATCCAAGAATAGATCATTTCAGTTGGAGTTGAATGAACAAACCATCAAATGTCAGTAGTTTGACTTCTACGTTTCCCTGTATCCAGGTAGATATGCCATTTTTATTGTTTATGTAGCCAAAATGGCCCCCTATACTCACAGATGGGAGGTATCAGCAAGCTTAGGTGAAACCCAGAATATGTCTAAGGGAAAACTCCACTAATGAGAATTCCTCAAATGTTCAATGGCCACAGAATGCTGTGCAAACTGAAGAAAATATGGAAATATGCCAGGAGAAAAGGAAAGGCATGACTTACTAAGTAAAATACTAGATAGAAGCTCTTCAGAATGCAACATTTTGTTGCAGATCACACTTCTTAATACTAGGCGAATTTTAAAAAAGAATAACAGAAACATGTAGAATGGCTGAGTTAAGGAAATGAATTTCAACAGATCTGGAAAGCAAGCAGGAAACAAGCACAAAGGGGAGGTTCTGTATAGTGGTATATAGAATACAGACAGACTGATGTTCAGCTTCCTCAAATCTCAGCTTTTATTTTTAAAAGTATGCACGATTGCTCAATGTGTATTATTTTTACAGCTTGAAGAATTCATTCTTACGAGGAAACTGGACTGGTCTGGATCAGAAATAGGTTAGCATGATAATTACATGCAATTGACCTTACATTTATACCCTTGTGTGTCCTGCGATTTTCCAGACTGAATTATGTAGCTGGATGCATAAGATTTTGGAATTTCTCTCCCATTCTCACAAATACAAGCCTTAGAGCCATTGCTCAGTGGTAGAGCATATGCTTTGTATGGAAAAAGACCTTTCAGGTAGGGTTGAAGAGACTGTCACTATACACAGAAACTGGAGAGAAATGCAATCTAGTTTCAGCAGGAGGCAGTATCCTGTGTTCCTAAGTTTGATCATGTTTAATAAAGAAAATATTATAGGTAGAACTTCCATGATCTAAACAGCAGTTAGCTGAACTTCTCTTTGTTCCTCTTGCACAAACAACAGCAGGAATGAAATCCTAGTATACACTGGTAGGTTTTATCCCTGATTTAAGAAGAAAAAAAAAAAAGACGCTATATCCTTATGCAAGAAGCTGGTGACCCCTTAATATGGTTAGAAAAAAAAAATCAGATGTCTTGAGTTCTAGCTTGAATAGAAAAAAAAAACTAGCTCCTGATGGCCAGGATCACAAAATTTTGGACACATATAAAACAACCTTGTATTAGCGTGGTATCCTGTTATTAGTTTGGTATCAGGAATATTATGCAGGTGCAGGAATATTATGCAGGTGAGCAACTAGGATGGAAGAACAGAATTGGAGCATTTCATTTCTCCTCTTTGCTCAGTACTAAACCTCAAACATGCTGGGTGCCAGAGGAGGAACACTTCTAGCCCAGAAAGCTAGATTAGAGATCTGTTTAAACCAGGGCAGGGCTTCAGTGTTTTTGTTCTCAAATGATTCATAAACTAAGGATGGGATGGGATGAAAGTAGACATGGGGCAACACATCTGGAGGGCACTGGATTGGGAAAGGCTATGCAGTATATGCAGCAGACAGGCAAACCTCAAGGCAGCTTGCCAGCTATATGTGCCAAACTTGTGCTGAACCATGACTGCTACAAAGCTTCATCTCTCCAAACATTTTCACATATATTTGTTTGCAAGCTTCATAAAGACTAGGTTCAGGATGAGAAAAACCAGTCCTCCCACCTTGCATGATTTGTCAGATGGAAGCTTTGGAGCAGAGAATATTGAGTTATGAAAATATATCACAAAAGGAACATAATGTGCTTTTTCCCCCCATCACCTTTGTGCAAGGAAAACTGAGAAGCCTAAAATGAGAACCATTCACTTATCTGGTGCTGAATGCCTCCAAGAGAAATCATCATGAACAAGTGTCTGGATCAATCTCTCTTATTCACACACACACAGAGTTTTATTTTACTCTTAAAATACACAGGAGCTAGATTCCCATCTGTCACATACAGCCAAATGATACTCAGGAAAGAAAAGTAATAAACAGACGAACAAATAAATAAAAGCCAACACATACACACTGCACTTGAGCTTCTGGAAAAGGGAAAAGATTGTTTTGCTTAACAGAAAATTTAGTAGAGAAATAGTGCATCCCCACCATGAAAAATACAGGATAAAGTTGATTTTACTGAGTATCTGAATTGGCAAATGATTTCATAAAGAAAGAAAGGCAGTGGGAATGAAAGAAAGAACAAAAGGAGCGGAAAACTTGATTGGGGGATTATTCAGGATGAAAGTCAATTTGTTGTTACTTCTGGCAACCCTTTATGGACTTTCTCCTGACATCAGGACTGAAAGATAATGTTTTATGGATTTGTTTATAGATAAGAGATGGGATATGGGATGAAGAGATAAATGTCTTTAACCTTAGAGGGGGTGAAGAGTCACTAAATTTGTTTATACTTGTGATGAAGACTGGAAGTCACTTCTTTATAGATTTCTTTTCTCTTTATTATATTCTTACTTTTCTCTTTCTTCTTTTTTCCTTGTACTTTTTATTCCTTTCTATTCTCTTCTCTTTAAGTTTAGTTTGTAATAGATTTACTATTATAATCAAAATTCTTAATAAATATACATATACATATACAAACAGGATGAAAGTCAATTTGCTGCAGGAAAAGGAACTAAAAAAACATTTCAGAGCAACATGCCTGAAGAGGAAGAAGCAGTTTACAGCCATCTAAAATCTGAAATTAGCTGTTTGAAGCCTACACGTTGGTCTTCTGCAATGCACAAAATCTTGTTCTATGCCAACACTTTGCTCCTGACTTTACCATCCTATTCCTATTGAGTGGCACAAAATTAGTTTCTTCTTCCTCCCCCCTCCCTTCCAGTGAAACTTATATTTGAATTATGCCAGCTGGACATAGGATAGGATTGCAACTGAATTCCTTATGCTGGCTTCAGTCCAGGTTATGACAGTCTTAGGCTGGTATAACTTTAGAGTATTATGCCAGTGTTTAGGGGGAAGGGAGGGAAAAGAATAGGAGCCAGTGTGGGAGGAGCTGAGAAGCAGTCCTTTAGTTGAAATCCTATGTTTTTTTCCGGGTTCGGTCCTGCTTCCTCTACAGACTTAAACAGAACGTGCATTGGGTCTGCACTCTCCCAGTATTTAGGAAGATAGTAAAAATGCATCTCTTTCACCAAGCCTTTAATTGTTAAATGCAGAAATGGCTGATTTAATTTAACTGTTAAATATATAAATGGCTGATTTTTATTTTGGTTCGTTATGTTCTATAATCTACTATTTTATCATAGTACCCTACCTCAACTGTTGGAGTAAATAGAAGGGTGGGCTAAAAATTCAATACGCTATATATATTTGTTTATTTTGTTTGCTTTTTAAATTCAGGAATTTGCAGCCTTTGGATGGCTCTGAGGCCACATATGCAGCTTCTGGACATTTAAATGGGGATGGGGCAAGGGAGGTAGAGCCATACTCATGTGAATCAGATTGGAATTTCCTGATCTTTTCCTGAGCTTGGGGAAGGATGGTGGATTTGCAACATGTTCTATCAAAAGAAGACGTCTTTCAAGGTATTGTTGCTACAGCCCCATGAAAGAACACATTATTTTACAGAAATACTACACAATCAAGGCTAACCAGAGGGAATGGCAGATAAATCATTTTATTCTCTCACTTAAAGATTCATAGCTCCTTACACAGTACAAGACTATCTCGCTGAGGGCTGAGAATACACTGCAACTTTTTTGCCCCTCCCAGTTCTATCATTTGATAGTCATACAGGTAGTCCTTGGCTAACAACCATAATTGGGACCGGAATCTTGGTCATTGAGCGAAGAGGTTGTTAAGTGAGACACCCACATGACTGCTTCACTCAATGACCACAATCCAGGGACTCCCGGTTGTAGTCATTAAGCGATCTCCCGGGTTGTTAAGAGGTTGGAGTGAAAGAGCTGTCTGCTGAAGGATTTCAGCTCAGCATGGAGCTGAAATCCTCCCAGCAGGCAGCTCTTTGAGAGCGAAAGGGCTGCCTGCCAGACGGTTTCAGCTCCGCGTAGAGCTGAAATCCTCCCGGCAGGCAGCCCTTTCACTCTCAAATGTTCCTAAAGCCTGCTGAAGGGTTTGTCCTCCCCTCCATCCACCAAGGGGAAATCCTTCCTGGGGCTGGAGGAACAGAGCTCAAATCTTCAGAATTTGAGCTCCATTCCTTCCCACCGCCAAGGGGTTTCCCGGTTTCCCCTCCCCACTCAGTGGTAGGAAGGAACAGAGCTCAAATCCTGAAGATCTGAACTCCGTTCCTCAAGCCCCAGGAAGGATTTCTCCTCTGTCCACAGAGGGGAGGGCAAACCCTTCAGCGGGCTATAGGAACATTTGAGAGCGAATCCACTGCTGAGTGGGGAGGGGCAACCCCTTGGTGGTGGGAAGGAACAGAGCTCAAATCTTCAGGATTTGAGCTCTGTTCCTTCCCACCACCAAGGGGCTTCTCCTCCCCTCCGTGAATGTCCTTGGTGGGGCTGGAGAAATGGTATACACAGAATACACACTGCCACATCTCCTCCCCTTGCAACCTTCCTTGCCCAGCAGAGAAGATTGCAAATGGAGATCACATGATCGCCGGGCGCTTGGCAACTGGCCATAAATGTGAGCCAGTTGCCAAGCGCCCAAAATGTGGCCATGTGACCGTGGGGAGGGTGATGTTTTACAACTGTTGGAAGTGCCTTACGGGCCATAAAGCACCCCTTCAAACTGTCATTAAATGAACAGTCATTAAGCGAGGACTACCTGTATTAACATACAGGCTCAAGGACCTACTGGTAAATATGAGGATAGAAAGAAATTATCCTAGATCCCACTACTTCAACTCTTTCCAGTGGCAAGGCTTACTTGCCTGAGTGAACTTTTTTCTGTTGATTCTAAGCAAATCTTACTGAAGTCATACTGTATTTCCCCTTGCTTGAATCAATAAAGAATAGGAAACTTAGTGAAAACTTAGCTTCCAATTCCTTTTCATTCTACATCTACTAGATCCACACAGATTGCATATGCTTTCCAATTCCATTCCCACATTATAAATGATGCTTCCATTTGCACTTAACAGAAATTGTTTACAAGGGCACCCAACAAGCATATGTGTACTTTTTATTCACATATGCTTTTTATCAAGATTCATGTAAAAGAAAACCATTGTTGAAATCTTGAGTACAGGTAGTCCTTGCTTAATGACCACAATTGGGACCAGCAACTCCATTGCTAAGTGAGACAGTCATTAAGCAAAACATCATGAGACTGTGACAGACTATGACCTCACTTTTGCTGTGGTCATTAAATGAATCACCCACAGTCATTAAGCAAGAGATCACTTGACTGTGGCTTCCAATTTTACTGCTACCTTCTCCATTGACTCTGCTTGTCACAAGTGAGTTGCAAAGCACACAAATAGTGATCACATGACCATGGGATGCTGTGACAGTCGTAAATGCCCGCTGGTTGCAAAGTGCCCAAATGTCGATCACATGACCGCGGGGACACTGCAACAGTCATTAATGCCCACCAATTGCAAAGCACCTGTCGATCATGTGACCAAACGGGTATTACGCAGATCGTAAATGCTAAAATTGATCACACAGTTACTTTTTCAGTGCCACCATAACTTCGAATAGTTGCTAAATGAGGCAGTCAGTAAGCGAGGTCTACCTGTACTTTGTAATGTGGTTGAAAACAAGACATAAATACTGAAAATTGACATGGAGTTGTGAAGAGGTGAGAAACTAAGCAAAAATTACAATCTGGAGTAAGAAAGAAAAAGATGAGGCACAATTCAGAAAGAAGTCATGCTTGAGTATACTGCCAATTGAAAGAAGCCAAACTAAAAAAAGGTATGTAGGTTAAAAACCAATTTATCTGGAAAATTCTTTCCCACACTCATATATGCTAAACACCTCTGAAGTGTGAGCTAATCTTATCCTCTAAGCCTATTACAGTGGGAAATTAAATAACTGTCACTATTTGAATAACATATTGATAAGAGACAATGTTGTGGCACATACTAAAAATGCATTATTTTGCCTCAGTGAGCCATAGTGAAACAATCTCCAGAGAAGCTCTGCCTACCAGTCTCTGGCTCTCCAGATGTTGTTGAAGTACAATTCCTAGCACCTTTTCTCTTTGGTCATGCTAGCCAGGGCTGCTGAGAGTTACATTTGAGTAGCAACATCTGGAGGGCTACTATGTTCCCAGCTTACAAACTTCAGATTAATACAGGTAGTCCTCACTTAACAACCACTCATTCAGCGACCATTCAAAATTAAGATGGCACTGAATGAGGAGACTTATGATCAGCCCTCGTAGTTGCAACTGTTGCAATGTCCCCGCAGTCACATGATTATGATTCGGGTGCTTGGCAACCAGCCTGCAATTACAATAGTTGCAGCATCCCACAGTCACTGCCATCTGCGATCTTCACTGCTGGCTTCCAACAAGCAAAGTCAATGGGGAAGCCGGCAGGCAGTCACAAATGGCGATCAAGTGACATTACACTTAACAACTGTGTGGGATTCACTTAGCAACTGGAACTGCCACAACTGCCATCATAAATCGGTGCAGTCACATGACATCGCACTTTATGACTGCATCACTTAGGGACAGAGTAACCAGTCTAAATTACTGTTGTTGTGAGGACTACCTACATAGGAGAAAGCCTTCCAAATAAAGCCACCATGTCACCTTATTGTTTATATGGGTTACACATGAGGAAATTAAGAGGAAGGTAAATTGAACGCCTCAAATAGTAACATCTAGGGTAAAAAGGTTGACTGTACTTGTTTTAAATGAGGGGAAAAGCAATACTGCACATTTTGAGGGGCATTCCTTATTTCGCACATGATGAAAATATGTCCCAAAGTTTTGATCCACGTGGCTGTAGGTAAAAAGCTTATAATGATCTGGTAAAGACTATAATAAATACAGCTCTTTGACCTGGATACAACAGCAAGCCTTCCCTAATTCCAATATATGAGCCTAATGTTTAAGAGCAACCAAATGTTGCTTAACTAGAGATCCCAGCTTCTCCAGCTATATAGCCAAAGGTACTCAGGAGCTGTAGTTTAGCAACATTAAAGACTATGGGGTTTCCACCCAGGCTTTAAAGTATAACCCATCCAAGATACGCTCTTCACCCAGGTTCCAGCTAGTGCAGCCACTAAGTCAAACAACCTTCCAACTTACCTGGTACAAGATTCAGTTTGTTTAATCTCATGAAATCCATTATTGATCTCAGGCGCTGGTTCAGAACCTCCAACACCCCCCCCCCATCTCCCCACTCCTGAGATCAGGACAGAGAAACCCTCAGGTGTATCATATTGATGATATCTAGAATCACAGAGCTGGAAGAGGTCATTTAGGTCAATAAGCCCAGTCCCTGCTAAGTGCAGGAATCCAAAATAAAGTACAACCCTATAGCCTCTGCCTAACACATTCAGCAAAAAGAGGTAATTGCTTCCACTATCGAGCTGTTCTTACTTTTAGGGAGTGTTTTATAACATTCAGTGTGCCCTCCAGTAACTTGAGGTCATTATTTTGTGTGTCGAACTCGGGAACAGTAGAGAACATGCTGTGATCTTCTTCTATAGGACATCCTCTCATTATCTGAGGAGTGGTATATCCTCTCTCTGTATTTTCAAGACTATTCCCAGTTCCTTCCATCTCTTTTCATAGAATCTACGTCCTAGTCTCTATGTCATCCTTCTCAGAACCTGGTCCAGTTTTTCTGAATCTTTCTTAATGTGTAGTGACCAGAACAGGACACAATATCGGAGGTGAGTTTTAGCCAATGCAGAATTAAGTGGAACTATTTTCCTCATGACTTGGAAACTATATTTCTATTTACACTGTCAAACATGACATCTGTCTTTTTTGCAGCCATATCCCACTGCTGACTCATCCCAAATTTGCATTCAATTACTATTCCACAAGTCCCTTTTAAGTTTTGTTTCCTAAATGAACACTGTTAAATTTCTGTTATTTTCAGCTCATTTCTCTAACTTACCAATATTGTTTTGAATTTTATTTCTGGCTTCTAGGTTATTAGTTGTCCCAATTGTGCATCATCTGCAAAGTTGATAAACGTTCCCTCCACTTCTGTTTCCAAGTCATTAATAAAAATGTTGAAGAGCACAGGGCTCAAGACTGATTTTTTTTTTTAATGCATTAGATGTATGTATAAGATTTGTTAAACACTTCAATCCAAAAGGAGAGTAAATGGTGTACAAGATAATATAATAACAAAATAGCATAATGGTGATAATATGACAATAAACAGTACATCTTTGTAGCATTTCGCTTAGTATAGGTATCTCTTCAAATCTCTGTACAATCTCATGTAGCAGGTTTTAATGTATGTACATATATGTGTGAGCATAAACACACAGATGTACATGTGTGTAAAAGAACACAATGGATAAGGTGGAATTCTACAATATCTCAAAGGCCAAAGCCCATTTACTCATCTTTTCTTTTTTCCATTCTTCCCCCTCTTCCCCATCTCTGATTTTGCAAAAATAATATCCAGATCTTTTTCCTTTTTTGTCCTTAATATATGCGTAAGCTTTCTGTAACACCTTTTTTTACAACAGCTATCCTTAATGTCTATATTTATCTTATTCTGCATTAATTTTCTTTTTGGGAAGATACTATTCAGGTAATAGGTGTCTTCAAAGAAAAGCATCACTGAATATTAGAGAATCTGAATAAAAATAATACTGTGTACATCTCCCCTATAATCCATCTAGTGTAGGATCCCTAATTGTAGCATAACTCAAGTTCAACATAAAAGGAGAGTAGTTAGAGGCTACAAACAGGAGGTGGGATAATACAGAAGCCGTGAGTCAGCTACCATCAGCATTAATAGGAAGGAACTAGAGCTGCCAAGTTCATTTGACGGGAGACCCTCACACGTGGAAAAGAGCAAGAATTCCAGCAACCTGTTGCTCTATTAACCCTGCTAGGTTGAAAGCTCCTCCTAGACATCAGTGGCAGCATTAAGAAACCAGGGTAGCAACCTATAACCTAGCATGTCATGGTATCAAAGGCTGCAATCTTACCAGAAGCTGTGGAGCTGAACAGACTTGGCAAAGGTCTGGGAAAAGCCAGCTGCAGCTGAAAAATGGGCACGTGCCAGGCTGCAAATCCAATCCAGGCACTGAACACCGTGATCCCTCTCTTTTATTACAGTATTCTCATTCCCCAGTGGATCAAGCCAAGTTTCTCAAACGCAAAGCCAAGCCCAGCAGCTGCATGGAGAACCACTGTGGGGGCCTCCCTGGCCCTTTCTGGCTAGGGGAACTTCAGCATAAGCTTTGACTGCCCCTGTGACTTCCACTCCCGACTTGACGGAAAGGCAGGTTTCCTATGCATCAAGCAGGACAGGGTGACAAGCCATCCCTTTTTTCAGAATTCCCCATTCCATCCCCTCCCTCCAAGAGTCTCTATGCCAGCATCCCATGACAACTGCACATGCTCAATGCACATTGAAACCCTTCTGGAGGGATACCCCTTACTCTCCTCCAAAGACTGCTGATACTTCTTTAACCCTTCTCCTATCCCCCCTTTCGTGACCTGCTGGTGCTATTTAGGTGCTATTCAGGCAACCACCAGAACAGCACCCAGAAAATGAATTTACTATTAGCATATCCTAGCAGCCAATTCTTCTTTTAATTGCCAAATGTTCCTAGCCTATACCCCCTGCTCCCACCATCACTGACCATGCTGGCAGCAGCTGCTGGGAATGGCAGTTCAGCAACATCTAGAACAGTGTTTCTCAACTTTGGCAACTTCAAGATGTGTGGGCTTCAATTCCCAGCATGTTGGCTTGGGAATTATGGGAGTTGAAGTCCACACATCTTGAAGTTGCCAAGCTTGAGAAACTCTGATCTAGACAGCCACAGATTTCCCATCCCTGATGTGTATCACACCCTCTAATGGCACTGAGGATCACCCAAATTTATCATTCAAGCAATTCTTCCAAGGAGGAGGAAGTATGTATGTATGTATGTATTTTTGTGTGATTTATGCGGGCGGCTAGTGGGCTACCTTGCACAGTTGGTTGGTTGCTAAGAGAACAAACTGCTGGACTAGATGGGCCAGGGATCCAATCCAGCAGGGCACTACTTATGTTATTATGCAATTTGGAGGCCATCAAACTCATAACACTCTGGTGGTTTGCAACATTAAAAGCAATGAATAATACAATTTCTTTAAAAAAAAAAAAAAAACCAAGTGTGTCCAGAATAAATTCTAATCAGACAGAATTCTACAAGGGCTGGGGGAACAGCTAGGTTTTCAAAGACTTCTTAGTCAGCATCAACATCTGGTGGGGAGGGAGGTGCTGTTCCAGAGGGCAGATGCCACAACAGAGAAGGCATGTTTCTAGAGCAAAGGGAGCTGGAATATACTTACTCTGCCTGATTGTGCAGGATGGGCAGAAACTATCAGAGATAGGCAATTTAGCCCTTAAATGAATGGGTAGATGTGTTAATTTGCTATTTTAGGAAGCTCGTCAAATTCTGAGGGTTTCTATGTTTTAGCAATAGGGCAAAGGCAATGCCCACTATTATAAATTTTGTTTTGTCAACAGTGATGATGGAGGCAGCAGAAGTTTGATAATCTAGCCACTATTTTCTTAATCCTCAGAAATTCAGCCAAACCCTGACTAGGCAGGTAGGAAGAAGGGAAAATGGCAGTTGCTTCAGAAAAGGGAGGAAAGAAAAAGGTGTTAAACTCAAAAACAGAAACATTTATCATCCCCATGAAAATGGAGTAAATATGACTTAGAAATGGATAGACATCTGAGCGTATTCCTTCCTTAAAAGAAACAGAAAGATTAATAACTGCAGTTGATTTCATGCAAAATACAAATGCATGCAAGCACCTGTGGATTTGGTACTCCACCAGAGATTTGACTTGGGGGAAGAGCAGTACAAAAGCTTGTTTGGGCTGAAGTAGAGCATCATTTTTAAAAACGTGTGGCTAGCTAATTCTTGTTAGCTGGCTAAAGAATGGCCAAAGCCTCTTTCAATAGCGCGTTTGGGGTTAGTGTGCAATGATTTTCCAAATCCTCCAGATGAGCTGGGACTGCAACTTCTGGAATTCCCTTAGCCAACACTGGCCAGTTGTATTAGTTCCAAGGACCGCACATTATCTATGGCAATGTTTCTCAGCCTCAGCAACTTTAAGCTGTATGGACTTCAACTCCCAGAATTCCCCAGCCAGCACACACCTTAAAGTTGCTGAGGTTGAGAAACACTAATCTATGGTACTGGGGCTTTGTGCTGCAGTAGGGATTCAAAAGATTTGCAGGTTGGCTTTCACTGCATTCTTGTTTTAACAATATTGTAGCTGTGCATTCTGCAAGAAACTGAAGAGATGTTCAAGAAATACAAATCAGGAAATGAAGAAATGCTCTAAGCCATTTTGGAACAGTCATTCCCAATCTGTGCTCTCCAGATATTTTGAGCTATAATTTCCATTACTTGTGTTGACTGGTGCTCACGGGAGCTGCAGTCCAAAGCATGTAGAGGAACCAGAAGGGGGACAGCTGTTGTACAAGCAGAGGTGAGTGGGCCAGAGATGGTAGAAGAACACCAAACTAATCTAATATCATGACTACTAATGTAGAGTCATTTGCTCCCAAAGGTGAAAAGCTTAACTGAAAGATTATTGCCCCTGATGCTAGCCCCGGCACTCTTTTGCAGTATGATGATTATATAGAAAATACTCTGGCTTCTCTTCAGATTATATAGAAAAAGTCATAAAACGTTTTTCCAGGAGAATGGACAAAAACGGACTGTGCTGTGGCAACTTTGACTCTAAATTCCAGAGGAACAGTCATGTTAACAGTAGCAGCAAAGAGAATAAGTTTTTGCAATTTATCAAAATATTAATTAACTACTTTTCATCAAGTGATTCTAAAGGTCAATTCATAGGACTCAACCACAATATACATTTGACTGCACTGAGTGCAAGTCTACTGGCATACATAGCTTCCTCCAGGAGCCCTTAACAAGAGAGTTTTAGGAAAGTATATTTCCATGAAACCTGCAAGTAAGAGTCATAACAGCTCAGTGGGTCTGAGAGGGGATTTAAAACATGCAGGGCAGTTAGTTGCCTGGGAATGATTAGAGATGTGCCTGCAGTTACAGTATTTAGTTTATATTGGATGCTGAGGGGTTTATATCAGGTGCTTGGTGGCCTTTACGAGGGTTGGAATGGCAATCAAGTCAGTATGATGAAGCTGTAACAGGATGCATTTTAGGAATCTGATGTGCTGCCTATGAAGGGGGGGGTCCCCAACTGCCCTTGGCTCCACTAAATTACCCCCATTCATTCCAGTCAATGTGACAGTGCTTGCACATTTCCTGAGTCCAAAAAAAAAAGAAAGAAAAGGATTTCATCTGTGAAGGAGACTATAGTTGAGCTTATAATGCACTTGGGATGAAGTCAGAATTGTAGCACCGCTCTCATCCAGGAACAGAATCATTTCCACCAAGAATTTTGGATGGCCATTAAGACTAACCCAAAATTCATAGGTCACACTCAACATTAGAGAATAAAATGTGGCAACTATCATACTCCAAACTATTATGCTTCAATTCCCATTATCCCCAGCCAACACACTGATCTTGGTGACGGGAGCTGTAGGAAAGACTAATGGATTCAGAAAGCCACACAGGCAGTTCAGAGCAGCCTGTCCCAACCTGACACCCTCCATCATCTCAGGCCCATGGGCAGCATGCAGTTCAGAAAACCCATATATAGTCATTTATTTCTCTACATGGATTGCATTCACTGGACTGCCATTTCCATACAACTCTGCAGAAGGCAGGGTTTCCAACATCCTGTTTCTTCATTCTTTATTTATACCACCTCTGAAGACAAAAACTTCCATGTTTGTTTCTTGCTCCTACCACCAAATTGGGTTATCCAGACCTGCTATGCCCACCTTGTTACAAGTACATGCTTGAAACCACTGGGGCAGCCAGTAAAATAATTCACTTCATTCCTGAGCGTGTTGTGCCTCTCAAGTGGCACCTGCAATAAAGTCAATGACCCATCTCCTGAAAGAGCAAAAGGGCTCTTGGGGAAACCTCCTCCCCACTAATAGTTAAAAGAAAAACAACAAACCTGGGCTTTCCTTGAACGTGTCCTTACTCTATGAAGTAAAAGAACCTATGAATTCAGAACAAGTGGAACCTGCACAAAATTCTACACCCTATTCAAGACTCTAGCTACTCTATTCCATGCCCACCCATGGTGGTTTTCTGTTCTTCCCCACCTCCCAAGAGTTAGTCAGTATCCTATAACTATGGAGCATGCTCAGTGCCTATGGAGAGGGAGTCCCCCTAACTGAGAAGTGCTATAGTTGGGCAAAATTTGTGGTTGCCCCAAGTCTGTTGATACCTTTCTGTTATGCAGAAGTGCTGCTGTTCTGCTACTTGAGCCAGAGTGAGCAGGAGATAGATCAGGGTTTATTGGCAGTTCTGTGGGTGAGCTGCAGAAGATCAGTAAGTATTTTAATCTCCCACATTATTTAACAATAGCAAGAAATAAAAGATTTAATACAGAGTGCTAAAATAGAAATGCTTGGCAATAACTGAGCCTAGACTTTTGTATGAAAGGATTGAGTTGAAATGACTGGTTGCATGTCAATCAGTCCCATAGGGTGTTGTTATAAACTGCCTATAATTTATGCACTGGAAGGATCAAATCATGAAGTGTTGTCATTAATTACATATCCAGGATGCTTACTGTCCAGCAAGTCTACTCTTCAAGCCATCTCCAAGCATAATATATCTATGGGCTAGAAAGAATGGCCGTTTCTGGCTACCCAAAATTTTGCTTTAGCCATTATTAACTTGTTTCACATCACTACACTTCAGATGCTGCATTCAATCATTGTTCTTTAAAGAAACCACTTTTTTTAAACTGAATTTTAGTTTATTTACAAAATTTGCATGCATGCCCATCTTAAACACATAACTCTGGGCAGGTAACAAAACAAGTTCACAAGAAAAAATATATAAAACCGCATAAACAAAGGAAAAAAGCATAGTTAAAACAATCATATAACACAATCGTATATAACCCAGGCACTCATAATACAAACACACATATACTGAGCTCCTGGCCCTATGCCTGGGGGGAAAGCTATGTCTTCAACAGCCTTCCAGAAGGCCAAGAGGGTCAGGGCCCTCTAAATCTCAGGGGAGAGGCTGTTCCATTTGACAGATGCTGCAACAGAGAAGACACATCTACTCAGTCCTACAAAATAAGAGTTTCATAGAGAGGACCTGGACCATGCCCACCCTGTCATATCTAGTGGGACAGGGAGAGACCCTCAGAAATAGGTAGTTCCACAACTAATCTGGGCCTCTCCCATGCAAGGCTTTAAAGGTGATAACCAGCACCTTGAATTGCACTGCACAACTGTGGAGTTCTATGGGCAAACTCCAATGTACCCAGAACTACATACACGGCTGCATTCTGGACCAGCTGGACTTTCTGACTGTTTTTCAAGGGCAGCCCCATATAGAACACTTTGCAGTAATGCAGTTAGGAAGCGACAAAGACAAGAGTAACTGGGAGCACAGCCTCCCAAGCCAGGAATGGGCGCAACTGGCATACTAGATGGATCTGTACATGGTTTTGGATCTTTACATTTTCTCAGCCCTCTAATCACACCGTACAGATGCTAGGAGGATTCCATTCTTTCTAGTATTTATTTAAGAGGGACTTGGCTGATTACAAAAAGCTGAGCAGAGGTGGCCGTGGTTAATACTTAGATGGCAGAGCCAAGAAATCTCAGGCTATAGGCTAGTCTGAGAAAGCAACTCAGACACTGGCAGTGGCAAATCATTTTCATATTGTTGCAAGAGAACAACATTAATATGTTTATGAAGTCTCCAGAGTCAAGCTCAATTCATAAGAGACCCGACTTTATTTTTTAAAAATTGTGGTTCAGTAACACCAATAGCATCAGTGTTGGTGAGTGATCCAACTCTCTTCATTGAACACTCATTTTTCAAGAGTTGTAGCAGGGTACTTTCTAGGCAAATTGAAAATAAGACTTTTGTAAGTTTTTTCACAATAAAGGCTGCATTCACACTCAGTAAGAATCCTGGTGTAATTAAGTCAGGATATTCATGCAAGATTGCACTGCACACCACAACCTTCCTGCCATTTCACTTTTGCACAAGAGGTAAAATAACTCAGGATTCACCAGTTATACATGGCTTCCCAAAACATGTGAACACAGAAGTATCTTTAAGATCACAGTTTCATGCTGAATCACATAAGATTACATATTTAAGTGCTGAATCCTGGTTTATTAAGCCAGAATTGGGGACTTACACATAAAAATAAGCAATCTGAGAAGTTGAGAAATTAACAAAAGCCTTCTTTGAAATTTTACTTAAGATATATTTGTTCCCATAATCCATCCATACTTTAGAAACTAAAAATATTAATTATTATCATTGGACCCTGGACTGCTTATAGTTCCTTTAGATGTCTTTGGATGGTCATCTCAGAAAATTTAATGCAGGAGCTTTGATAGTGATTTTTCAGGAACTTTCTCATAACATATTGGGTTGTCTCCTTTAAAGGGGACAGAACTTAAAGATCCAGAACACTTGGTACTGAATATAAACCTCTGGTTATAGAAAAATATTTTTTATTTACATTTTTTTTAATTATCAAGAAGGATCTTTATTTTATGTCTCAATTATATGTTTGAACATTTATTTTTAAACAAATAAAGTATGCTGATTATTAAATTAAAATATCTACTTCTCATTCTCCTGGCAAAATCTGATTTTCTTATGACATGTAGAAAAGGGAATAAAGAGATATATTTATTTAGATATAACTTTTAAATCAAGTTTTGAAAGACCATTCCACAATACCTAAAATATGATAGTAGCCTATTTTAGGCTCATCATCCGGATAAGCCCCAGAGCTGAAATAAAATCTTCTAGGCCCAAGTCCAAAACCTCATCCACTGGGCTGGACTGTAGAACAGCAACTGTCAAACTATTTACTAGCCTAAATCTCTTAATTGCAATAATATGAAAAAGAAAATCCATGTCTGACTGATCACCCATGTTTGGGATCAGAAAGTAATCCCCCCTTCTGTTTCCTGGAAAACAATTAAGATTAGCTAATGACCAACTGAGACTTGTGTATCTTCCTTGATTATCCAAAGCCACTTCTGCTACTGACACATTTCTATGCCACACCTGCTCTCGTACTAGAGGTCAGTACAATCTGGAGACTAAAAAGTAGAGGAGGTGAGAATTAGCAGTTGAAAGATTATGCCCTTGGACCTAGAATAAAACTATGTGGGGAGCGGGAGGGTGTAGTTTGTGCATATGTCAGACTTCTTCCAGATCTGAACCTTTAATTATTGGAGGCAACATACATATAGACTTAAGCCCATATGCAAACTTAAAAAAAAGAAAATCAAAGAAAGATTCTAGATTCCATGGTATTTCTAGAATATGGGTTCAAGGCAAAATATGGTGAAAGAATAAAATCTTCCTTAAGGTATTTCTGCTTTCTACAGGAGGTGAGAAATGACTATGGTTATACAAAAAGATATCCAGTTCCCTCTATATGAATGAATCTATGGAACTGCCTTCTACCAGCCTTGTGAATAAGATCTCTCTGTTAACTAGTATAAGAAAATAGTTACTGAGTTCTAAAGAGCTAGAATTTTCATAGTATTTTGCAAAGAAAAGGAATTATCTTCTTTAAAGGCCTAAAACCCAATAACACAGAGACGTTAATACTTACCCTAGTCAAATTTATTTAACAGCAACAACAAGGAATTACTACACATTACCGAATTCTAATTTCATTTTTCCATGGGGCTGAGGATCACTGGTAAGATCTTTAACAGCAAGTGTTAAGAACCCAGAGAGAGTGAGTTTAGTATAGTGGTTAAGGCACCAAGCTAGGAACCAAGAGACTGTGAGTTCTAGTCCTGCCTTATGCATAAAGCCAACTGGATGACCTTGTGCCAGTCACTTTCTCTCAGCCCTAGGAAGGAGACAATGGCAAACCACTTCTGAAATCTTGCGAAGAAAACTGCAGGGCCTGGTCCAGGCAGTTGCCAGAAGTCAAGACTGACTCAAAGGCATAAAAAAAAAAAAAAAAAAGGAATCTAAAGAGCAGAACATTTTATTATACCACCCATCCTTTTTGGAATGGGAAGATCCTGGCCTCTTGTCTACTGTGCTACCTTTGCAGAGAGCCCTCGAGTGGTACTTTATCTTCCAAATCAACAGAATCAGGCAATATAAGGGCACAATCAGGTTTTGTTCGATTCTATAAATCTGCTGGCTCTTGAAAGGGCACAACTCAGTGATAGAACACCTGCTCAGCTTACTGAAAATCTCTGCTTCAGATCTCAGTAACCCCAGATAGGGCCAAAAATCTCTGTTCTGAAATCTTGGACAGCTGTCGTCAGTCAGAGTTGGCAATACTGTGCTAAATGCATCAATGGCCTTACTCAGTTTAGGCAGCTATTCCTATGTGCTTAATCTGTCCCTGAGGCATTGTTTGAGGATCTCTTAAGACTGTCTATGTAGTGCTGACTGCATAGCCATGTTCCTTTGCCAGCTGTGGCCCTTTTAGCAGACAGATATGGGATTTTTTGTCCACTTTTGCTCTTGATCTGTTTTCTTTTTAAAGTTTTTGTCTTGCTTTCCTTTTTCTGGATTATTTTCCCCCACATTTGCCTCTCTAGCTAATTCCATATCCTATCTAGCTAATTTTGTTTTGTCCTTTATCTTGTCTTGTTAATAACCAAATATTCTGCTTGAGAGCAAGAAGGTACGTCTTACATTTTGTTTTCTCGTGGAGTAAGAAAATATGTGGCTACAAGAATTCAATCCTTTACGATTCAACCCATTCTCTCTGGCATATTCTATGCCTAGATTCAATCCCTCTGAAAATCCAGCTAAATCTTGGATGCAAAGAAAAATACAAAAAATACGTTTGAAATATCCCCTTTTGTTAACTTATGTAGTAAAGGTATGCTCAGAACTACTACAGACATTCATAATAACACATGTAGCACTAAGCTTTTATATGAAAAAGCCTCTACAAACCTGAGAATATCTCAGGCACACACACACTTTACCCTTTCTTCTTACCAACCAACATTGTTTTCAATTTGTACAATTCAGGAATCATAGTTTAAACAAGATCTAGTCCACTGTATGCAAATTCCTGTTTTGTTGATTTTAACTAATGAGTAATTTGTCTTCAACTTCCATTTCTGGCACATATGCAATAACCAACTGGAAATTGTAGAAATTGAAATTAAATCAATTAAGTTCTTCAACTGGTCATACAGGAGTGGGAAGAATATGATCTCCAAATTTAATTCAAGCTCATAGTGTCTTATCCACATAACACATTATAATTTAGGAATATGTTATTTTTTAAAAAATATCATTTGGTGTCAAAAATTTTCAAAGGGGTAGCAAGAAGAACATAGACGGTTTTAAGATGCTACAAGATTCTTCACTATTACTGCTGGAAACATGACTATTCTGTGGATACCAGCACTAAATGTTTTAAGTGTCTGGGAAGTTTAAAGTCTGCACCTTTTTATATAATATATATGCATCGATTGGGAGCTGTATGTTGCTGTCATGGCTGCAATTAGATCAGAGTGGTAAGCACTTCAAATGAATTACTCTAGTGACAAAAGCTGTGTCCTGAATATTATCAAAAGATTAAAAAAATGTAAAGCAGCCTACATGCTGGAAAACACATGCTGAAATTTTCCTATTTGCTATGTGTAGGATTTTGGAATTCATAGTTATTCTACATCTTCAGGAAATTGATTACATTTACTACCTTACTGAAAATTATTACAGTTTAATCCATTATTAATCCAAGTACTTCCCTTCAGTAAGTCCTACACATTTCAGTGGGGCTTATTATAGGCTAACCAGGTATACATACTCAGTACTCCAGAATTCAAAGTGCTTTATGTGCTATATCTAGTTACAGTTTTTACACAACTTTGTAAAGTAAAACAATATACAGTAATCACCTGTGATATTATAATGGGAAGACAGTTTGTCTAAGTCTATCATGACACCAGCAGGATTTGAGGTGAAGAATTCTTTATCCATTGCTCATATCACTTAGCCATTATGCACACTAATTCTCACTCTAGATATTTTCTGAAATTCGAACTCTCATAATTCGCCTATGAGGTTGATCAGCATTAATATTATTTCACTAATGGGGAACAGCAATTATTAAACACAATATTGCCCAAGACTGAAATTTCACGGAATCCAACTTGCAATTTCTCAAGACAGTCTGTATCTCAGGAATTATATACATTCATTTAATTCTCCAGCCCAGTCTTGGCAATGCTATAAGCTGATCAGTGGATTTCAGCATCAGGTGGAATATGAAAGGATATGTTTTAATTCAGTCTTTAATATTTGCATAGGCAATTTAATCACACACATATATTCTTAATACATCTGAATAGCTTAACGTCCTTCATAGAACCACTATCCCTTAGATGAACTTATGTATTTTGTTAAATTTATATCCCACTTTCCTTCAGGAATTCAAGGCAGTGCACATACCATTCTTTCTTTCAATTTTTCTCCGTAACAACTCTGTAAACTAGGTTGGACTGAGACAGAATAAATGGCCCAAAGTCATGCAGCTTCTACCTTTTCTCACACTGCAATCCTTTTATCAAATCTAGTATTAGCCACACAGTAACTGAAAGTTTCCTCTGCCATTTACACAAGATTTCCTAAAACTGGAATGTTATATACTTTCTCTGATGCTTGGATTTCCAAAGCTGAATTTATATTTTTCATTATTCTTCTATAAACTAAGTACTGATTGCTACAATAAAACACCCACTCCTGAGAAGTGAAAAATTAACTCTATTCGTTTTTTTTTCTTCGCAAACCTAAAGGTTTTTTTACTACTGAAAAAAATCTCCTTTTTTAACTAGATGAAACAGGTTGCAACTTCCTACTTCCTTCCCTTGACACTCTAAAATGATAAGAACTAAACAAGATTGCAACTTCATGTGCAGTTATCTTCTGAGTAAACATGCACAGGATTGCACTGCAAATGTCTATATGGTATAAGTCAACCTTCTGATTAGAGATATACCTCTGTTAATTGCCGAAAGCAGGGTGGGCAGCATCTGAGGGATCAGGGGCTACAACACTCTAAAGGAAGCCAACCAATGATGCTGTAAAATCACCAGATAGGACATAATCAAACCTTTTTGAACTTTGGGGGTTCAGGGGAGGCTTTAAAGGTAGATATGGGAGCAGACCTCTCAAAGGCAAGTTGCTCTCATTCCCTGTTAACCTCTCCCAGGCCAAAAATCACAGTCAAATTAAGCCATTTTGTCAATGAATCCCTCCAGCACAAACTTGGGGTGCTTGGATGCTGTAAATGGCCTACAAGTTGTCCACCTTTGACCTAAAGGAATAAGGAAGGAAGCTTTTCCCAATCTGTGAAGTTTTTTATATGGATCTGCTATGTCACATTTACGAAAGCCTAAAGCATGGGATCATCAGAACATATTCAGTAATGAAATAACATATATGAAACATGCATTGTCTGTCTGTCTGTCTGTCTGTCTGTCTATCTATCTATCTATCAAATTTATACGCTGCCCATCACACTATACAAGTGACTCTAGGCAGCTTATACAAAAAATGATAAAAACAATAAAAATTATCCCAAATAGAGTCTTTGATGTTAAAGCCTGGGTATAAATTTCTATTCCAGGAACTCCTGTTTCTAGGGTGTCTTTGATCCAACTCCTTCATACCTACTGTTCCATCTTGGTTGCATATCAGAGTAGGATTATTTTGGGAGTTCATTTTTAATGTTATTTCTGTGAACAGCAATGGGAACCCAGCATTCAGCTGTCCCTGAAATTCTTGGGCTAAGAACCAATTATATGTATGCAAAATCCATATATAATTTTTATCTTCACCATCCCTATCACTTGCTTCTATTTATAGCTTATTTTTACATTTACTTATTTGTTGCGTATACAAAAAATAACAGTATCTTACAGGTAAATCCACCAAAGATTTCTACAGATACCGAAACAGAATCATTATAGAATATATTTAACATATTTACATGAACATTTTTAGCGTGAAGAAGATACTTCGCCATTTGTTGAAGCTGCTATCATAGTTGTTGCAAACAAGTATAATTTTAACCTTTTTTACTGGACAACAGTGACCATAAACTAAAGCAAAGAAAATGATGTAAATTCTTCCTTTAAGCTTTATGTTGCAAATGTGCACACATTTACTAAGGAATATTGAATTGAATGGGATAATCTGAACAGATCCATAAAGGACAGCTTTATTTGTTGTACAGACAACAGATACTACCAACTTCAACAGAAGCTATACAGGATTACACAAACATCCATTAAAATATTTCACCCATTTTTTTTACAGAACCCTGAATATTCATATTCATTCTTAAGGTGCTCCACTTGAACTAATTCAGTGATTCTCAACTGGTGAGGCTCAGCAGTCCAGATAGGACATACATTTTTTATAAAACTTACCATAAATGAGCCATACGAGTAACAGAATACCTTTCAATAATACCTATAAATGTCCTTCTGAGACAAAATGGTCTTTTTAGCTTTATCATGAGACCCCCGCTCTTTGAAAAGACTGAAAGCCACAGGGTCACTTCATTATTCACTAATTTAGATAAAGATTTATCCCAGTTCAACAGAAAGTATCAGCATATAAACAAACAACACCCCCCCCGCCATGATTTATTTTAAAAATCCTTTTGTGGGTAACAAGATTTAAAACCATACCTATTTCTAACTTGACTAAAAAACATCCTAGGCTCCTGAAGCAGTTTCTTTTACTTCAGCTCCTAAAGTTTTATTCTGTTTAAGGTAGTTACTTCCAATCCTCTTATTAGGAATATTTGCTTGATGGGTTCACTTAACTTCCCCTCCCCTTGTTTTTTTTTACTCATTCATATTTGCCCTTCTCCCCCCTCCCCAATTCTATCCACTTCAATCTTTTCAGAGGGAGACAACCCCGCCCCTAACCTCCAAACATTTCTTAACATTTCTTAACATTCTTGAGTTCTTAAAACATCTCTGAGGTTGTTTTAATTAACTCTTTCCTTCACCAACAGAATTTTGCTGTCTTTTTAAAGAGACAAAATTGCAAATTTTCTCCAACTTTTTTTTTCTCCTTTAATAAATTTTCAGCTGAAAGCACTCCTGGCAAACACACACAGTCTTCTTTTTCTAAATCTATGCATATTCAAGTTGCAAATTAGAGCACACTTTCTTGGAAGAAAAAGTTCTTTTGAATCAATGGAACTTTTTAAAATTTAAGATTGAGTATAATTATTATAACCTAAAAGTTATTTCTAATATGCAAAACATTTACCCCCAAAGCATTTGGAAGCTAATTATGCTGGATGTATGATCTCAAAGTTGGCTTCTTTTGATGGATGACATGCAAATTTTAAACATGAGTAAAATAAAATTGTTTAACAAATACTTTCCAAGAACCAATTCAATAAAATGAACAAAGTTTTTGAAATCACTTCCAATATTGAGGAAGATAAATTTTTAAGATATGTATAAACACCTTTTTTTTTTTTTAACAATATTTGTATCTGATTCAATAAGCATTTAACCTAAGCAAAACTATCCTCCTCAGACAACCTGAAATTCTTGGCATTTTCTAATTCAGTCTTCTCCAACCAGCACTTTCTGGACCTATTGAACCAAAACTCCCAGAATTCCCTGCCAGCATGAACCATGCCAGAAGGGAATTCTGGGAATTACAGTTCAATGCATCTAGAAACAGTTTGAACAGGGTTCAAGAATATTAATCATGTTTCTTTTTTAATGAAATAAGCAGAGTGTGATTTATTTTATTCTGATAACTGAAAAGATATAGAAGGCTATTCCTAGAGTTTTCTTTTCTTAAAATACTGACAATCTTTATAGGTTTTGATAAGTGGAGGAAAACTTATCTCACTAGCCACATTATTGAGTTTATTCTAATCACATTTAATTAACTAGTTCCTGTTCTGGTTATCATTCCAAAGAGGAAAATCAAGTCCCAAGACAAGTTGAAAAACACACTCACACACACTTGAAACTCAACCACAACAATCCAGAAGAGTCAACATTCTATTTCTATAAGAAATAAATGTAAATTCTCTTGGGAGAAATTATTATAGTAACTTCATTACAATATTTGAGCACAATGTTGAAAATATATCAAGCAAATCTATAAATAAAATATTGGCATTCACAAAATGATATCATCTAAAATTTTTGGAAGATTTTAAAATCTTGAACATAACCATTATAACTACTGAGAAGGAGGATTTTTTTCAGTTCCATGAAGGTGAAAGTATGCTAACTAAAATTAGTCTGGGAAATCATTTGATTTCTTTGAAAAATTATCTCTTTCACATTTACAAGCGTTGAACACAATTCATTAGACACACAATTCTCCAACTGATTAATTTACATATGTTGGTTGATTTGAGCATTATGTAAGAATCAAAAGTTAGTCATCTCTCAGAATCATCTATAATCTATACAAACAATTTTTTTTAAAAAAGCAGCACTAAAGAGTAAAAGTTCCTTTTCTTCCTCCTCCTCCAGCTACCAATTCCTCCACAATGTTTCTTACACTTTTTTTATTGTAGAATTGGCTTCCTAAATATATTTCTCGTAGATGTCCTTTACCACCATAGGTACTCTATATATTAAGCTACAAAGGCTGTTTATAAACATTATTGTTCGCCCATTATACAAAATCCATGCTGCTGTTATAATAAATTAATCAAATTGACTTTGAGACTCTTCCAATGTCTCAGAAAACCTGATTTTTTTAGTCTTCCATCAATACATTCTATATGAGGTTTGAAAGTCCAAGAAGGATATGAATCAGAAAGAGTGCAAGAGCAGGAAATTGTGATGTCAATCATGCACAAAAAGAATCTTTTGAACTATATGAACAAGCAACTACCCTTTTTCCCCAAGTCTAAAAAAATAATCAGAATTTCTAATATAAATATACATTATGAATTTTGTGTTCACTTTCTAGGATTTATATGACCAAGGAGTAATTGCAACTTTTTTCCTAAAGGAAGAAGCTGTTTGCTATAACATACTTAGTGAAAGCTGCCAAAATAAAACTAGGCAAGCAATATGAGAAACAAAAGATCAGAAACGTATTAGATGCAGTAACACTACATAAAAATATACGTATCACAGAAATGCAAAGTATTCACAGAAACAAGTAGAAAGCCAGTATATTTTTTCATATCTGAAAAATGGGCCAGGAAATTCCCAATTTGCTCAGTTTTAACAAGAAAAAAATTAAAACCAAAAAGGTTGGTCTTTTTAAAAAAACCGATCACACAGAGAAGTCTTGTCATGTTGAAATTGCTATAATAAATAACATTGCAATTTAAGTCACAGAACTTTATACTTTCAGTGCTTAATGAAGGGTAATAATGTCTATCTGTATTTAATTGTTTCTTTAATGCATCCAAAGTAATTTGGGATGAAAAGAAATAAACAAGCAGATCAGCAGAGGCTTTTTAAAATGTGTTTGTTTTTCAAACAGTTTTGTTCTGGAGTGGAAAATAAAAATGTAAATACACTCTTCTTGCAACTTAGCTTTGTTTGCAGCAGTTTGGCATTTTTTTTAACATATTTTATCTTCTCTGTTACATTTCAACATGGATAAGTTCAAAGAAAATAAACAACTGGATTACCTTTGCTTTTTAGGGACTGAGTGTTCAATCTCGAGTTGTTTCCCATGTAACTCCACTTTGCCTAAAAACACAAGTGTGCTTTTTAAAAAAAAAAGTGTACTGTAAAAGAAAAGTGGACACCCAATGCTCATGTATAACTCAACTTCTACTCCTCCCCCCGCTTCGTGTTTTAATTCAACTTGGGGGTGTGGGATTCAGCTGCATTTTGCCATAAAAACTCCTGCCTGACATTTTTACCCTTTCTCCTCTTAATTAAAAAATTAAAATGGATTTTGAATGGAGAATCTCTGATGAAAGAAACCCAATGAGGTTTTTCCAAGGGCCACATTTAACTCATTTTCATATATACATTCCAAGATCTGGTTCACCAGGGAAAGGAAGAAAACAGGAATGGTAAGGCCTGTTCTGATGGTTTGTTCCAGCCCAACTTGCTTGGCTTTCAGGAGAATTCATACCATCTTTCAATTTTTTTTTTAAAGATAAATTAAAACAATATTCTGTTGAGAAGAAAGTGACATGAAAAAGGCACAGAATTCTGATGTGGTCTTTTAAATGGGGAGCAAAACATCTGGTCTCAGCAAAAGTCAACATTAGGTTTGCTCTGCTAGTTCCCTCTGTTTCTCTGTCTCAATCTCTAAACAGCATGGCGACCTTCAGGCTAATACACCCATCACATGCCCCAGGAAACCCCTGTTTAAATCAAAATGGCCAAAGTCCAACACCTCCCCCCCTTTTTCCCCACTACCCTCTTCCCACCCCTGAAGTACCACACACACTCAACCTGCAAAAATACAGCACTGGATTGCTTGATAAGTCCCAAATGGCCCTGAAAGAAGAACAACTGAGCGGGGCAGCAGTGATCCCAGAGAAGATATTAAAGTGATGGAGGGTTTTGTTTATTTGTTAAGAGATGACTAATTTGGAGGGGAGAAATAAAGATGGGGGGGCTTCCTGAAGGGGAAAAAAAATCTCACCCATTCCCCTGCATGCAGACACATGGAATATTAATTCAAGGTTTGCCAAATGAGATTTTGTTTAAAGGAAAGGCCTGTTTTATGCAATGTGGTAGCAGAAGAAGAATAGGGGTACTCCATTAAGTGAGGAGGACATTTTGGCTGGATAATAAAAACAAGAGCCCTCTAGAAAGCCAATGGAAGTTGATAGGAAATTCTAGGCCCAACAAGTTAAAGACACTCGCCACCTAGTTAACGACTCGAGGAGAAAAGTGGGAGGGGGAAATCGAAGGGGTGCCCCCCTCCCAGTGGTTGAGGGGAAAATACGAAACGAAAGTAACTTTCATTGATGACTACAGAGAGGTAAAGAAAGAAAGGGCGGAAGCGCGAGTACGAGCAAAGTGTGGCTGCCTGGTCGCATCTTTGTACACCACGTTTTACGAGTCTTTGCACACACAAAAAAGAAGAACCGGCCCGCTAACATTTGGGGTTCTGGGTAATAGTGTGCATTTTATAAAATTATGCGGGTTTGCTTCCTTTTTGCAAAGCAAGTGCTTATTCCAAAATCTCACGGCTGCCAAAGGAGAAGGGGGAAAAGAGATGAAAAAGAGAGCGCGAGCGAGCGATAAATCCATTGGCTTACCAGAAAAAGTTTCGATGGCTTTCATAGCCCATTGCTCATCTGGGCAGTCGACAAAGGCGTAGCCAGATTTCACCAAGAACTGGCCAGAGAAGGATATTTTGTGGTCGTTGAAGACTTTCTCCAGATCCGCCGGAGTCACGTTCTCGTTGAGGTTTCCAATATACAGCTTGTTCATGGCTGATGCGTTTTGCACAAAATGTTGGGTAGGTCCAAAACGGGAGTGAGTCACGGGAGGTGGGAGGGAGAGAAGAAGAAAATAACTCGCAGACACCGGGTGGGGAAAGAGGGAGACGACTCTCCGGCTTTCCGAAACTTTTAACAATCGCTTTATATTTTAAAAAGTTTCTTATTCTATGTTGGGGGCCTAGCAAAGTAGGAAAAACCGGCTGTTTTGCCTATGGGAAGGAAAGGGGGAGGGGGATAATCTAAGAGGAAAGAGGGGGGAATGTTTTGCAGAATCAATGGGGCCGGTCGATTTGGATGCAAGTTCGTATGGCGGGCTTGGGAAAATGGCTCTTTTTTTTCCAGTGGCCCCCCAACTCCTTTTGAGTCGCAACTCATGTGTGTCACACACGCACACCGAGAGAAAGAGGCAAAGGACGTCTCCGAGTGTGAGGCAGGACTTAGCGCCGCCCCTAAATAAAATCGACCTGGAAAAATGAGTGAAAATGTTTGCAAGAGGAAGCCACGTGGTGGAGCCAAAAAAAGGGGCGGGGCACCCTCTACAACATAGAATACTCCTGTTCCGCGGCATGGTATCTCTTCTCGAAATTGCTGAGTTTTTTATTTACGATTTCCGTCGGCTCGCCTCCCGCGAAGAGAAGTCTTTCCGCTTTTTCCAACCGAGCGCATTTCTTCTCCGAAGCGCAGCCGGAGGACGCCAACTCCTTGTTTCCCCTCCCTGCCAGGAGGACCGCAGCCCAGCCCCCATCGCAGTCCCCCTCCTCCTGTTTTCCTGGCCTGCTCTCCCCCCCCTCCCCCCCAGCCTCTTTGAATGAGATTTTCTGGGTGTAAACTTAAATCGACGTGAGTGCTACTTCCCTGGAAAGGAAAGACCACGGACTGGGGGTGGAGGAGGAAGGTGATGCTCAGTGTGGGGGCGCACCAGACCTGGACTTTCAGACGCTGTTTTTCAGCCTTGGGATCACGTTAGGGAGATGAGATGAAAAGGAGTCAGGGCTGGCCCAATGCAATCGTGGGAATGGGTGGCGCGCGACGAAGGGGTTTGCGAAGGCGGACCTCCATCAACGTGAATTGAGAGACGTGAATCTTCGAAACTAAAACCAGAATACCTGAACTTGCGCTGTATGAGAAAAGGAGAGTTCGAGTCCCGAAACTGCTCTTTATTTACGCGTGTCACCACCTTAGTGCTGACCAGAAGGGAAGGCAGAAGAGCGTTTCGACTCTTGCAGCGGGTAGTTGCCAACGCGTATGCAGCTTCTGCGCGACAGCAAACCAGAAGAGACGCGGTCTGGAAGTTATTTCCGCACCGGCACGCCACGGTGCTCCTTCGCAACCACAACGGCGATTTCTTACGTACTGTACCGCCTTTTTCACAATCGAGGGCGGCTTGGCTAGGGGACCCCTTTCGCCTCAAATGCCGAAGCTTAAAAGGGGAGGAGAGATGGGAGTTCTTGCTCTCCCACTCCTCTCACCGGAATGGATGAAAAAACGCTAGACTCGCCATAACGCCTTGCTCCCTTCCGACTCTGGCTCAGCCTTACGACTGCCCTATTTTCCTGCACCTTAAATTTCTAGGGCGGGATGGCAGATTGGTTGGTTTCTTGCTTCATCAACTCTTTACTCCCCCACCTAACAATACAAATACTTTAAAACGAAGGGGGGAGGACAGGAAAGGAGGGGCCCGGGGCTTGCGAGGCAGGCGCGCAGACACTGGGTTCCACGAGTGGATATCAGCGAGGAGCTCTTGAAATTAATTATATATTTCTCCACCAACCAAAAGGGCGGCGGTGGGAAGCCGCTTCCGCTTAACCCTTGTCTCGCGCGAGGCAACATGTGCACCCTGTCTCCTCCACCCCACCCCCTCGAAGCGCCCATCCATGTGCCTTCTTCGCGGGAGGAAACGAGTCCAGCTCTTGAAAGACGCGCTGTGGCTGGCACGGAAGGGGGAGGGCCGCGGAAGGCCGTCCTATTGATTGATCCGCGAGACGGAGGGGGAAGAAAGTCTCGCGCTCCGAAAAGCGTTTGAGTTGAGCTTTAAATCTCCCTTTCGCGGTCCCGTCGTGTAGCACGCCTGTCCAGAAGCGTCCGATTTTGTGCAATGGTCCAAGTGCCTTTTAAGACCGCCGCTTAGCGCCGCGGCACAATAACTTGCGAAGAAAGTCCCGCGAATTCATTGGGGCTTTCTTCTTCCTAGGCAGGTATAAAAATCGCGCGGCAAACCCTTCCCGTCCCGCTTTGGCGAGCTGAAGGAAACCGACAAAACCCGAGCAGCACAAGGACGCTTTTCTGAATAGGGAGCGGGGGACAAAGGGGAAGATGGTGGATGCAGCCCTCCCAGCCGCCTACCCCACCCCCAGCCTCACTTTTAGTGCTCTTCCATCTTCCCAAGGAGGAGGGGATGGAATGAAAGGGTTAGTCACGGCAATAGCTAAGTTGCCTCTGAAGAGGCGCCAACTGTCCCTCAGCAACGTGGGTCCCTGCCATTATCAGGCAGAGATGGAAATCTTTAAAGCATGCCAGTCACAACCCACCAATCCAGAGACTGGCAGGGGGAGGGGCGGGGAAGGGAAATGGCAAGCGGGGGATGGGGAGCTCGAATCGTCGGAATGTGGTGGCCCTTTAAATGGCTGCCGTGCGAGCGTCAGCGTGCATGCCCCCTTCCAAAAAAATCGGCTGGAGTAAAACTATTTCATTTGGATCCTTGATTTGCACACGGGTTATGAATGGAAGACCTTGAGTCCTGGTCTTTACCGCAATGAGGTTGCTGAAGGTTTTGGTTTGTTTTTTTTAAAGCAAAACATGACTTTAACCAAAAATCGCATTACAGCTATGGACGGTGAAAGGTGGGCAAGAGAGATCGATTTTCCTAATTGAACTGGAAATTTGATCTGCAGAAAACAGCAGTCCTGAAATTCCGTTCTGCTTTTAGAAATAAGAAGTAGGGCTCCTAAAATGGTAGCGATCAGGGGCTTTGATCTTTTTAAGCCTTCCGGAGAGATTGGATGAATAAAATTCATAGTAATAAGGATCTAGACAAGGATAATCCTTTAAAGTTACTTTTTTTTTTCTAGCGTTGAGATCTACAAATGAATTCGAACTTTTTAGCAAATGTGATTGTAATTTAGTAAGCCCTCCTTTGATTAGTTAAAAAAATAAGATTTTGCCATTGTTAAGCTTTTTTTGTTAGAAGTTATTGTCTGATTCATGGATGTTTTTCTGTCAAGTAATACTGGTAAACTACATTATAACAATTTAGCAACTCCCCTAAAAATTATATCCTTAATTTCACTTCAGAAATATCAAATTATGCAAAAACTAACAAGTGTTTACAGGAATATTTAAAACGAACAACTTCCTAAAAAAAAAGCCTGAAAGTACTTTAAAATCATTTTTAATTGCACACAAACATATTGGAATATCATCTTTGAACCAATTTCCCAAACCAATTTTCCTTCTTGATAAAAATCTTAAAATAGTTATCTCTGACACATTGTTTCTTCCCTTGAAGTGCAGTTGCTTGCAATTAAGAGAAGTTTTATCTGCATGCCTTTTAGTCTTTTAAACTGAATAATCAAGGTGTCCTGAGTAGCATTTGTAAAACACACATTATTGTTTTGTTAAGACACTAGATTTTAAATTTGTGCATGCAAAAATGGCACACACGTAAAATTTCATAATTCCAAAAACTTATAAATGTTAATGCTGCATTTAACTTTTTCAAAATGTAATTGTTTTAACCTTAAAAAATGTGTGACTACACTGTGTGCCTTATAAACATGACAGTGCTTTTATTATGAAGTTAGCAAATAATCTTAAATTTATTTTATTTGTTTTCATATGTAGTCCTCTGTGTCTGGCTTTGTGTGCGTGTGTGTGTGTGTGTGAGAGAGAGAGAGATACTGTACGAAGTAGGAATATTGCTTATGCCACAACACATTTATTAGTCTTTAAAATGCCAAAAGGCTTTGCTCTTTTTCCAATTAAAAATTAAGTCTTGAGTGAAAAAGATTCAGTAGATGCATAGTACTTTCAGTAGATATAGCTAAATAATTAGACTGGAAGAACTTGCAAAATCATTTTTAAGAATGGGAGAATCTGCCTATATTCAGTCATTGCAAAAAGAACTGACAAGAATTTAACATTTGATGATTACATTTTATCAAGATTAGGTTACCCTTTCTCTTTTCTCTTCCCTTTTTCCTTTTTTCCTTTCTCAAAATTAAAATATTGTCTCTAATCAAAGCAGAATTAACTTATCTGTTGTCTTCAATTTTCCCCTTTTCTGTTATATTTGCTTTAACTGATATCATTTTATTCAAAGCATCTTGAGACAATTGATACTCCATTTGAATAAGAATTCTTTTAAGTTGAAATTACCTAATTTTTTTATTGAAATTCTCATTTTATCTCATTTTCCTCTAATGGTGAATAGCCTAGTGTAATTTATATTTATTCAAAAAGTAATCATTTTTATTCCCTTTAATCTTTAAGTTCTGATAAGATCTTACATAAGCAATATAAAGGTGTAAGTTTAGTAAAAATAATCTTTTAAAAACTTTTTAAAACTATTTTCTTCTTCACAGGCACAATAAGCCATTAGTAGCATATGATAAATTTACATCAAAACATAAGTATAAAAATCAGTTATTTCTCATATACTTGAGTCACTCTTAATGTATTTTATTGCATAACACTGAAATTGATGAAACATTCAAATTTCAGTTAGTTTTTTTAAGCTGAAAACTCAATACATACTAAACCAACTACCATTTTCATAAACAGCTGTATTTTATATTTAAATAAAATATACAACCCTAGGAATGTTTATCTGTAAATAAATTACCCAGGAAGATATAATGTATCAGCAATTTGACAAGTTATTTGCAGATAATCAAATATATGCTGAAAAATTAGGAATAAGATGTCTATTACATTAAAACATCCACAGTTTAAAACAAGTTAAGGTAAGTTCTAACGTACTTAAAGTTTGTTTGATAATGAACTGTGTGTCAGTATTCAGATGTAAAACAAGTAGGTATTTTAATCAGGAACAAAAAAAAATCATTTTCATTCTAAATAGCTTTGTATTTATTATGGAAGAAAAGGAGTTAAAGTTTGGGAATTCATGAATTACCTTCTTTCATTCTAGATATATGAGATTCTTACATCTTTGATTCTGAAACATATTTATTTCAATTCAACAAGATTTATTTCCAGGTAATCATTCTTATGACTACAGTCTGAAATTTAAAGTCAACCCTTTATGAATTTTCAGTTTTTCCCCCTTCCCATGGAAATTAATAAAATTTAAATCTATATTTTTCTGAACACAGAATATATCATTAGTAAGATTTAGAAAGAATAAAAAACAGCTGTCTTTTTAAAGACTAACTTTTAAGCTGCTTCTGATATTTAGTTAACCCAAATATGTTCCCCATTTGAAATGGAGCCAATAACAAGGTAAGGTTCAATAATGTGGACAAAGAAATAAGGAGAAGCCTTTTCCCCCCTTAGCCCCACTTCACCACCTTTGATATTTATATCACTTTCTAGTCCTCATTTTTTCTCACTAGTCAGAACCTGTTTTTGCATTGTATCACTTGTTGAGCATATTTTTCAAAATAACCAGCTTCTTTGCTTAAAAGTATTTGGAGGAAGATTAATCAGGATATGTCATTCTGTTTGAAAGGGTTGCATATTAAAGTTAGAGAACATGATTTTAGACAGCACTTTCTCCTTTTAAAACTAAGCCTTAAAATGCCTTCTACAATCTTGATTTTCTCCAGATGTGTTAGACTACAAATCACATCAACACAAGCCAGCAGTCTACTGTACACATCTGCAGGTACTAGGTGGCCCTAGCAAATCAGTCATCAATTGGTGAGGTGCAACCCATGCATTTCATGTGCTGATCTACTATCGGCATTTTTTGTCACAATGAGATATTGGTTAAAAATGGTTTATTCAATAAGCTATAACTGGTAGGGTTTACATAGCATGCTAAGCCAAAAACTATGGTTAAGAGACTACAGTAACTAAATTCACAAACATGCAAGCCAAAATTAACCCAACTGTATCATGTTATGGCTTAGCGTTATTTTATTTTACTTAAAAAATCTATATCCTGCTTCAGTCTGATGATTGTTGGGAATCAAGACAGAAATACAATGATGAACAGAAATTGTACCACTTTGTGCAAAAAGACAAGCTTCAAACAGAGATAATAGTACTATAGGTATGAAGTTCATACCCTTCATACGTGCAAAAGAATTCAGTGGTGCCATCTTTCTGCTTTTATCTTCTCCACTGATGTTATCAACCTCGTTGGCCAAAGCAGGGTACTGGTCCCTAATGTACCTTTCGCCCTGAAAGACAGATGACCAATTTCAATAATCCTGTGTACCTGCCATAGTGTTGTTATCCAACACAGTAAAATCTATACAAAAACAGCTTGAGGAAGCTCTGGAGTTGAAAATAAGAAGGCCTTTGGGTGGGGGGTGGGGGTGGTATTATGTATCATAATTACCAATCTAAAACACACACATACAATTACTGTTCCTTGGGGCATTTTGGAATCTTCTCACAAGCAAAATATAATGTAAGAATATGCTGGAGGGAAAAATCTGCCTTCTTCACGTTGGGGCCTTACATCCATTCCCCCAAACTATTGATTCGCCTCTCAGCTGCAGTAAATGAGGCTACCAACTTGCTCCAGCTGTTTAATAGGTAGTCTGAATTTCCCATTCTATGCATTGTTTGGTAAGTTTATACCCATGTTTTACAAGCAGCTTTCATTTGAGAGAAGAGGAGAAAGATGGAGCCTGACAGCTCCTTAGAGTGTTCTCCTCTTAAATCCAAGGGCTGCTTTCTCTCCTCCTCCCTGCACAATCAGAAATGATGTGGGGGGAGCACAGGAATGAATCAAACATTGCACAAACACAACAGCCAACTCAGTTATAAATGCCTGTGGGTTCCTCAGCCCCCTCCTTCTCTTGTGCTTGTCCTCATAAATGTTATTGCCACCTGCCTGGTGCAAAGCCCCATAGCTCTATGCCATGGGGAAGGATTGTTACAAGGGAACTTTCCTGAAGGGGTAGGGGCAATTATTATTATTATTTCATATTTGCTGACTACCAAAGCCCAGTGGTGCTTTTACAGCATTTTTAAGCAAGTTATGTAAAATAAAAAATAACCAAATTCTATGATTGAATGCAAAAATCCCTGCACATTGAGGGTTGCACAGGAATATATATGTTATATAAGTGAATGTACAGACTCACAACCTATAAATGTCTGTCATACAAATACATGTACAAGCCTGCAACCACATATAAAAACATGATAAATGTGCAAATACTTGTGAGTACATATTTGAATTATTACTTGCATCTCAAAAATGTATGTGTCATGCTTTGTATTATTGCACATGCTTGGGGAATGTGAAAAAAGCAACAACCTGTATTTGTATGAATAAACTAACATGTATGTTTCTATGTTACATAACCCTTGCACGGTCTCACCAGAAATTGTCTCTCCAAAGCTGCTATTTGCAGTTCAGAAGAAGCCCTCTCTCACTAAAACTCAGAGGCATTGCCAAGAATGTTTGTAAGGGCAAAGGCAGGGAGAGGAAGAGTTAACTTGCTATTTTTCAAACTTCAACCTGGCTGGGGAATTCTGGGAGTTGAAGTCCATCCCTCTTAAAGTTGCCAAGTTTGAAAAACAGTGAGTTAAATAGCCTGCTCTCTTAACTCCATTCATCATTTTACAGAGCTTTACACTATTATTCCCCACCAAAACTGCCATCTGCTAAACTAAAATGTCCCACATTCTTTAATCAGCCTTCCCAACCTGGAGCCCAATTACATTGTTCTGCAACTCTCAGAATTTTCAGCCAATATCCTATTTGAGAGAGGTTAGGGAGGACCACTTTAACCCTTCTTCATACAGAAAGTGTTTCAAACTCTTGCTATTTCCAACTATACATTTTCCGATCCTTTCCCAGTACCGCAAATATTGTTTATGGTTCAGAACAATCAGAATTGATACACAATAATCTAAATGTAGATGCATCATTGATTGATGTAAAAATGTTACTGTATAGCAGTCCCCATCTTTATAGTTTTTTCTTAATATTTGCCACAATGCACTTGAATTTGTGGTTTCACCAAGTGATCCACATCACCAAATTTCTTGCTCTCCTGGGCTTTTTAGACTTCATCAGTGTTTGTTTAGGGGTGCATGTATACAGTACATACATGCAGGTTTGTGTGCACATATGTATAATCAGCTGAAATCAGTCCACTGCAGGAAGAATGCCTCTTTGTTGATGATTGTGGTCCATAATGTACCATGCTGGTCCAGTTTGGGTTGGCAGATACATGGTTTTGACTTCCCTGGCTAGGGTTGAGAGAAAGCGACTGGCCCAAAGTCCCTCAGCTGCCTATTTATATATCCATACATTCATAATAGCTTTAAATTGCTAGGTGCAAGTTTTTCTTAGGTCCACACAAGACAGTTGAAGATTTGAGTGAAAAAAACAAAAAACAAAATTTAATAGGCAAGCAGCTGGAAAGATTTCTAGCGAAGACTGAGAATATGCAGTGGGAATGGAATTCCAATTGACTCAGTTCTAATTGAGGATGCAAAGAGAAAACCAAGTGGGGGTTGGGGTTGGGTGGGATAACTGCAGTCTTGAACAGCAGCATCCCAACCTGCAAAAATGTGTTACAGATCCATTTCCTTATATTAAATCTCGTTTGTCATGTTATTGTCCATCCTGGAGTTCTTTGACTAACCTGAGTAAGTTATCCTTAGAATTTGAACTGTAAAGTTGGTTACTTCACTGCTCATGTTACCTTTCCATATACCACTCCAGTGCCTATTCCCTTGATTTGAAAAGTAAAATAAAATTCCACCAATCCTTTCTGCCTCCTTTATGTTATTTAATCATTTCCTAATCCTTTTAAAGAGAGCCAGCTTGGTGCAGCAGGTAAGGCTCTAGGCTAGAAACCGGGAGACTCTGAGTTCTAGTCCTGCCTTAGGCATGAAAGCCGGCTGGGTGATCTTGGGCCAGTCATTGTCTCTCAGCCCTAGGAAGAAGGCAATGGCAAACCAGTTCTGAAATCTTGCCAGGAAAACTGCAGTCACCAGGAGTCAAAAACTGACTCAAAAGCACCCCCCCAAAAAAAAATCCTTTTAAAACAGGCACTAATGACATTGCTTCCAAGCAAAGGAATTTTTGCAAACATTTCTCTTTAGAAATCTATTATTATTATTATTACTACTACTACTACTATTTTATCCTGCCTTTTTTATACATAACTCAAGGTGGCAAACATATTTATATTTATTTGTTTATTTATAGTCCAAGACCGAGTCAGGTATCCATATCAGTCATTCCAATCTGGTGTCCTTCAGAGGTGTTTTCTGAATGATGACTATGGATGATAGAAGATGTAGTCCAACCCATATGGAGAGCATCAGGATGGGAAAAGCTGTTCTATGTGCTTCCTAATGTATATCAGATAATTCTACAACATTAAATAGACACAGTTTTGTTTACGCAAGTCAGGTTTGTATATTTTTATCTGGTACAGATTAGTCTGACAACTTTTTGTAAATTTTATGGATTGCAACCACCATTCTGAATTCCTTTTATAAAGGATTTAACATTGTTTATCTCATTATCGTAGGATCAGGAAGTCAATGTTAATATTAAAAATAGGTAAGTGAATATTTCAGTGGGTTCAATTTTAGAAAATGAAATTTAGCGTGTTCATTATCTGGGGGAACTTTCAGATGAAATGTTCCAATAAATTGTTAGTATGTTATTTAGTTTAACTTACATCTTTACAGTAGATTTATATGGCCACCCATCTCAAATACATTACTCTGGTGGCTAGCAATGTTAAAATAGGTAAACACACACACACACACACACACACACACACACACACAGAAGTACAAAAAAATAAAACACACAGCAGCCAGGAGAAATCACAAGAACATAGTTAGTGCCAAGGATTTCCCAAGTTTTTGTCTCCTCTCTTTTTCTTCCTCTACAGTGAAGGCTGAAACAAATAATTCACTAAGTCTCTCTGAAATCCTTCTATCCTCCTTCATAGTAATGGGTTTAAACTAAGGATTGCTAGTTATACCTTTGAGTGTTCATCACAGAGTATCTTTGACAGGGAACTGCCAATAGAAACATTCCAGAGACTAGCAGAGGCCAAGAGCTCTATGTGTGAGGATGATTTAATATTATTTCATAATTTTCCCTATTTCCAGGGTTCAGAGTGCCTTTGCAAAGACAGCCAAAAGGACACCCTCAACAGACAATAGAAAGATGTCAGCTACCTCTGTAAAGGGCTGGATCTAGATATATGCATTTACAGAGGAATCATAGAATCGTAGGGTTGGAAGGCACCTGGGAGGTCTTCTGCTAAACTAGAGACGTGGAGATTCTAGGGACTGAACTTCCCTTCATATAATACATGATACATGAGGAGATTCCGGGGACTGCTTTTGATTTTAATGGATCTACGTTAATTATTAATACATCTGGAAAAAGACACATTTTGGAGTGGGAGAAACAACCAAAAGTAGCCCAGTGAGGACAAAGTATGTTCAGTGACCACAGGATGCTGACAGACTTGGAAACAAAAAGCAAAACTGATTGGGTCAGGTGTGCAATATCATGAAGGAACACCTGGCTGGATAACTTAAGCACTGCAAAGGAGCATACTGGAATATTATGTGCAGCACATTATTACTCTTGTTAACAATAAGTTGTTTCTTATGGTGATTGCTTTAAATTTTTTCAAGTAAATTTAAGATGCACTTCAAAATTTTATTTATATATATATATTTACATATATATTTATATATGTAGAAATTTTAAAAAATTTTTAAGTTTCTGAATTTAAAATCTGATTTTTAGGAGATATATAGATATAGATATAGATCCTAAAAAGATTTTAAACTCAGGAAAAAAATGCTTTTAATTTCTGTTCTCAATTATTCTTTTATGAAGTTAAGCTTTATATTTTGCACTTCTTCTTTCCTGTCATAGTTTACACCAACAGCATTACTAAGGAGTAATTCCTCCAACCATGTTTGGATAATACTGATACAATACATAATACTGATACAGAAGAGCTAAGGAGCCCATTCATCCCACTCCTCCTGTACTGATACATTGTTGGAGACAGAAATTTAATTGGCTGATTCAGGTTAAAAACAACAACTCTATGTTTGTGAGTGAGAAAAAACAAAATAAACTTCACTGGTTAACATCTTGCCTAGTGTGTGATAGTAAGATTTCTTACTCTCACTAGGCAGTGCTACAGCGAATAATCTTACAGTCTTGGATATCTGTTCATCTTGGACCTCACAGAGATACTGTTTCTCACATCAGAATAGGAACAGGAATCCTGCAGGATGTTCAGAGAATCCGTGCAGGTGCAGTTAGGGGATTTTAATAATGGCTTTTTATACTGTATGGTAATGTGTATCATGTCACTTTCTTCAAAATGTAAGCCAGCTGTATAGTGTTTGCCTTGCCTTAACTCACTCTGCAGAGTGTGATCTTGATTTCTCCTTCAACATCCTGTCCCCTTGGTACCCCTAGCTATACAAAAAGCAAAGGAGGGAGGGCAGGGACCTGTGGAGATTGGCTGAGATCAGAAAATACTCCAGTAGGCTTACTGGACCTAGAGAAGTTGAAACTCCACGTACCTCACCCCACCACCCCAAAATGGGAATATTGGGTTGAAAATGGTCAACCGGCCCCCTCTGGTGGCATCAGCAGGTTAACATCCTGTCCCTTGCCATTTTGGGAGGCTAAAAGAGAGAGAGATAACTCCACTGTTTGGCAGATGAAAACTCCAATAATCTGATCGCCCACAGTCTGTAAGAAGAATCAATTAAGTGAATCAGAGAAAGATTTAATATCAGAGAGGAGCAGTACTTACCAGCTATTTTAACAGACAAAAAAAGAGCTCAAGTTGCAATTAGAACACATTTTAATATGTACATATTAATTTTGTGAAAGAGTCCATTTATTTTGCCATGATATAAGCTATATGTCCCATCCCAGCAATTACCTGCTTCCTAGATTATAAATTCAATTTGTGTATGAATACCCATCATTTGATTCTACCTTGCATAATATTCCATGGAATCATAAGTCTGCAGAAGAAAAGGGGCCCATTTTGGATCAGAAATGAGATGGAGCAGGATTTTGCATACTCTTCTATTTCAACATTCCTTACAAATAGAACATCAGCACAACAAGCAAAAACTGGGCTCAGGTTTTTTATCTTGATGTGTTAGTTTTCTATTTGCAATATGTAGACCTCCGCTTTTTTGTACCAGATTATTAAGCTGTTCAGCTGCATTGCATACGTAGTCTAGCTTTAATGGAAAAACCAATTCTGTTCGAAAATATTGTCTCTGTGAAGATATATGAGCACTTGGATCAGTGAAGATGCATTCACTTGTATATATTGTCCCATGATACTGTCATTGAGTAAGGAACCAACCCAAAGTATTGCCATGAAGATCCGCACTGCAATGGCAGACCTCAGAGTGTCCTTGACTAGTAAAAGTACAGGTAGTCTTTACTTAACGACTGCAATTGGGACTGGCAACTCTGTTGTTAAGCAATGCAGTCATTAAGTGAAATGTGATTGTGCCGGACTTACGACGTCAATTCCACTGCAGTTATTAAATGAATCACCTGCGGTCATTAAGTGCAATATCACATGACCATGACTTGTGACTTACTGCTGGCTTTCCCATTGACTTTGCTTGTCAGAAGCCGGCTGTGAAGGTCGCAAATGGTGACCATGTGACCACAGAACACTGCAACTGTCATAAATGTGTGCTGGTTGCCAAGTGCCTAAATCGCGAACACATGACCACAGAGATGCTGCAACAGCTATAAGTTCAAGGACCAGTCATAAATCTACTTTTTCAGCACTGTTGTAAGTTCGAATGGTTGCTAAACAAGGCAGTCAGTAAGCGAGGACTACCTGTATAGCTTTTTCCCCTGTTCCCTGTTCAACATTTCTCTCCACGAAAGCCACAAATAGAAGGAAATAGCAATAACTGATATTTAAAATAGTGTGAAACCAACATTTCACAGTTGCCAGCATGGTGGTTCTTCTTCCAAATACTATATATAAAACGTGTGATATGATGTTTTCAGGGCAGTGTTGCGTTTTCCAAAGTAAATTCCTCCTGCTGCTCCAACAAGCTGATAGGAAGAAAGGGGAAGCAATTGCTTCTAACAGCAGGTCTGTGATATTGCAAGATATTTATTTCATGCTATTTACTCTCCATCTCATAGAAGCACTTAATGAAGGAGAAACAAATGTGCAAGTAGCACTTTGTGGAAACATGATATGATATCTAGTTTGCCTTGGAGCACAGGGCCTGGAACACACAGGCCATAAAACCATTCGGCTAAACAGTTCCCACTAATTGATTACCAATCCTGCTTACAATGCTTAGATTGGCTATTTGGACTGTTTTATATTGTGGCATCATTCCAGCATCATTCCAGATCCACACCTCTTGCTACACAGGGTGACCATCTATGTTTTGCAGTTTTCTGTTTGAAAAGAGCCCCCCCCCCCCATTTAAAAGGTTGCTCCAGTACAAACCCAACAACCAGTGCCTAGGGAACAAAGTACAGGGATGTCACTTGGTCACAAACTTGTGATTTGGGAAGGAAAAAGAATAGAGTAGCAAGGACCATACATTATAGAGGACGGTTCTCTTTTTAAAATCATCCTCTGTTTCAGGGAGAGCAACTCTACGGTCTCCTGCAGGGGCAGCCTAGTTTTCCAGTAACAGTTGCCACCTTGTTGATTTCTCCATGTGGAACAGACCTGTATCCTGTTGTTCTTCATGAACTAATAAAGTAGCTCGGGGCAATCCTGAAGTGGACAAATGATGCCATCAGTTGGAGGGGCATGGGCAAAGCCAAATCCCAAACCCCGGTCCCTCTCTTTTAGCGGCCACTGTACCTGCCTGCTGAACTACCTGTCCTACTGCCAACCTTCTCTCTTGGAGTATGCCTCCCGCTGCCACTGCTGCCTCTCTTCTTCCTTCCATGTCTTTACTGTCGCCTATTTACTGTATATAAGGAAGCAAGGAATGTAAATATTAAGAGAATTTTAACATTTAAAAATAGCGGGGGGGGAGTCATTTAATTGGTAGAAAATTAATATAAAACACATGCTTATTATTTAGTTGCTGTGAGAATGCTATGTTGTAGAAAATAAAATAAAATGGCAAGAAGTACCATTAGGGATTCACAATCACTTTTCCAACTTTGTATGCATCCATAACAAATATTGAAAACATGGTTCCAACAGACCCCTTGATACCCTACTTGTACTCCCTGCTGCTGGGTCAACAGTTGAGCCATCTGTCATGTTGTCAGCTGGAAAGATAGCAGGCTAAAGTAAGAGAAGAGAAGCAGCCCAAATGCGAGATTGTCTCAGCCAGGACAAAGTATACTGGCATGGTCCCTTAGGTTCTGCTAATTAACCGAAGAGTGGTTGTGGGGAAATCTGGATGCTTAATGGCTTTAATTATAGAAAATGCACCGGATCTTCATTTTAGCAACACAGCAAAAGTTTAATTGCCAGGAATACAAACATAATTTAAAAGGGCATTTTCATGCTCCAAAGGTCAGTGAACCTAAGAGTAGCTGGCCTAAATTGCTTTTAATCTAGTTTGATTAGGTGCTGAGCTTCCTGTGTTGTTCATACGGAAATGGTTTGCTTTGTCATACCCTTGGGTATATAAGGAATCTCGGGGTTGTTGCTGGATGCCAGATCCTCTCTACTTATGCAGAGCACCTTGGCCAGGTAAGGTTCTCAAATTTTCATTTTAGCTGTCAGAGGACCAGATTCCGCCCCAACAGATATTGCTGTTGCTTGATGGCCCTTTGGAAAGTGGAAGAAAAAGATTTGAAATAGAGAGGTGACAGTGGTGGTGAAGGTGATGGAGGAGATGGAGGTGAGGTTTCCAGATTGTTATTGCCCCACTTTAAATCCCACCCCTCCAATGGCTTTTCCATGACACCTTCAGATCCATGTTTGATACTGAAGTCTGAGGTCTTCTTAGATATAGTTCATGGAGTGGCATTAGCTACCAGCAGCAACTTCAGAATCTACTCAAAGGGAAGAACCATTCACCTTCAGACTTTCAGCTTAGCTAGAAGGCCTTCTGGGCAGATATTTGAAGCTTAGGTCACTGTCTAGCAAATCGGGTAACTACATGAACATTAGAACTGGACACAAATGGCCTTTCAAATTCTTCACTAAAGATGTGGTCAGAGAAACCAAGTGAACAATGTATCCACTTTTCCCGAGGGAAGAGAGTGAATCCAACCATTTCTCCAGACAGAACTCAACAATGACAGTACTGCTGTCACTAGAAAAAGTCCAATGAGAAGATTCTTTCATTGAACGCTTCCCTTGAGATACAACAGAAGGGAGAGGAGCCTGCAGACCCCTGGACAGATGATCGTCCAATGAAAGACAGGATATTCATACACACCTCTCACCCAAATGATAATGAAATAAGAGTAGGAACAGCACATGCTACCCATGACAATGTATCCAGAATTCAGTTGTTGTTGTTTTTAATTTAAAGCAAAATTTCTTTCCTTAAATTGAATTAGCACTTGAATAAGAAAAATGTGCAGCAGAATTTCTCAGCCGGGCAGCAGTTACAATAGTCTTTCCACAGAGTAAGTATAACCTAGTTAGTGGTGCCCTTAAACAGGAGTTTAGCTTAGCAGCCCCTAGCTTCTAGTAGTAGAATGAGCAGATGGGTTCCAAAAGACAGAGGGCTGGCTTACTATCATTTAAATAAGCAAAATAATCACTCCTAGATTATACAGTGAGAAACAACAACAGCCCACAGCCATTTCATAACTAATGTACATGGAACAGCACTATATCCCACAATTTCACTACCTTTTCCTTCTTTACCAATGCTTTGAAAGTATTTTCCTTTCATTAGATTGAATAAGAATAGTTTAAAAGAAGTGCTGAAGTTTTTGGTACAGCATGGATGTGGGCAGTTGTTACCTCCACAGAATGCAGTTTGAAATAGTCTTGCTTTACCCTCCCAAATCCATGCACTTAAGGAGCAAAAGAGCACCTCATAAATGCCACGTGCTGGTGTGTGTAGGAATACAACTTGCTGCGTAGAAAGATAATAACTGCTGATAAACATGGATGACTGTAAGTACTGATCAAGACAATTTTAAGCCTTGGGCAAAGGTCAAGGTGGCATCTACCTTCCCATTCTACATACAGAAGACAATGATATTTGTACTGGAATCTTATTTTTAACGTTGGCAAGGGAGTAGAGTCCTTTACTTCATCTGAAGTTCATGACTAGATGGGCTGGACTTCAGCTGCCAAATTCTTAGCCAGGTGTTGGCTGAGATTTATAGAATTTGAAATTAACACATCTGGAAGGCACTAGACTGTAGAAGGCTGGCTCAGGAGAACAATCAGGAATTCAGGAAGAATAGCCAAGGGGCCCTAGCATCTGGGGCACCTGCCTCACTCTGTCTATTGTTAGCACAGGCAATTGTACATTCTTCCCATAAGGTTGCACTATAATTCTGTATGCAACTTCTTGAAAAGTATACATTGGAAAATCCATAGTAGAAATAATCCCTTCGAACTCTAGTTCAGAGGAATTTCTTTTTCTGTCTCCTATGATTTCAAATTGCAGAGCTCCAGTTGTGAACATGGTAGCCTTCAAGGTTCTCTCCCTGCTTCTGGTCTCCCTCAGTTTTGTGCTGATGGAAGAAAATGGCATCAGGTAAATACACAAAGAGGGATGCTTTGATAATGCATTTTTTGCCAGTTCCATTAGGAACTTACTGGTGCATCAATATTGAACAATCAAACTGGATTTCACTTTTCTACCCATGTTGGAATGCAGCTCTTGGTTATTCAAACATATTTCCATACTGCATGTGTTGAAATATGTTTCAGAATGGCATATTCACCCAACATATTTAACCAGGGCATCTAAAGATCTAGCAGCTCCATCTGTAGAACATACTAAGCTTGACTGATTTTAACCTTGGTTAGTTTTTTAAATGGGTTGCCTTGATCTGCAAGTGAGTGAAAGGGTACTTAAATTAAAAGGAGATCCTAATAATAATAATAGTAATTATTATTGTTATTTATTAAATTTGAATGCCGACTCTCAACAACTCTGGGCGAAGACCAAGTATTGGTCTCAGATGTTAAAGCTGAATTCAGATGATCTTCCAAATGATCATTTGGAGATTTAGGAATGGTTTTCCCTTTTTGTACTTCCCTGCATGCCATCCAAATGTGGCAAACCATGATTGAAACAATAAATTATTAGAAGACTTATCTCCCCAAATGCAAAGGAGGAACTGATTTCTCACAGGGCATACTTGATGATTAGGTTCACTCACTGTGCTAAGTATAAAGGGTTTGGTTTTAGCTTACCATGCAGGGCAAACCCAGCCAACTGTGTTTTATTCAAGAAACCATAGTTGTGCAGACCATATCTTGATGCAAAGTGCAAAGTCAGCCCGTGTGTTTTCCTCTGTATTCTTAGGGAAAATCTAAGGAACTCCACGTTTCTGCAAAGGCGGTATTCTGAGGGAACTTTAGCAAGTGATTACAGTCGAACTTTGGACAACATGCTGAAGAAGAACTTTGTGGAATGGCTCTTGAACAGTAGGGAGAATAAGATTGAGTAAGTCAATATCACAGATTGTTTCTGTTTATCCAGGATTCCAAGGAGTATATTAGTCAACCTGTAGCTTGAAAAGTTGAGTGGGCACGTGAGAAAAGGAAATTAATTTAAGAAGCTCATGATTGTTTTTCTACTTCATAGCAGTGTTAAAAATGAGCCAGTTTAATATATAATGTGCCCTGTAACATTGGAGAAATGAATTTAAGGTGGAAAAGACTTACTTCAGCTAAAATGTATGTTCAATATCAGTCTTCCCCAATTTGGTGCTTCAACTCAGAATTCTCCACCCATTATGGTAATTGATGCCCTCACATGTCTAGATGTTGGTATGAAAGGTTTAAAAATAAACCTTGATTTGTAAACCAAAAATTAATAAAAGTCTACAATGTGCTTCATGCATACAATATGCTTTTCTTTTGTAGAAAATGTCCACTATGGTTCAGTGACACAGTTAGAATAGTGGTATAAGGCATTTGCAACTTCTCTGGATGGTGTCTGTGAATCCACAAAATTAAATATGTCATTTTCAATTAAAATTATAAATGACCAAAGTCTTATGCGATCTTGTAAAAGAATATGTAAGATCCTAGGACTCAAATTATGAATATTTCAAACTTGGACCATCTCATTAGATCTTGGCCTTTTTTTTGTTTTTGTTTTGCTTTGGTTTGGTTTTGGTTTTGCTTTTTTTTTTTTTTTTTTTTGCATTTTTGGGATGCATTATGGTATCTATTGCTGCTCTAGCCTGGAGATAAATAAAATCACTCATGCAGCAAAGCCATTTTAAACTTTAATTAATATAATGAATTAGACTTAATGATATTATTGTGGGGTCTCAAAATGCAGTTAGCCAGCCTTACAATTGTCTCCTCTTGATAGGGTCCTGAACTTCTCACCCCAGATTCTTATCTGGGGAGCACCATTGTCCAAGACTTGTACTGTATGTGCACATTTATTTTAATTCATTTTATGAGTATACCAGAAAGTAATTGCTAGTATGAACTGTTTCAGATTACCTCTTAATGCAATTGGTAGAAATAATTCATCTATATAAAAAGAAAAATGAAATTAATAGGTGAGAGGTGACCTTGGCATTAGCTCAGATTTTATGGAACTCTAAATTGAGCTTCAGTGGTTAGGAAAGTCCTGCAAGGTAAACCAAGCTCTAGTTATGATTAAATGTTGTAACTTCACAAAATATTCACACCCAAAACTATTCTAGACATATTTTAAAGAGAGAAAGAATTCATACATTTTTAGTGTGGCTTCATGGACAGAGTGCCAAACTCATGGGCCGACACGAGTTCACATTTCTGCTGAGGTCATTATGATTCTTAAATGGAATAACCTCTTTGAATGGTACATGAGCTTTCCAGAAGTAAGAGGGAACATAATGTGATAAAATCAGATGGATAGCTATAAAGAGAGATGGGGTTTTCAGAACTGAAGTGATATAACAAGGATGGGTAAAATTCAGCCTATGGATCAGAAGCAGCCCAAAGCTTCAATACTTCCAGAGATATTGAGATCTGCTGAACAGTGATGTATTTTTTGCTGATTTTTAACTGAAAATAAAGTAAAATAGATATCCTAATCCACAAGTAGCCTTAACACATTTCTTAACCTTTAAAGATACTCTTAAGTCACCACAAATGATACAAAAATTTCACTGTACCCATCCTTGAGATGATATACTGTAATTATAACATCACCATACCCCCTGAGCTCTTTTGTTGTTTAAAAATAAAACCCCAAAACCTAAAACAAGTATGTCTCCAGAGGAAAAAAAAAATCATCTATCCTTGTTTTAGACAGAGAGCAACTAGTGAAGATAATAGAGGATTGGATTAAATGTGGGAAAATGCAGGGTTCAGATCTCTGCTCAGCCCTGAAACACTCTGGATGTCCTTGCAAGGACTATTGTGGGAATAAAATTAGATGAGAGGAGAAATATGTATACTGCCTTTAGCTCTTGGATGAAAGTGGGGTATAAATTAGTAGACACATATTGGAATGGCACTCCTTAGAATTCCCAAGTTAAACCTCTTGAACCCCTCTGCATTCCAGGAAGAACCTTGAACCATCCAAGAGAAAAGCTGACGCCACAATGTCAGATGCAAGGAATCAAGGCAATGAAGCTGGATCTCAGGAAGCAAAGGGCTACGTTGGATGGCTTTTGCAAAACATAGGAAAGCAGAGGTGAGAAAAGATAACCACCAAAGATTTTACTTTATTACAGGAGAAACATTTGCATTCCAGATTAGAAGCAAAACCAGCCTCCCCTAGCACAGTCCCCCCACTTATTTTGGATTGCAATTACTGTCATCGCCAATCAACCTGCATGAGGAAAGAGAGATATTGATTGTGGGAAGTCTATGATTGCAATAACACAATGTATTTTAACATCACTACAATGGCTCTCAAAACCATGGTCTACAAACTACAGTGGCTGAGATCATACCAGATGCTAAGCCCCACCAAAGAAATCACATCATGGTTTAATGCATGGGTATTAAACCCCAACACCTCAAGCCAGTTTCATCAGCAGCAATGAACTGTGGGAGTTAGTCCAAAGATCTAAAAGACACAAGTCTGTCTATTCCTGATTTTGTGTGTGGTGTGAATCAGACAGAAGTATTTAAGGCTGTTTCAGACAAAACTCCTGGATTCTTAAAATGCTCATGAAAAATCTGCCTGAATTATTACTACTGCCATGATTCCAAACTAGCAGAATACGGCAGGTACAGTATTGTTCCTATGAACCTAGAACAAAATATTACCTGCAAAAAATCACCCAGAGACTATCCTTTGAGAAAGCTATCTCCCAAGCTTCATCCAGCCTTTGTAGAATATGTTATATTTTTAACAATTAGTTTTACTTTTTCTTCTATTTTCTAAATTTCCAGGAAATTCCAAATTTTAATTTGAGGCTATAGGGAGACATTAGTTTCAGATTAAATTTTTCCTGGCTTCTCCCATTCTGCCCTGAGACTTAAAACAGCTAATGTCCAGGGAGGGATGGGAGGTATCTGCCTTTGGGTGGAGGACAGATGACATTTCTCCCTCCTGTCCCTCCTCGAATGTCGTCCACCTGTGTGACAAGCAAAGCTGCTACATTCACAGCATCTGATGGAGTGAGTGCAGCTCATGAAAACTTATGCCTTTTAATAAAATGCATTATTCAGAGAAGATGCTACAAAATTCCTCCTGATTTTTTACATTTAAAACAGTCTCCTTTAAGAATGAGCTTGGTTCCAGTCTGATTTCTTTTCCATACACTTTCATTTTTGAACAGCGGTTCAGCTAGGCAAAAGAAAAGTCAGGAAAGTCAGAAAATAAAATGTCAGAAAAGTGACATATGCAACACATATTTTGTATATTTGCTGAGACAATTTATTTGGGCTTAAACTCCACTCTTCCTGTGTGCAGAGGGAGTGTAAAAGTATAGCTTTTAATTTAGGCTCTTGAATTGTTTTTCTCCTGTCTTTTGTGTTACAGATTGTTTGATGTTTGTAACTGATTGATTACAAGTTGGTGTCAACTCTTAGTGACCACATAGATACACTTTCTCCAGGAATTTTGTAATTATTGTATTATCTTTTAATTCATTTATTCACATTGTGTATTTTATATTTTTGAGCACTTTTCTGTGTGGAATGATGAAATAAATTAATTTTTACAGTTAATTTTTAGAAGCGTTTCATTAGTTGTGTTAAGGATATAGATCCCACAGTTCATCCAGCAGTCACTATTGCAAATTGATGGCTGTTTTGAACATGCTTTTCCCCCCAAACAAATGCCAATCTGCTTTTATCTACCCCTGTTCTTATTCCAAACATCTTCTAAATGCTGTAGGCCAAAATTGCTACCAAGTATAAAATTCTTAAGAAATGCCCCGATGGGCTCTGCATATCGAAAGGCACTCCATATTCCTAAGTGCTGGTCTAATATTTTTAGTTGCCTAGGCAACTAGGCATTTTGGATTTTTTTTCTCTCAGTTTCATCCAACAAATTAACAACTCTTTCATTATTTTCTTTTGTTTGTCTTGATCTCTGAGATTCCATAGTCTTTCTCTTGTAGGCTTCCTTTGCCAATGGATTCGGATGAATGGAAGAACATCCAGAGGCAAGAATTTCTGGTGTGGCTGATTTTTGCTGACCTCTGTAGGCTAATGTGAGTGAATCACCCTTTGTTCCCATCCTCTTGTTCTGAAGACCAGGACCACTTCAGCTGTACATAAAAGCTATATGGTAGTTTTCCTGGGTCTTGCACTGAAAAATGAGTATCCTGTCTACTGAGAGGTCTACAGTCAAAATATGTGTGGCAGGAATTCTCAGATGTTACTCACTGCTGCTAATCAGTAATCATATATTTATTACTCTAAAGTGGAGTGGGGGACGAATGCTGTTTACTGTAGTTATTTGCAGAAGCTTCATTCAACCAATATTTTGAAACTATTCAAAGGGGCAAATTTGTTTGCGGTTTATGGGATACAGATGATAATGGTTGCACTGATCATACACTGTCTTTTTTTCATCACATCATCAGGCTATTACCAAGCTCGATTTTTCACCATCTTCATTTCTATTTTTTCAGGACTCAGTAGCTCCCTAGAAGAAGCTGGATCTACTTTTCCTTTCTCAATTTGCACTTTCCATTTTGTACCCATTATTAATGAATTTGTCAATGCTGACACTGACAATAAATCATTTATTCTCAAGCCAAGAAATGATTTAGCTTGTTATTCAATGAGAACAGAAATGGGGATATGAGACTCCTATTAAAGACCACAGTACTGGTCATCATTCCCAGCCAGCATGCTCATGGGGGTTGTAGTTCAACCCAACTAAAGGGGATCTGATCTAAAAGGTCAGTTTACATGTTTTGCTAATCTATTTGTTAATTGGTGAGCTATTAGAGACAGTGGATGAAATCCTGCAAGGAGATTCACATTCCATTCCTAATGCAGTAATTACTCTCCCAAATAATTTGGGGCTTCTAACTTTCATCTCAAACACCAGTTCAGATTTAGACAATTGACCTGAGGTTATGGAAAAGTCAGATCCTTGATTAGCCTGATAAACAATAACAATATGGGAGAGAAATAGAGTATCATGGAAATTGACAAATGCAGATAAATTTGCAAATAAGCAACAAAAATCTCCCTCATTCTCTGGACACTGCAGTGAGGAAAAGTTGGGCTTCTGCATCTCCAAATAAATAGAATACATTTCAGAATATTGTGAAAGCAGATTAGTATAAATAAGCACCCTCTTCTTCCTCAAATAAAGCAGCAGAGTTCTACTTCTGTCTCCTTTCCCTTGCTAGAAGCTTGAAGAGAAGCTGGTGTCAAGGATAGGATAAGGAATATGAAAGGAACACAAAGCAAAGGGCAGATAGAGAGGACAAATGCTGAGAAAGAGGTGGCTTTAGTGGGGGCTGGCCTGTCACCTGAAGGAACGGAGCATGCTCACAACAGCCTGGAGCATCCAAAGCACACCTCCAAGCACATTCACAACAAGGCAGTGACAGCTGACTGCCTTATAGATAATGGGGGACAAAGTATTACAGATTTTACACATCTTGAAGATGTGGTGGGATAGTTTACACAAGAAAAAGACATGGGCATAGCTAATAACAGGGTCAAGGCAAGAAAGTGATGTTGCCAAGAAATGATTAGGCCATGGTTAAGTGCAAGGGGATTGTACAAGCCTATAAACTTTGAGGTGAGGTACTATTCAACAGTATCCTTCCCCAGATTGGCACTCTCCATATGTGTTGGATAACTTGAAGTTTGGTCTTAAGGTCCCAAAACATCTGGAGAGCTCTAGGTTCAAGAAGACTCACAACTGTCACCATGGCTGTGTCTCTACAATGTGCTAAACTATGGTAAGCTGGACCATATTTTATTCAATTATCCCAATTGCTTGAGTTCACAAAATACAGAACCATAAACCAACCACACTAGTTGGATTCACACAACACACTAAACCAAAAATTAGTCAACCACATTTTAACCTCTTTCATGTTAGGAAAACTAACCCTTTCTCAAAACTATTGGAGGCTACAGCTACATCCTGCTCCTTTACTTGTTGACGTTGAATGCCGTGTGAATGTAAAGCCCAACACTTAGAGAGAAGACTGAACTTGGGAGAGAAGAATAGTTTTCCTTTGCCAGCAAGCAGTGGTGTAATTTTGACATCTGAGCACCTATTACAGTATTATCGTTGCTATTTTCGGACTTTCAACAGGTCGACCCGAAAGCGTGCCAGCTCTTTATCATTATAGTCTTGCGCGTCCTTCCCCGGCTGACGTCCACCAGGACTGTTATAGTCTCCACACGGAAGGCTGTGAATCATGGGCGTTGTAGTCCAGTACCTCTGGACAGCTTAATGTTGGGGGAGGCTGACTGAAGATGTCACAAGGGCATTGGCGAAGATTTCTCTCTTTATCCTCCGTTCCCTTTTAGGATTTCAGTGTCAGACAAATAAAGCGGGAGAAACCCTCTCCCTTTCAAGTCAAACAGCTTCTTATTTGTCAGAGCAGTGACGGAGGTGAAGAAAATCATCAGCCCTAGACGTACTTCCTGTTTGTCGCACGCCGATGACGTACTGAAGAGGGGCGGGGTTGCTAATATGGTTGCTTCTGTCCCGCGCTGCCTTCCTTCGTAAACCAGTTCAGGTCCAAAGACTATTTTCTCCTTCTCCCCTCCCCACCCCCGTGCAAAGATGCACCGCCGGGGCGTGGGGGCCGGCGCCATCGCCAAAAAAAAGTTGGCAGAGGTGAGGTCCTTTCCTTCAGTTGAGTTTCCTTTCCCTCCACTTACAGTAGTCCCGCTTTCCTTCTCCCGCTCTTACCCAGCCTCTCCAGAGAAGGATTTCATTTCTTTGCGAAAAGTGCTGGGAGTTTTCTGGTAGGCCTTTTCTGCCTCTGGAAAGGGCCTGTTTTTATATTGTACATCGAAGTGGTGAGAAGGACGGGGTGAGGGTTGAAGGGGACTAGAGAATGGCTAGGGGGAGATACTTTGCACATGCCCAGAGGTATATTCCTCTGCAGTAATTATTGTGCTATGAATTAACTCGTATAATTTCTTATTCATTGCTAGTGCTTGCTGCCAATTTAAATCAGCTTCCTTCCTGTTCCAGAAAGCTAGTCCACCTCACGTTGTTTCTTACCTCATCCCTGAAAATGCTTACATCCCCTTTTTTCTGTTAATGATCCATACCTTGGAAGGACTGATACTTAGCTTTGCCTTGCAGAAGGGAAAGAGGCACTGCTTAATTCCTAAATTGAGAGGTGACACTTTTCTAACCATCTGTTTTTTTCCTAATAACTCTCAATATTTTATGGTACATCCCAAAATACTATATTAAGTATTATCTGGCTGGATTTGCCAGATTAAAGACTACCTTGAGTAGAGGTCAACTCCTGATGACTTCATGTATGTGTCCTTGGCAGTGTTATGGATGTGGTTTGCCTTAGTTTTCTTCCAGGATATTTTCAACTCCCCAATGTAACCTATAGCCTTGACATTTGCTGGTGGCCTCCTATCTATGTTCTAATCAGGTCTATCCTTGTTTTGGTTTTTGAGATCAGCCAGGGTTGGCTAGATGTCGCCACTGACTCCCATACACTGGCTGGAGTGGGAGGCCTTGGTGAGAGTGACTCATATACTTTATATGGGGCTGCCTTTGAAAACCACTTGGAAACTGCACCTGGGGCAAAATGTGACCTGGTTGTGAGTTAAAAGTTGCTATAGGCATATTACCTTTGTGTTATGAATCCTACATTGGTTTATGATATTTTCCAGTGCAATTCAACATGCTGTTTTTAAGCTGGTTTTTAGAAGTTTGATATGGCTTGACTCCCAGGTACCTTCAAGACCACGTCTTTCAAAGGGAATTGGTCTGTCCAGTATGATCCTTACAGGAACAACTGTCAATTGTTTTTTTTGGGGGGGGGCGATAGTACTGATCTTACAGGCTCTAGTTGTTTAGCAAATTAACCTCCTATGGACAAGTCACTCTCAGTGTCTGTGTTTGCACAACATACTAAGCCACAGACTTTTTGTCTACAGACAACAGTGACTGTGCCAAAATCAAACCACATTGAATCTTAGCATGTTATGTGAAACACACCATCATGTTATATCAGAATGTGGTTTGCTTGCCCTGGCTTAGCATGTTACATGAACATAGCCACTGTGTTTAGTATGTTATGCAAACATAGCTAGCAAGGCCTCATATAAATATCTATGAAAAAGGATGTTCTCATCTGGTAAAAATATTAAGACTTCAGTATCAAAATATATAATGGAGAAAATCTATGTGGTCACTGAGAGTTGACACCAATTTAATTGCACATAATCATAATATGACTAAAATAATAAAAATATTAAAAACTAATGACTTCTTTTTCTTTGTAGGCCAAATATAAGGAACGTGGTACAGTTTTGGCTGAAGACCAGTTAGCCCAGGTGAGATGAGAAAATGCCTACATTTGTTTTTGGAATTGGAAGGATATCTGTGTAGCTCTAATCCTAGGCTGTAACTCTTAGCTTCTGTGCAGAATGTGTATATAATGTATACTCAATAACACAGGTGTTGAAATGATCAGGAGTATCAGGAGCTTGGGGGAAAGGCTTAGAAGAGTCCTATGTAGAAGGTGTGTAATAGTAATATTTTCAGATTTGCACACTTCCTATAAACCCTGGTCAATCTTAGTAGCTTGGATATTAGGATAGATAATCCATTGGATTAAAGCAATATTTTGAAAACTGGTATTAATCATTTCTTTGCAGGATTCACCCCACATTGTTGTGTAATGTGTTGTGTGGAAGGCGCAAGGTTATTTAAGAGAGTCTAGTAGTAGTATTTCAAACCAGTTAATTTTTTTCTCTTTTGTCTTTTCCAAATACATTTACAGATGTCTAAACAGCTGGACATGTTTAAAACTAACCTAGAAGAGTTTGCTAGTAAACACAAACAAGAAATCCGTAAAAATCCTGAATTCAGAGTCCAGTTCCAGGATATGTGTGCAACAATTGGTGTTGATCCACTAGCCTGTAAGAAATGGGGAAGGAGTGGAAATCTTTGATGGGGGAACTGTTGCCCTCCAGTTGATGTTGAATTACAGCACCCAACACCTCATGATTAGCCTCAGTAGCTGGAGGTATTGGGAATTAAGCAATATCTGGTCTCCTCTGTGCTTTAAGTATAAAAATGTTCTGTGCTGAGTGTTATTTACAGCCAACAAAAGTAAGTTTAGTATAAAGAGATGGTCAAGGAGCTTTATCAGCAGATCAGTCCACAAGTGTGACTAGTCTTCAGCGTTTTTTCCCCTAAATCATCATGCTAAGGTTTAAAGGCCTTAGAGGAGAGGGAAATTATGTGGAAATGCTGGATTATGAAGATAATAAAATGACTTCCTACCAAGGAGACTGACAAAGTAGGGATGCAGCTGAACAAAGAAACCAGGTGGATGGCAGAATGAAATCATATTGTTTATTCCAGTGTTTCTCAACCTCAGCAACTTTAAGATGTGTGGACTTCAACTCTGGGATGGGGAATTGTGGGAGTTAATGTCTGCACATCTCAGGTTGAGAAACACTGGTTTATTCCATCCTTCATCAGCTTCTATTCATGTACATAGAATTCCTTGTCACCATGGGCAGCAAGGTGAGCTGTTCCGTATCTACCCGCTCCAGTAGGAAATGTCCAGATATGGATAAGAGGAAAAGGATCGGCATCAGGCAGCAAACACCTTTCCATGGCCTAAGGGAAGGCAGTTATTATTTCCCTTTTGAGGACTAGGAGACTTTAGGGTTTTTTTTCCTTTAAATGGTACGTTTCAAAATGGGGTCTCTGGGAAAATGCATAGCTCAGTTTGTTTCTAATATATTAATGTCCATCTTTTGTTCTTTTTCTGCAGCTGGTAAAGGATTCTGGTCAGAAATGTTGGGTGTCGGAGATTTTTACTATGAGTTAGGCGTCCAGATTATTGAAGTCTGCTTGGCTCTCAAGCACAGAAATGGAGGTGACTGTGTTCAGTAACTCACATGCAGGCTCCAACTTTCTGCTGCTGAATTTCAGTGGTAAAATGCCCTACATGTAGGAGGCCTTCTGCTCCCATTCCCACCCTAATGAAAAGTAATGTGTTTTTTAGGCCAATTTCAGCCTGATTTTTTGTTTTTCTGCAATGTTAAGAGAGTGGGAAACCCTCGTATTCTCATCACCCCCCTTAAAATCCAACTGAAAGTTCATTCTGCTGTGCCTGGTCTGGTGATGTCACTTCCTTTCCAGTGATGTTACTTTCGAACCTTGGAAAGTTGGGTTTCTAAATTACAACCCCTAAACCTGCCTTCCATGCCCACCTTTGCAGTAATGCATCCCTGTGATTATTGCAGCCTCCAAATTTTCTGGATACACTAATGCAGTCTTCCAGAAATATTAACAATGTAGTCTTATGCATTACTATTCAGGAGTAAATTCCATTAATTTAAGTATGTACAACCAAATATAAAATCCTCACCACTTTTGCTACCAAGTAATCTGTTTTTAACTTTAGGGGCACTTATTTTGAGAGACCATCCATAGATCTTTACTGCATATCTCCCATGTAGTAGCCTACTTCACACATTCTGCTAAGTCAAGGATGGGTGGACTACATGCAGCCCAGTAGCTCTTTTAAAGACGCCAGTGGGTAGTTCTCTGTTTCACGATTAAGGGATAGCTCTCCTTTCTCTCCCCAAAATGGTGAGAATTTTGACTGTAACTGCTTTAGTGGCATCATAACATGGCTTTACTCTTTTAGAGGTCTTTTTTTTATTAAAAAAAGAAGGAGAAAAGAAAATTGAGGCCTGGTCATAAGATGTCTTGTTGTTGTTTTTGTTTAGTCGTTAAGTCGTGTCCGACTCTTCGTGACCCCATGAACCATATTGCGCCAGGCCTTCCTGTCCTTCACTGCCTCCCTGAGTTTGCTCAGTTTCATGCTCATTGCTTCAGTGATGCTATCTAACCATCTCATCCTCTGCCGTCCTCTTCTCCTTTTGCCTTCAATCTTTCCCAGCATCAGGGTCTTCTCCAAAGAGATCTCTCTTCGCATTAGGTGACCAAAGTATCTGAGCTTGAGCTTCATTATCAGTCCTTCCAATGAACAATCAGGGTTAATTTCCTTTAAGATTGACTGGTTTGACCTCCTAGCAGTCCAGGGGACTCTCAAGAGTCTTCTCCAGCACCACAGTTCAAAGGCATCAATTCTTCGGCGCTCGGCCTTTTTATGGTCCAGCTCTCACAGCCATACATTACTACTGGAAAAACCATAGCTTTGACTATGCGGATCTTTGTTGGCAAGGTGACGTCTCTGCTTTTTAATATGCTGTCTAGGTTTGCCATAGCTTTCCTCCCAAGGAGCAAGCGTCTTTTAATTTCATGGCTGCAGTCTCCGTCTGCGGTGATCTTGGAGCCCAAATAAATGAAGTCTGTTACTGCTTCCATTTCTACCCCTTCTATTTTCCAGGAATTGATGGGTCCAGATGCCATGATCTTAGTTTTTTTAATGTTGAGTTTCAAGCCAGCTTTTGCACTCTCCTCTTTCACCCTCATCAAGAGGCTCTTTAGTTCTTCTTCACTTTCTGCCATTAGGGTGGTATCATCTGCATATCTGAGGTTGTTGATGATTCTCCCTGCAATCTTGATTCCAGCTTGTGATTCTTCCAGCCTGGCATTTCTCATGATGTACTCTGCATATAGGTTAAATAAGCAGGGTGACAGTATACAGCCTTGTCGTACACTTTTCCCTATTTTGAACCAATCGGTTGTTCCATGACCGGTTCTGACTGTTGCTTCTTGGCCCGCATACAGATTTCTCAGGAGACAGGTAAGGTGGTCTGGTACCCCCATCTCTTTAAGAATTTGCCACAGTTTGTTGTGATCCACACAATCAAAGGCTTTTGCATAGTCAATGAAGCAGAAGTAGATGTTTTTCTGGAACTCTCGTGCTTTCTCCATTATCCAGCGAATGTTGGCGATTTGATCTCTAGTTCCTCTGCCTCTTCGAAACCCAGCTTGTACATCCGGTAGTTCTCGGTTCATGTATTGCTGAAGCCTAGCTTGTAGGATTTTGAGCATAACCTTGCTAGCATGTGAAATGAGTGCAATTGTGCGATAGTTTGAGCATTCTTTGGCATTGCCCTTCTTTGGAATTGGAACGTAAACTGACCTTTTCCAATCCCGTGGCCACTGTTGCGTTTTCCAAACTTGCTGGCATATTGAGTGCAGCACTTTAACACCATCATCTTTTAGTATTTTAAATAACTCAGCTGGAATACTGTCATCTCCACTAGCTTTGTTGTTAGCAATGCTTCCTAAGGCCCACTTGACTTCACTCTCTAGGATGTCTGGCTCAAGGTCAGCGATCGCACCAGCGTGGACATCAGGGACATTAAGATCTTTCTTGTATAGTCCTTCTGTGTATTCTTGCCACCTCTTCTTAATCTCTTCTGCTTCTGTTAGGTCCCTGCCTTTTTTGTCCTTTATCATGCCCATCTTTGCACTAAACGTTCCTTTCATATCTCCAATTTTCTTGTAGAGATCTCTAGTCTTCCCCATTCTATTGTTTTCCTCAATTTCTTTGCATTGTTCATTTAAGAAGGCCTTCTTATCTCTCCTTGCTATTCTCTGGAAATCTGCATTCAGTTGCTTATATCTTTCCCTTTCACCCTTGCTTTTCGCATTCCTTCTTTCCACAGCTATTTGTAAAGCCTCATCAGACAGCCATTTTGCTTTCTTGCATTTCTTTTTCTTTGGGATGGTTTTAGTTGCTGCCTCCTGTACAATGTTACGGACCTCCGTCCATAGTTCTTCAGGCGCTCTGTCTACCAAATCTAATCCTCTAAATCTATTCATCACCTTCACTGTGTACTCACAAGGAATATGATCTAAGTCATACCTGAGTGGTCTAGTGGTTTTCCCTACATTCTTCAATTTAAGCCTAAATTTTGCAGTAAGAAGCTCATGATCTGAGCCACAGTCAGCTCCTGGTCTTGTTTTTGCTGTCTGTATAGAGCTTCTCCATCTTTGGCTGCAAAGTATATAATCAATCTGGTTTCGGTATTGACCATCTGGTGATGTCCATGTGTAGAGTCGTCTCTTGTGTTGTTGGAAAAGAGTGTTTGCTATGACTAGCTTGTTCTCTTGACAGAACTCTATTAGCCTTTGCCCTGCTTCATTTTGTACTCCAAGGCCAAACTTGCCTGTTATTCCGATTACTCCTTGACTTCCTACTTTAGCATTCCAATCCCCTATGATGAAAAGGACATCTTTTTGGTGCTAGTTCTAGAAGGTGTTGTAGGTCTTCATAGAAGCGGTCAACTTCAGCTTCTTCAGCATCAGTGGTTGGGGCATAGACTTGGATGACTGTGATATTGAATGGTTTGCCTTGGATACGCACTGAGATCATTCTGTCGTTTTTGAGGTTGTACCCCATTACTGCCTTTCCCACTCTCTTATTCACTATGAGTGCAACTCCATTTCTTCTAAGGGTTTCTTGCCCACAGTAGTAGATATAATGGTCACCCGAATTAAATTCACCCATTCCCGTCCATTTCAGTTCGCTGATTCCCAAGATGTCGATGTTCAGTCTTGTCATCTCATGTTTGACCACATCCAGCTTGCCTTGGTTCATAGATCTTACATTCCAGGTACCTATACAATATTGTTCTTTACAGCATCGGACCTTCTTTTCGCTTCCAGATACATCCACAGCTGAACGTCCTTTCGGCTTTGGCCCAGCCGCTTCACTCTTTCTGGAGCTACTTGGAATTGCCCTCCGCTCTTCCCCAGTAGCATATTGGACACCTTCCGACCTGAGGGGCTCATCTTCCGGCGTCATATCTTTTAGCCTTTTAACATTGTCCATGGGGTTTTCTTGGCAAGGATACTGGAGTGGGTTGCCATTTCCTTCTCCAGTGGACCACATTTTGTCAGAACTCTCTGTCATGACCTGTCCGTCTTGGGTGGCCCTGCACGGTATAGCTCATGGCTTCACTGAGTTACGCAAGCCCCTTCGCCACGACAAGGCAGTGATCCATGAAGGGGCATAAGATGTCTACCCTACTATAAATTATGATTTATTTTAAACATGATTTGTTGAATAAACCAGAGTGAATGGTTTTATTCATAAAGCTGTTATAGTCATGGTTTACAAAATTGGTTCACACAGCATATTAAGCCAAAACCAAACAAACTGTATTATGGCCCAGTGTGATATGGGAACCGTAAATGTTTTCATTCATGTGGAAGTTGAATCGGAAACATATATGAAGGGTGCCTGGTTAGAGCGAGCTGGTATAGTTGAATGACCTGATTTATTTTGGTTTATATTTTATTGTATTCTTCTTGGCCTTTGGCTAAGATCAAGGGTAGTGTCTCTTCTTCAAAATATAAAATGAATGGGATTCAAGTTAAGCATAGTACAGTATGCATTGCAATCCTATACATGTTTGTTCAGAAACAAATCCAACTGTATTCAGTGGAACTTACATCTTGGTAAATATCTATGGGATGGCAGTCTTGACAGTGAAATTCTGATATGCCTATTAGGAAATGAGCCTCATTCAGTTAGTGGGATTTATAGAGAGATTCTAGATATACCAGCCTTCTTTAAGCTACTCTCCACAGATATATTGAGATTACAACTCTTTGAAGTGCTGACCAATATGAGGTTGTATCCTGTCATGCATAGAGGGCAGCAACTTGGGGAAAATTGGTTTGTACAGTTACAATCTTAATTTACATAATCTTTGGTGGGGTCCAACTTTCTTGTGCAATTTGCCTCTTGTTTCCTTATTCCCACTAGGATTAATAATATTGGATGAACTCCATCAACAAGTGCTCAAAGGAAGAGGAAAATTTGCTCAAGATGTTAGCCAGTAAGCATTGCATTCATGACTATAGTTTACAGGAAAAAAAAGTATAATCTTAACAATTAATGAAAGAAATTATGCTGATCAAATGATCATGGTTAACATTATTTGTTGTAGCCACAGAATTTTCACTGAGTTGGCAAGTTCTTGTTGAGCTACAGTTCCAATATATTGTGTAAAAGCTAATACTCTGTTCTGTAAAAGCTATGCTGTCTTATCTAGTATATCTGTACTAGATATATATACAGTCTGATAAGAATGCTATATATCAGTGTTTTTCAAACTTGGCAGCTTTAAGATACGTGGACTTCAACTCCCAGAGTTCCCCAGCCAGCATTTTGGCTGGGGAACTCTGGGAGTTAAAGTCCACACATCTTATTTTTCATACATTCCCTTGAACCAAGTATTTTGACCCAAGCTCTTCCTCAGACGTGGACTTTCTCACCAGTATAGCTTTACTTAATCTTTTCTCAGTTTATAGAGACATGCAAAGCATTAGCATGTATAGTGTATCAAGTTAGCATGTATCAAGTTATTATATTAATAAAATAATCTACAGTACAGTGGTTGGGCAACTTGTTTGCATTTTTAAATAATTCAGATTTAGTTGCAGAATTGTCACCCCCATCTGTATTTAGTTTAAAATATAATTTCCAACACCCCTTCCTGCTGGCCATGCCTGCAGGTAAAAGTTGCAACTTTGAGGGGGAAACCACAAGTTTCCATTCCTCCTCCAGAATGATAGTGCACAGTTTTTTCTGGGCCATTGACTGGTGTGCTGAGGGCTGCACTCCAAAAAGGAGTAGGTAAGGTGAGGGCAAAAACTAGGTTTGATTTCAGTAAAATTAAAATTAAGTATAGTTAATCTGGTTTCTCTCCAATTACATCTTTTCTTCTTTGGTCACATTAAAAATTACCATTTGATAACACGTTTTAGGGGTATCTGGCAGTGCACGTATCTGTCCTGAGAGGATAGAGTAGGGCCTCATGTCAGAAAAACACAGATTTGGCCTGAAGTACAGCTTGTAGATGCTTTGTTTCAAATATGCCTCTGCTACTAAGAGACAGCAGTGGGACCTCTAATATGGGGGAGAGTACAAATCAGAAGGTATAAGACAGGGCAAAAGGGAAGTCTCACTGACTAACAGCTATGGAGCCATTCCAGGTCACCCAGAGCTTCAATAATCAGGGAGAAGAGAAGATAGGTAGGATGCTCCCATTTTGGACTCTTCAGAACATAGCTCTGAATGCACCTTGAAAGAGGAGTAGGACATATCTGCTGTACCCAGTTTATGTTTTTTGGCAGAACATCTGGAAAAACATGCATGTGTGCACTCACCAATATAGATCACCTCAGTGCAGGTGATCAGAGAAGTGGGCCCATTCATGAGTAAATAAGATGCCTTGAGCGGCCCCCTTCCTTGGTTATTGCCTGTCTCTCTCAGAGCAAGGAGTTATTTACACAAGGTCCTGAAGTTCACGGTATCTCACTGCAAATCTTATTTTGCCCTTGTTTGGATTTCTGAGTGTCCACATTGGCTTCCTAACATCTTTACAGCCATAAGGGCTAGAAATATATCTTTGTACATAAGCTTTAACACAAATACTGGGACTGTTGGGAATTCAGTTCTGCATTTCCCAGTGCAACTTTCTGTGTATTTTAAATGTGGGATTTTGAAGAACTGAAATATATTGCCCTGGGCATAGTTGAAAATTACTGGTATCTGTGCCTTATTTTTCCTTTCCTGACTCCACAGAGATGACCTTATCCGAGCAATTAAGAAGCTGAAAGTTTTAGGAAATGGCTTTGGGATTCTTCCTGTTGGTGGGACATACCTGATCCAGTCTGTGCCAGCTGAACTAAACATGGATCACACTGTTGTGATACAGCTTGCTGAGGTGCCTGTGCCAGAAAAGAATTAATGAATGAGTATTTGAGTCATGAATGTGGAGATTGATTTTGATTTAGTCAGTCTTGGAAAGTTTTTAAAGTTTAACATAAAAGTAAAGTATTTCTAGATGTTGAGTGGGAGATTTGAATTGGGACTACAGCAGAGGAGATAAATTTGGGGATTGTGTGACTTAGTTTGGGGAGAGAAAGATTAATCCTCCCTTCTTTGCATGCTACAGTCTCAATCTGGATTGGGGCCCCTCTGCTTGCTTTTAAGTAAAATTAAGGAAAAGTTGGACAACATATTTATGGCAGTTTAAAGATGAATGCATTTAATAATAAGTTTTCATGGATCACAATTCAGTTCATCTGACATACATTATGCACATTTCACAGAACTAAACTCTATGCACATCACACTGAAGCCACATTTGCAATCAGTAAGCCAACAGCAAACTATAATTTCAAACTGGTTTATTACCCTAAACAAGCCATAGTTTATTGTATTCAGATCCCTATTCATACATCATGCTAAGCCAAAAACAGACATATTACATGTTTCATATTAGTGGAGCATGTGAACAGAACAATCCTTTTTCCCAAACTGCACAGTTCAGTCTTAGCTATTCTTTCCCCAGAGGGAGTTAGAAATCTGCAAATTGGGCTGGAGAATCTTGATTAAATGCTATTTTACACAAAACTGTTTTTCCTCATAATTTCATTAGGAGAAAAACTGGTAAGGAAATCTTTTATAAAATCAGTTTTTAATCAGAGATGTTAGGATGTTATTTCAGTATTTGGGCATGCAAAGCAGATGCTCTGCCTTTAGTACGTCTTCCCTCAAACAGCAGGCAATAAATGTATTTTATTTTCTTTGTGTTTTCTATACCTTCTTCTGCCTTGGCAAATTCACTGAAATCCTGTTTTTTTCCATTCTTAATTTCAGAAAAAGGGGTATGTGACTATCAGTGAAATCAAGTCAAGTTTAAAGTGGGAGATGGAACGAGCCAAGCAAGTGCTGGTATGTCAGTAATTTAGATACATAAGAAGAAATAAATGCCTGAATTTGGTACTTTAAAACTCAATTTTTTTTAAATTGGAAATATTGTTTTATCCAGAGGTTGATAATATTTATGGAACCCTCACATGGCATCTGCTTTAATTAATTAATTAATATGACCATCATCACACTATATTTTGTGATATTTCAGTATTCTTGAAATCTTTTTTGTTTCCAGGCAACATCATCAAAGCCATGAAATTCTGGGCAAGATCATTGAAATATTAGAAGAGGCATTGACATTTCAACCATTATTATTATTTTTTTGAAATGTACTATTGTTTGAGATGATACAGTGGCATCAGAAAAGGCTGCTGAGCCTTGCATTGTATCAAGGTGTCTGTAATTATACGCTTGTGAAATCCTCCCTATTTGGCATTTCATTCAGTCTGTTCTTCCCCCCTTCTCCCCCAACTATGAGCCAGTATTCCATGGCTGCTGAACATGCTCAGTCCCTATTGGACTGTTTGGTGCCATCAGCCACCTACTTTTGGTTGTTTTTACTGGGTATTTGTTTGTTCTCTCTTCTCCTCCTCCAACAAATATATTGTGGCTTTTTACAGGATCATTTGCTGAAGGAAGGGATGGCCTGGCTTGATACACAAGCTCCAACAGAGCCACAGTACTGGCTACCTGCCCTCTTTACAGAATTGTATTCTCAGGAAATCACACCAGAAGAAGCAAAGGAAGCTTTACCTTGACAATATCAAAGATGAGTAATAAGTGAACACTGAATCAGGTCTATTGCTAGTTGTTAAAGTGGTAACACTGAACAGTAGTTAATACCTTGGATCTTAAAGTATTTATAAGAAAAAAAATATTTATATGAAAATATCTGCTTTACTAACACTTAATTTCATCAGGCAGTTTGATACTGAATGTGGATTTCTGCCAGGTGAAGATTTTGATTTCATTAGCAAGTTTCTGGTTATTGTAAATGGGAATGAGAGGGCAGGATGGAGTTTTTCCAAAGGTGTAAATTTTTGTTTCAGTTACCCTAAATGTTTAGGATGAGAATTGATGTCAGATGCTAAAACTGTATGATTTCTTTTCATTCCCTTATCCCATGATTGTTGAGTAGTATATTGACTGAATTATGTACATACTGAATCCTTCAACTTGTAAAGGGTTCCATGTCAGGCTGTTTCTGTATGGTGAAACAGCTGAAAGTCTTCATTGCTACTTGGACTGGGTAAGGGACCAAACAATTATTATTATTTCCAACTTATGTATCCTTGGGGATTTCTACAATATATATTTTTTCCTTAAAAAGCAAGGGTATCTGGGAAGATAGAGTTTAGAAAGTTATGGGTAATGCTTAGTCCAGTTTCAGCCCTTCAGGCAGTCAGGGTTCCTCTGACCTGAAATACTGTGTGAAAATATACCTTCACAACCGTAACCATGTTGTGCCTTAGCATGTTGAAATCTGTAATCAATAAATATACCTTTCCATACTTGTGCAGTGCACATATAAATTTGAAATTCATAAAGCTATGTCTTAAACTTCATGTTGTGTGTATAAAACTTCATCGACCATTTGAAAAACCATCATCTGCATTGAAGTCTTACTAATTTCCGTAAAACAATAAACTTATGCTCTGAGGACAATTTGTGGATATAAAAACCAGGCAGGAGAAGGCCTATCTGAGGATCTATTGCTCATGGTTCAGAAGTAACACTAAGGCTGGTAGAAATGTTTTCTGCAGCTCGATTCACAGATCATGCTATGTGGAAGAAGAAACTGCTTCCTCTAACATCATAAGAATCAACTTACAACTTCATACAAAACACAAGGAACAGTTTATTGGGGATAATTTGTGTGCAGAGATGGCCTGCTATCAGATTGATCCAGTGGGTGTTGAGGTCACAATCAGACTAGGAGGCAGCTGTTAACCCAGAAGTTGCAAGCAATAGGCCAATGTTTTGCCCATGACTTGGTGCAAAAAAGTACTGGACAAAATTGTATTATTGTAGTATGGAAACTCAATCTAAGGCATGTTTTACTTCAGGGATTTTCAAAGTTTTTCAGCCCATTAGTCAAAAAGAAAATTTCCAAGAACTCCTTATCAAGAGGCAAACCACTATTGATAGAACATTGGCAATAAAATGAAAAGTAAACTTTATTTTGAATGCAAAATTGACATTTCCAATGTATAAAAAATAAAATCTGAATTTCACATTTATTTGGAAGGTTAATTTTTTAACCAAGCAGATCAATGCTTTGGGCATTTTTCTTATTGTTACACAAAAATGTACAAAAAGCCATTTTCTTCTCACACAAGTTGTTTTGAAATACTCAGAACTTTTATTTTCCTTTTTTTTTTTGGAATGTTTGGTTTCCAGATGTCTTAATAAATTTGCAGGATTCAGATTACCCAATACTTGCTTACATTCAACATACTGTTCATTTGGTTGTCTTTCTTGCCAGACTATAAAAAAAACAAAGTTGATAAAGGTCTGATCATATTTCCATTCTTTCTTGTGGTTGAGTTTAACTTGTGACACAAGAAGCAACACCAGCAGCACTGGAATTTGTTTAGTTTTTTTCTGTTTTCACCTTTTTCTATACCCTCTGCAATTATACCAGTTTGTAACTAGTGATCAATATCTGGAAAAATATTTATTAGGCCTAATTAAAAAAAAACCAAAATAACACCATATATCTAAGATGAGTGTTGATGGCATGGATTTCTTCCATCGTGATTGCCTGACTGAAGCCACTTAAGCACCCATCTTCCTGTTGCCTGTCTTTGCAAACAGAGTTCTGTATGTTTATTCTGGAGGAAGTTCCACTCCAAAGTGATTTCAGGCACACATGCACTGCAGCCAAACAGTGTAATCCTAAATTTACTAATTTCTGTAGAGTGGGCTTACTCCTGAGTAGGTGTGCACACAGGATGCCTCCTTGAATATTAAACAGACCTCTTGGGGACATGCACATACACAGATGCAAATACTGTCTATAACGTTAAACATGAAGAGGGAGGGAGGGAGTCACCATGATCACCTTGCAGAATTAGAATGGTTTTTGGAATTTGGGGGAAGGCAGGGAGTCAGATTTTGTGTGTTCACACATGTGGGAAGGGAAAGGCAGCTGGTCACTTCTTGTGCAGAATGCTTGCAAATGCTAGTGACATACAGCCAGTGTCAAGATGAGAGTGGATGGCAGAGCGTTAATTTTTCCTCTCCCTTGGAGAACCCATTCAAGTCCTCCTGGAACCCAGTATGAAAAGGAAAGCCTATTTTATTTAACAAGCCAAAACCAAACTACATTATGGCTTTGGGTAATGTAGCATGAACCAGTTTTGCAATTTGCATAGGAAATCATTGTGGCTCGGTGAGTTTCTGTGCACTTTTTCCTGGATTGGAAGCTATGCACCAAAAAGGTGCTTCCAATTCATGTATCTTTAAATTTAGTTCACATGTTTAATATCCAGGCCTGTATTTACTTCCTCCTTTGATCACACTTAGAATCTTTGGAACTCTTTGGGGGAAGGATACACCCAAGGGGTTCAAAGGGCACATGCTGCCCTAGGACCACCTGTTACGTGCATTTAGTATGCATGTTTCTTATGCCATCTGGATTTTGCAACTGAGGGACCAAAAGGAGTTTTTCTAGAATGTTGATTAGGATTATTCTCTACCCCCATCGCCTTTGGAAAAACAGTTTAGAACTGTTTCAAGATCTCAGGCTGGAGCTGCACAACCTAGGCTTCCAGTAGGAAATTCCAGCATTGCAAAGCTGGTAATAATCCTGGAGAAATGGGATATACGTTTAGATAGCTATGTTTAGATAGCTATTCTTTCAGTCTCTGTAACACATTGAGGGTTGGTAGTAACTGTTTTACCTTTCAGATATGACACAGATGAACTTCAGATCCTGCCAAAACAAACTTTATTGCACCAAAAAACCCCTTATGTACAACTGTATATAAACAAGGTTTCTTTATTTGAAGACCCTTGTGCATTTGTTTCTTGTTTTCCTTAAGCTTGTTAGGCCTAAAATTATGTCACTAACATTTGTCTAGATCAGTCATCTAGGATTGTCACTTCTTGAAATGGAAACATTCAGAAGACAGATGATTATGGGCATCTACAAAATCAGATTCCTTTTTGTTTTGTTTTTCTTACACCCACATGCGAGCCACATGAAAAAGTAATCACATAAGGCATTTTTCATGTTTTGTTTTAAAGAAAGGTATGCAATGGTTCAACAGCCAACATGCATCTGGAGTTAAGATCCCTTGAAATCATAGTGCTCTAACCCAGAAGCACTTCTAGCCCTAGTGAATCTAGCATGGGGAAACCCATATTTATTCAATTGGCACAGAGTGCGTAAGGCCTAAGTCTCACTGATTCCAGCAGGACTTAAAAATTAACTGTGCACTTACATCCCTTTGATTTTTGGGGAGCTGGGAAGAGAATAAGTAAATCTGACTTTTATTGGATTGTACCTAATGAGATTAAAATAAACATGATACAATTAACTCCGCCTCTCAAGGCCTTCCCTTCACAAGGCGTCTACATGTAAACTTGTATTGCAATGTTTTTTCCGGATTCTACCAGCTATCCATGTCCTTTGGGGAGTCTCTTTTGGGGGACAGGGAAGACAGAGGAACAATTCTGCCCTGTCTCAAATTAGATGTAATCAGTTTTTCCAACACCCAAAGCTGCAGGATACTCTAAGCAGCAGAATGCCCTCTCTTATATCCCAAAGGAAGTACAAGAACAGCTGGAAAGAAAGACACTGCCTATGAGCATACAGGATCTTTAGAGAGAGGGGTGGATGGAGGGTACCAGCATGGATCCATGTATATTACTAGGCTGATGGCTGAATGCAATATTTCCTACCAGAACGGCTTCCTGCTTCAGATCACCATGTGCATCAATAATCAGGAACTTTCTTCCAGTTTTCAAAAGGCTTAGAGTAGTTTCTAAAAGTGCTAAGTCTTCTGGATCTTCTCTAGAAAGTGTTAAACTTTCCACACTTAAAAAAAAAACTTCAAAGGCTAGAACCTTTTCTATATCATAGATGCAATCTGGAAGAAGGGATTTATGGCAGATTTTATAGAAAGACTCATCTACTACCGTGCAACTCCATATTTCAGTTTCAACAAACTCTTATTAAAATAAGATCCAATCCTTTGACAGGATAGTCCAACAACTGATTCCTCAGGCTTAACAGTCTAATAGACACTGACCACGTTTCTTCCTTCTCTGTCATCAAACTTCTAGCTATGTTCTCCCCACCTCTCCAAAAAAGCACGGAAGCCACAGCTACTTCAGATAAGCATGCTAATTTGTTGGTGCTGCTGCACTTATTTGTACTTTTCTTCTGCAATAATTACTTCTAAACTATAATGCTTAACCCACCCCTGAAATTACATCCATCTTACCAAGGGAGAGAAAGATTCTTTCTCCTTTAGAGCCATCAAAGATGGTCAGTGAAACGAGGTAAAGTTTACTTTGGAAAGCTGAAGGTTGACTTGCACAGTAGGCTGAAAATATGAATTTTAATTCTTTTCCTGGGTTGCATTTTTACTCCTTTCCTGCCTGAACTCCAGGTGAAAGTCAGGAAAACAAGAATTTAGTAAAGCTGTGGAACTTGTTTTCAAAAAAACCAAAACAAAGCCCAGTTCCAGCAGAAATTCTTCCTCTTTGGTCTGTCTAGGACAGGCAACACCAACCTGACTGGGAAGCTACAATGCACCAGATCTGAAGAAATAGGATGTGATGTACAAATGGTCAAAAAGTGCTTTAACAGACTCAATTGCTGGGAGCCCATCAAGGTGTAGAAACAAGCTGGGAGGGAGGTGCTAGGAATATGCAGTACATATTTGTTTATGAAACAAGGACAATGGAACAAGGAGCCATGCTTTATCTCATGCTCTTTGAGAACTGGGGGAAAGGGGGACATAAACCTGTCTACCACAGGTTTTTCCAAAATGCTTTTTTTTGTGTGTCATTCACTCAGAGGTCTCCAGCAGAGGGAAGGGTCATTTCCAAAATGCAACCTCTCACAAGCCCAGTTCAGTTTTAGCATCAAATCCTCTTTTAACAGGATATACCAGAGCACTTGATGGAGATAACGAAAGGCTGTTTCTCCACGTGTGTGCTCACTCTGGAACCTAAACCAGTTCTTAGGTCTCTCCGGGGTCCTCCACAGCACCTGGAGTTGGAAGATCCCACCCCCATGTTTTGGATTCCCAAGTGATCAGATGGGAGGCATCTAAATCTTAATGCTCCCTTGAGTGTCTGTTTCTGTTTCAGAAGAGCTGCTTTCTGAGTCTATGTCTGGATTCTCCTGCTGGTGCTTCTCCTGCACCTTCAGACGGATTCCTTGCAAACGTGCTAGAAGGGACTGGTAGTCAAAGTGTCCTCGCTTCTCCCCAAAGGGGTCCTGGAAGGGAAAAAATGCAAATAAGGTAGATCTCAGGGTCACTGGTAGATCAGTCAATCAAAAAGGAATTTGGACATCCATCAAGTAACGATTCCAGCAAAAAAATAACTCTTCCCCATCCACTCTAACTTGTATTAACAAATGGAGAGAGCCTGAAGAAGCTGGAGAGATACCGTGTATGTAAATTCTGTGAGCAATATGCAGTTCTGGTACTAAAAACTAATTGGTGGGTTGTCTGGAGGTTGAGTCATGGCAACTGGGCTTCTTTTCTTTTAGGTTAGAGACCTTTCGCTACTTGTCCAAGCAGCTTCTTCAGTCTAAGAAAGTTGGTTAGGGGGACCCCATAAAAGTCTTCCAGGGTGGCTGTGTTTCTTATTAGCATGATAGGCTCATTGAAGGGACAATAGGAGATGTGATTAGTAGAGTCTTTGCGATGTAGATGTCTTACTCCTAATCCCTCACTCATCCCCAGGGGGGTGTAAAGTGTTGCCTTCCTGGTGAACTTTTGAACTGTTCTTAATCTTCCTGGGGACTGTTGAAAGGGCAGCCTGGAAAATGGGAGACAAGTTGAGTCTGAGGACTCCACCTCTACTGAGGGAAGGATTTTCTGCTTTGGCACAAATGGATTCCTTTACTCCTCTCTCAAACCACCTATCTTCTCTGTCCAAAATGTGAACATTATTGTCGTCAAATGAGTGTCCTTTTTCTTTTACATGAAGGTAAACTGCTGATTCTGGTCCTGTGTTCTTGCTCCTCCTGTGCTAGGCCATCCTCTTGTGTAAAGGCTGCCTCTTGTGTAATCCTTCCCTGTACATACACATCAAGTCTGTACACACACTTGATGTGAAACTTCAATGGCATCCTATAAATACAAATATAGCTTCTCTTATGTACACTGAAACTTTGACTATATATCCAGCATGCATTTTTAGATGCCACTACAGAATTCAGCAAAAAAATCTCTTGCGCTATAAATTTCAGAGGAGCTTGCATAGGAGAATTTTGAGCTGGACCATGGCCAGTGGCTAAAGCTACTAAAAAAAACTTGTCAATATGAAAAATGTGGAAGCCTTCATTGATATCAACATATTACAAATCGTCAGCCTACATTTAGGATCTTGTATTGATAAAATGTGGTCAGTACAAAAAACAGCGCATGTAAAACCTGTAATGGCTCTTCTGTGAGGGAAACAGGCATCTCTAAACAAACTTCTCAGTGACCAGGTTCTTTTAGGATTGGGGTTGAACCACCTTTCGGTGGGCATAGGTTCACATTTTATGGGGGGGGGGGAAGCAAAAGCAATGGCCCAAAGTAGGCAGGGTATATGTATATGGGAAGGCCAAGATCTTTAGGTTTTTCCTAATGTTTTTTGGGAGGTGGAGTTTTTCCTTTTTTTGAAAAAAGATTGTACTGAGGTAAGCTACTTTTCAGGCAAACTCTACACTTTTCTGTTTCCTCTTTGAAACGGTTGGAAAAGGAACCACTAATTTTCAGCAATCATGCCACTATAATTTAGCAGCTCAGCTTCAGGACCCACAAGGAGGAATTTGGTCCCCCACATAGGTTTAGACCTCTTGTGCTTTGAAATTAACTTGTATGTATGTATGTATGTATGTATTTATTTAGTGGACTTGTCCCCGCCCATCTCCCCACAATGGGGGACTCTGGGCAGTTTACATCTTACATTTGTTGAATAGGCAACTTTTACAGACTCTGCTTTGCAGAAGAGCCTTCCTGAAATCATGTAACAATTCCTATTCCACTTGAATGAAACAATCCTGCATTTTAAAATAACATAATGCTAAATTGTGCCAGTCAAATACAGAGGGGGAATCACATATTTAAATACTATCCAATTTCCCTCAATATATAAAAATCTCTCTAAACACACAGAATGTTTGCATAGTAGAGAGAAAATTACTCTAGACCCCTTCTCCATTACCTACTGACTTTATCTAGATATTTACATTTTTTAATCTAAGGAAACACTGAACTAAAGCAGCATAATCCAGAAACAGATGATCATCAAGCAAGTTTGCTGATTGCATACCTCAGCTCTTGTTTTCCAAATTGATGGCAGATGTTGAAGTTTGACATTTTAAAAAAAAGTAAACGCTTATTTGGTCCCTTCTACTTTTCTACCTGGAGGCAGGCATGAACACAGTTGCACCACGGGTTTTGTGAAGTTGTCAAATGTTTTGTGAGTTATCACAAAATTGTTAAATGTTTTCTGAGGTTATGATAATGCTAGTTTTTGAGGTCTTTCCATCTGCCTTCACAGTATTGAGGTGACAACTGAGAGGAACACATTGTGTTCTTGGGGGCTGCCCTCGCTTCTAGTACACCATGCTAATATAGGCTACCAAAGGCATGTTTATTCAGACAACGAGAGTTATGAAGTTAGTTTTCATTTGGTGAAGGTTCTTATTTCTACTTATTCATGGGGGAAGATTAATAAGTTGCAGAGGTTTACCTTTTTATTATTTTATTAGTATTTTATTTTTACCCAATAGTACATTTGGTGGGTGAAGTGATAGGATTTACATCTAATATGAAATACATGAATGAAGATCCCCCAACCTAAAGAGATACAAATCTTCAACATGTCAAGACGGATTTAAATTGCCATCCTTCCATTACCTTGTAGCCACTTCCTGCTTGCACTAATATACTAGCAGCCCACTCCTCTAACTTCTCTGAACACTTTGAGGGTTGCCAACTCAAGTTTTCATATTCCTGTTCAGAAAAAAATTCTGCCGAATGAAGAAGTTCCTTTCTCAGATCAGAAGATGAGAAATCAAATTCTGATTATTGCTATTGTTTTAACAAGTCTGTCCATGACAGTCAACAAGTACACATCATCTCGTCCTTACCTGCATGGACTGTCCCTGGAGGTGAAGCCTCTCTTTGCACACCGCTTCATAAAAATCATAATATTCCATGAAAGACTTCTCCATAACTCCACTAGCAGAAAAAAAACAACAAAGTGTGAGACCACCCAGCAGTAATGCCATATTTTTTCCCATCAAGGAGCTAATGCCTGGTTTTAAAAACTATTTTTTAAACCCACAGACATAAAACAACAGCTTTGTTCAACAAGCGCACCCTCATTATACACAATATTCTAAACTCCTTTAGTACAAGGGCAGACCAGCCTTTCTTTTATGTTTATTACATAAAACTAAATATCCATACAGACCACACTGTTTTCTTTTCTAGGAGTAAAAACAATAAGGATCATTTTTTCACTATACGAAGATAATTTATTTCAAAAAAATCTCTTCAGCATCTATTTCTAGCTGTGTTTGTACACATAAAAAGGCAGAATTCTGAGAATCTTGCTTTATCATTCAAAGCATGTGTGCTGCTACATGCTCCCTTATTACTCCAAGTTGACTCGAAGAAAAAAAATAGCGTTAGGTCCTCCTATGTTGCTTCTTCAATATGCAAAAATCTAAAGCCATTTATTATTTTGTGCTTGGTTGGGGAGCAACAAATCAGGAGCTAGTTTAGATATGTCAAGAGCTAGGTTTGAAGGACTATATGAGCAATAAAATAGGAATGAATGCATCTCTGGCTTTATTTATGGTAATGCTACTTTTATTTTGTTTTGACACAATGTGTTAATTCCATAATCAAGAGAAGAGTCTGTTACTTTAAATTAGCTAACACCAGAGAAGCATTTTGCTTTTTCCCATTAGTTGCATTAATTTGTTATCCCTGAAAACAACTTGCATGAACATTTCTTGAACAGGTGAGCTCCAGATATACTGCAACTTTTAGAATTCCCAGACAGCATGGCTATTCTGAATACATCTGGAGAGCACTAGTTGGAAAAGACCAATATTCCTTATGTTTGAATTCTGGACAATGCTAT